>NW_021637338.1:0-356523 GCF_004799145.2 Neltuma alba
TGGTGCAACAGTACGAGTATGAGTCCGCAAAATTCAGTATGTGAATTAGTTTAGGATTCTGCTAGTTGCATAGTGATTTCACTGATCCGTTTCAAAGTCCAAAAACAGTTTTCAGATTCTTGTCTATCCTAATTTCTTGGCAACCAAGCAAGTTATTGAAGTTCGTTTGCATTTCATCAAAGGATCGTTGATTTTGTATCCCTCCATCAATGGAAACCACAGGGAACTCAGAATCCTCCGTTCCATATGTAACATGTTTCACCCCATCTTCCTTGAATTGATGATTTTTATTCTACGTTATGATAACATGTAGCTATCTGTGGTACTGAATTTGTAATGATATATTATTGGTTGTTTGGAAAGAGTTTGTATGGGAGAGAGGCGTAGAAGTTACTTTGTATCTTCGTATTGATAACCCCATTGATATATTTGATGTTACACTCTATCTCTTGCTAATAAGGTTCATTGAGTCGGAGTTGGAGAATTACCCTTGTTAATTTTGTTAGTGACTTAGGGAGCTCTGACTTCACAAGTCCCACCAAATTGTCAAGCTAGGTTCAATCTTGGTTCCGGATTTGGTTCTTCTCCCTAAAGCAAACAACAATTATCTATCAAATTTAGATATTAAGCATATTAATTGCCTAAAGCTTGGCCAACTGATCTCATAAGTTACATCACAAATTGAGTGATAAGCAGTAAGCAGCAGAGCTTTGCTAATGTAGGATTGGTTTGTCAAAATTTCACAGACATCTTGCTAATGAAGTTTATAAACTAGAGTTTCGGGGGGTTGGTAAGCATGATTACTAGACACAGTAGACTTCTAGCTTTAATATGCCCTTCTATCAGTAGTCAGGCTTCCCTTCCCTGCTACATAGCCAATGATGTGTACATGGTTTGTGCATCGAACACATGAATAGTAAATTTGTTACTGCGCATGAGTCCTGGCTAATTTTCAAAATGTTCAGTTAATAATTCCTAGTAAAATGGTATACTTCTTTCTCCATTTATTGTAAGCTTTTAAAATATGATCTTTTATAATGGTTTGTAAATTTTATGGTGCCAAACTGAATTTGCTTTTATAGCTAATCTCCTACTTTCCTTTATTAGGATACTCCAAATTAGCTGGAACTGTTAACGGGGTACAGCAACGGTTGTTGGAATATTTGCCGGCATGTTGTATGGAGGCAGCAAGGAGGCATCTGCTTCTGTTGTAAGTTTGCAAATAAAAGATGCTTCAAGCATCATGTCATTTCATTTGTGGCCCACCAAGAATACTAATATTTCAATGAAGAAAGGTTACTGAAATTAAGGTAATATAACTTCATGAAGTTGGGTTTGATTTGCACACTACGAAAGCAACTATGAGGAGCTGAGCTGGACACCATTGCTAGGAGGGTGTTGATGTTAGTTTGCTTATTTGCAGTTCTAGATAATCAACGTTGCTTGCAAAAGCATGAGTTTAGGGTGAGGGAAAATGTACCTGGAGGAAAAGTATAAAATGAAATGTTCACCAAATATTTTTAAAAAAAGTATAATGTGAGATAATATTAGATTGTGAGTAAGATACTGTTAAATATAACTGTACTGAAATGTGGATCTTTGGAGAGGTTGAATGGTGTTGGAAGAGTGCAACGACCTGAGTGGATTTTTTTTTTTTTTTGGGTCGATTGCATTTCTTTCAGCATGTTGATGCCATTTGCTATGTCCATAAAATCACACTTACACAGAAAAAAGGGACGCATGGGGTACAACATGTTGCTAAATAATGCGCTTATATATCCAATGAGTTGTCCTTTCAATCCCCCCCCCCCCAAAAAAAAAAAAAAAAAAAGAAGCAAAAAACAGAAGGAAAAAAAATTACGAATAACCTTTGAAAACGGTGTTAATCTCATTAATGTACATGTATGTATGTTCTGGCTGTTAGAAGTTGTTTACATCTGAATTCAATAAGAATCCATATCTCCTGTTTTACAAACATGACTACTAAGTTAATATTTGTGAAAAATCTTGCAAATTGTGGCATGTGAGAACTGTGAACTACAAGTATAATAGTTGTTTACCATTGAAAGAGAGAATCTAATTTAGACGCCCTTTTACTTTTTAACTAATCAGACATCCTTTTCGTGGTGGTTCGCATGTCATTAGCTAATATGCTTTTTTTCCTTATCTCCACTCAATTATCGATTAATACTTTTCTATGTTTTGCTAGAGCAAGGATGCAGAAGTGATGTTGAAGCTTGGGAGCACTCCAGATAAACGTGAGCAATATCGGTTGATGAGAGATGCAATGGAGAAGCGATTTATTCGAGTTACTAAGGGATCAATAATTGGTGGAGTACGCCTTGGGATGTTCACTGCTGCATTTTATGGTCTACAGAATCTGTTAGCAGAAAAGCGGGGTGTTCATGATGTTTTTAATGTTGCTGGAGCTGGATCAGCCACTGCAGCGACATTTGGTTTGATCAGTAAGGAGTTATACATCTAGTCAATTTTATTTTGGAAAGCTAGAACATTCTGTACTGATATGATAAATATAGTAAAAGAAGTTCATTTTATTTTCTTGTGTAAATACTTGAAACTGAAGAGCTCAATATGATAAGTTCATTTCTTACTTCAGTGCCAGGATCACTTGTTTGGCGTGCAAGGAATGTGGCATTAGGATCCGTTCTGGGAGCAGCATTCTGTTTTCCTCTCGGTACATTGTTTACACATTAGTCCTTGAAGAGTTTTCATGGAAACTGGATTTTTTTTTTAAAGTCTCTGTATTGCTCATACTAAAATCTGCAGATTGTTCTTCCCCCCGCCCCACCAATAATAGAACAGAACTTTGTAGAAAGAGAGAAGCCGAAACGTCTGAAATGCCATAGTGCCACCTCATCTATTTCTATGCCTCAAGGAAAGAGAATGAAAAATCTTTCAACATAATTAATTCTTTTTGCTGAGTTGGTATTTAATGGAGAACAGCTGTGTAATATTCTTACCATATGTGTTTCCATTCTTATTGTCATGAAAAGTAAGTTCCCAAATTTTCATTCCCCACCAGGTAAAAAAAAAAAAATCCTCTCCACTTTCTTCCCTTTCAAATGAAGTATTAGTGAAACGCTAAAACTAATTTTGGAAACTTGTAACATGATTGCTATTCACTGTTCATTTGTTTGGTGAAACGTTTTGTAGTTATTCTAGTGTTTGGATGATTAATTATATTACATTACAATAAAGTACATTTTGGAGAAGTAATTTGATGGATTTGGGAATCTGGCTACCTGCTGAAGTTATGTTCCATTAATGCCTGACAGGTTGGTTACATCTGAAGCTTGTAGAAAAAGCTAATGAAGGGAACCCTGTTTCTTCACATCCAGAATTAGATCGAAGGGAAGAAGTAAAGAGCGGGATTAGTGCAGCAATTGAGAGACTTGAAGAGAATTTAAAGAAATGAAAGCTTTACTCTTTTTGGCTGGGAAAAAAAAAACCAGAAGGCAAGAGTGGAGGGAGCATTTCAAATAGCATTCATATGCTTTTTTGCTCTTGAATATATAGGAAGAGAAATAATTCAATGAAGTACCTCCAAATGTTGAATATTTGTTTCCAAGATTATAGGGACTCTTATCCTATAATAACTCAACATAGGTTTATATATAGCTAATATAGGTTTATGGCTTAGCTTTTATATAAATCATTTCACCTGTGTTCAGCTTTCTTATCCTCGGATCTGCCACTGTGAGATTTATTTAGTCCTTCAACTACGGCGAGTCCTGTTTTGTTGTAGTATTGGATCAGATTTGGAGATTTGCTGTTAAATAAAATGTTGGGTTAAGGTTGACCAGTACCTTGAAATATTTTTCTGACTTTGTCTACTGTATTCTGAAATATTTTTTCAAGTGTGTTACATTTTGTGGTTTATTGAGCACTTTGAAATATTCTTTCAAGTGCAACAATAGTAGGTTGTGTTAATATAAAGAGTTAACACTCTGGAATTTTATATCATTGTAGTTTTCATTCTTGAGATTTGAAGGCAGTGATTTTAGCTCTTAAAACCTTATTTCAAGGAGTAGAAATATTATTACATGAACCAAAAATTTTTACGTAGACCAAAATGAGATCAAATTTTAAGTATTAAAATTATTGGTTTCAAATTTTGAGGATTAAAATCGAAATAAAGTCAAATTTTATGAATTAGAATTGGTATTAACCCTATTAATTAAAACATAATTGTGGCAAGTTCAAACTTCATTGTAACTTTAGCTAGATTAAAGAATAAAAAATTAGTTGTTAGAAATTTATATTGCAAATTAATTGTACTTGAAAGTTTTGGGTTGGTTACTGAATTTATGTTTCATGAAAAAGGGATTTTAAAGAAAATAAATTGCGTACATATATACATGAGAAAAATATGTCCACTCTTTAGATCAGTTATGGAAATAGCTTATCTAAAAAGTGGACTTTTTTTTTTATAATGCTAATTTTTTTAGATCAGGTGTGCAACTGTTATAAAAAGTGACAGACTTTCTAAACCAGTTATTTCTAGATCGGTCTCAAGCTCAATCTAAGATATTCCTCCTGTCTTTAATATAAGACTCATTTAACTAATTTGATTAGATTAAGAAAGTTATGTACGTTAGTTAATTATAAGAAATGTGACGTGTTTTTCCTAAAATACCATAATCATTTTTCTTTATACCTCCTCTTCCTCTTCTACTCAATTATGGTTGAGAGAGTATTCATAGGGGTAGTTTAGAAAAAATTGATAAATATGATAAATGGGTCTTATATTTAGGACCAAAATCAATTCAACAATTGGGTCCTATATTAAGGATAGGAGGAGTATTTATTTTAATCGGTCTAAAAGACTTTTTTTTTCCCTAATAGTAATAGAAAGCTGAACACAAATGAAATGATTTATATGAGGTTAAACATAAACCTATATTAACTCATTATAAGCTTGCATGTAAGCTCAAACTGTCATCATTGCCAAGGACTATATTTCACACTTGTTTTTGTTATTGCAAGTATGAAGTGAGAGGACAAACAAAAAATGGCCATTATTTTAAAAAAAAATTGCAACAGTGATTTATCATTTCTTTTTTTCATATTAAGCAATGCATGTCCGCCAGGCCCTAGACGAGCCAAAACCCTAGCGTACTCAATTAAGTTTTTTTATAATAAAACCCTGACACGCATAAAGAGTGGCCTCTTATTAGTGAAGTTAAAAGCATGATGAAGATAGGTTGACAAGTCGAGTTACAAGTGGTTGATGGCTCTTCCAACAAGATGCATGACCAGTTGGTGAAACAGGCTTTATGGAGTTATTAGTTATTGGGCTCGATGAATATTACTAATAACTAAGCTTATTAGTTTATTTGTTGTTCTTTTTTTTTTGGTTAAGGTGTACCCAACATTCCGAACTATTTATTCAGGTGTGTCCAGTGGCCTAAAGTAATTTTGGGTGTATTCAGTGTCCTAAACTAATTAAAATGGTGCGTCCATATCCCAGGCTAACAGAAATGTTATGTTTAACCGTTACTTTCCTGACTCAGCTTAAAGTTGACCCCAGATATTTTACATGGTAGACACATGGACACCCGATGTGTATTATTCTCACTCAAAAGTCAATTTATTTAGAAGAAGAGGAAGGAAATTAATTCAATTTTGAGTAAGAATAATACACATCAAATGTTACGTCTACCATTTAGAATATCTGGGGTCAACTTTAAACTGAGTTAGGAAAGTAACGGTTAAACATAACATTTCTGTTAGCCTGGGATATGGACGCACTATTTTAGTTAGTTTAGGACACTGGATGCACCCAAAATTACTTTAGGCCACTGGACGCATCTGGATAAATATTTTGGGGTGCTGGGCGCACCTTAACTTTTTTTTTTTTTAGCCTATTAAACGAAAGACATGACATATTACTAAGCTTGATTCTGAGTCAAAATGTATGCATGATTATAAGCCGCCTCAAAAATTGCCTCAGTATCCAATCATATTCTTGACATCAAAAAAGCACGTGTGATTATGAGCCAACTTGATTCTGAGGTGGATAGTGAAGATCAATTTGGTATCAAAGCTAGCTTTGCACAACTTCCACTTACAAACAGTGGAATGAACTGTGAAACGTGATGTAATACAAGGCTTTATTTAAGGCAATGCTCTAAATTCAAATGCATTAACACATCCTTGATTCATTTGGTATCAAAGCTAGCTTTGCATTACTTCTCCTAAAGAGCCACAACGAGACAAAGTGTGAAACGCGACGTAGTAAAAATCTTATTTAAGACAACGACATCGACACATTCTGGATTATTCCTAAAAACATGGAGATAGGCATTGCTGTGAAGAGAATCGACATTGCAATAACCCTCAACCTGCAAGGCAAGAAGCATGTAATTGTAGCACAAGAGTCAAGTAAATTTAAGACACATGAAAACATGCAGATAGAATTATATTTTTTTAAGAGTTGTCTAAGTAGAGTTTTCACTAGATTATTAAATATAGGAATACGTGGCTAAAACTATAACCAATGAGATCTGAAAATAATTCACATATCATAGTAGTAATCATATTTTACTGTAACTATCAGTAACTAAGATAATGAACTTTCTTGCAGAGATTATAATGTCCAATATGCTAAAAAAAAGTTATTAGAAAATACCCTCTCATGAGCAGCACAAAACTTCTATACAAACCTGTTAATTATTTTACATGAATTCAAACATAATTAATTAAATTATATTAAATGTAAAAAATGTATTATAATTTTTATTATTAACCTACTTAAGCTTACACTAAAAAATAAAACAAAAATAAAATAAAATATTAAAAAACATGAAAATACAAACAAAAAAAAAAACTAGATTGATTTATGTTGTCTACCTCAATATCCATCTAGAGGATATTTGAATAAAAACCAAATTATGGTTTTAAAAGTTATTTTACGATATACAAAATAAATATATATGTATATAAGAGTTTGTCCTGATTCATGAAAAAGTATTTTTTAAAAAAAATACTCAAGTATTCCCAACTCTTGAACAGTGCTAAGGAATTAGATGATCGTGCTTACCAACTCTTGAACAGTGCTAAGGGATCAGATGACAGTGATAAGTATTTATAATTAAAAAGAAAAAAAATCCTTTCTCTGGAGCTTAGACCCGTGATGAGAGAAACGAATGAGGGGGCCGACTGGCTAGCTAGCACACTAGAGCTTTCTTCAACCCCAGGCCGTGCAGTTTTTGACTGAACCCCCTGAAGGTGTACGGGTTTCTGCGTGAGGATAAGACGGGCCTGAGGAGCCGAGTGTTCAGTTTCTTGTTTTGAGCTTAGGCTTTGGCCCCGTTTGTAATAATGGAAAAACCTAATCCTTTCTCTTTAGGCCATCTCTCTCTCTGTCTTTTTTCTTTTTTCTTTTTAATTAAAGATAATTCTTTTTGAGATACTGTCGGATACTAAATATAAATATATTTTTCAGTGAGAATTCAAAACTTGGTTTACCGTATTGTAGGGACGAGCCTCTCTTGTTAGATCCAAATTCCGTTGGTTGGGCTATCTCTCATTGCTAAGTGAATCAAAATGTAAATCAAAGTCCAAGTTGAGGCTTGGGCCTGGGCCTAAGGTCCAATTTCATCCTAGGGTCAGAATCTAGAGGCCCAGATTATAAGGGCAAGTTTGACTTATTCTTAGTTGCACCATTATAAACCTTTAAAAAGTCTGTCAAAAATAAAATGAATACCTTTTTTACCAAACAAAATGATTAGATTATAAGGGATTCACACAAAATATGTTAGGAGTGACAAATGGAGAGAATGGTAACTGGTAAGCGTTTATAAAATTATATTTTTACATGAGCCTGATTATTTGTTATTATAAAAATAAACATATATCTTTTCTTTCCAGGACAATAAACATATATCGTATTCAAAGAGACAAAAGAAAGAAAACTATGAGTAAAAATAAAAAAAAATTATAAAATCTACATATAATCGTACATTTTCATAATCATTTGAAAAAATATATAAATATATGAAATTGATAAACATATACAAGCGACTTAAACAAGAGCGTGGTTGCATCAAACACTTTTTTCAGGTATGAAGTTGTGAGTTTGAACCTCCTATAAATAGCATAATGAGTGAGCGGTGACAAAGAACAAATGAGTTGGACTGTAATGGGCTTCACAAAATAGGCTTGGGCCCCAAGAGCCCATTTCTGAAAGGGACTCCAACTTTTGGGCCTTCGATTCCTTCATTTTTTTGTTGGTTTAATTACTATTTACTCGCGTGGAATTCTGGCTTGTCAAGGGGATTATACTTGAATCTGATGCCAACAGAATAATCCCAACCACTGCTGTAGCCTTTTGTCAATGCAGATGCATGATTTGCCAAAGTATGACTGGGAGATCAAGCTGTGCTTTATCGGAAGGCAAGCTAATGAAGTAGCTGATGCGCCAGCCAAACAGGGGATCTCTGTTTTGATACTTGTCCGAGTGAGATGAGGAATCTGATGGAAAACGATCGCTTGGGATTTAAGGAGGTGTTTAGATGGAAACCAAACCATGATTTCGGAAGTAATTTTACGGTTTACGATATGAATATGTAGAGGAGTTTATCTCAATTTGTAAAAAATTACTTCTGAGAAGCACTTTTCAGAGTATCCAAACACCCCATAAAACTCACTTTGTTTTCTTTGGGTTCCCTTCTTATGTAATCCCCCAGAAAAGTTACTATATTTACTGACTTTATATTTAAGGATTAAAAAAAATTGCTGAACAATCCGCAGTTGCGGAATTCATTGCCTGCCTAAAATTTGTTTAAGAACCTAGTTGTAACTTTTATTTGGTTCTTTAATTCTTTGCAAAACGAAAGATATTTGCACAAAACTAAAAGTATCTCATATGTAATTGAAAAAATATTACATTTATTTAAGGACATAAGTTCTAAAGCACCTTTAAGCAATAAAACTTGTAACTTTTTAAAAATGAAAATGAAAAAAAAAAGAAAGAGACTAGGATATTATGGTTGTGAAAATTTCAAAAAGAAAATAAATAAATAAGAGGGGGAGGTGGGGGCAAATGCAAGAGGGACAGAGCGTCAAATCAAAAGAGTTGGGGGGGGGGGGGTCACAAAAAACTTGGTGGGGAGGGTAAAGTGTTAGTGTGGTGTCAGTGACAGACACTGACACACCCCACCCCCTCTTCTTTTCTCTTTTTCTTAAATTTTTATTTTTGTCTTAAATTTTAAAAAAAAATCAGTAATTGCCCTTTCTGTCTTTTCATTGCCCCCACACCCACTTCCCCTCTTTTCTCACAAAAATTCCAATTATGCGGTAATTAATTATTATCAATATTTTAAAACGTAGTTCTTTTAAGATAGAAGTTGTATTTAGGTTAAAAAATCTATTTAATACATAACAAATTTGACTTATGTTATCAAATTTTGTCCTTAAAGCTTAATAAATGCTGGTGTCCTTAAAGCTTAATAAATGGTGGTTTGAGTAATTGAAATAAATAAGGATGTGACATGAAAAATATTAATAAATACTGTTTTGACATATATTATTAATACATGTCATGACATTTATTAAAATAATTATTTTAATCGCTAATGACAAATGTATGATGCAAGTCAAATTAGTAATAGTAATTGTTTATTTAAATTTAATCATAGTTTAAGTTTCTTAACACTCCAGATTCATTTGAGGATTTCACAAAACCTTACGGTGCTAAATTCTCGTCCTTAGGACTGAGTGTAATTTCCCTAATTACTAATGCAGTTGCATTTTACTCTTTTAAACACTATTATTTAATATAAAATTATCAAGCTCATATTTTCTTATTATTTAACTTCTGCTAATTTTTTATTAAAAAAACTCCTATTAATTTTCACTCTTGTATCCTTAGAAGAGAGATAAAGGGAAAGTAAAAAAAAAAGGATAGATTTTAACAAGTTTAATTTAAAGGTTAAGATACATCCAACATCTTAAAGTATTTTATGAGCACTTTGAAATATTATTGTCCTTTAGTGATGTATGTACGAAAAAATATTTTTGGGTGTTGGACGCGACTAAAAAAATACTTTAAATTGCTAGATGCACAAAAAAATATTTCACGATACTGGACAGACCTAAAAAAAAAAGCTTCAAAGTATTGAATGTATCATAAAATATTTTAAGACACTGGATGTACCTGAAAAAATAAGTCAGGTTTCTAAATGCATCTTAACCCTTAATTTAAAAATTGAAAATATATGGTTGAAAATTTTTAGTAAAAAATTGAAAATAAAACAGAGAATGAGAAATTTTAAGAAATTTGATTAATTATTTATTTTAAAATTGAATTTATTAAAAAAATATGACCTTTATAAATAATATAATTTTTTTTATAATATTGAGCTGGAAAAACCAATAAAGGCCGCTGCTGTTGCAAGGCTCTTCAAAAAGAACGATGATGATGATGATGATTGTAGAATGGGTTTAGTGGCGAGCAGAAGAATATGTTTAGGTTTTTTTAAGTACAAAAATATCCATAATAACCTGAGATTACGGAAGGGATCAACAAATGTTTGATCACAGTGAAATTAAATAGAAATCAAAGTTTTAAATATAAAAATTTCAAAATATAAACTCTAGAAAATTAAAATAACATATGAAAGTGAAAAATTAAACTATGATTACTCTCATTGAAGCAAAGAAATTCAAACCACATATAATATTTCCCTAAGAGTGGAAAACTAGCCACACACATGGTGAAAGATAATTAGGTAATTATGGAAGTTGCTTTGATCCTATATTAGTATGACCAGTATTTGATATATCAAATTGTTGAGATATTTCAAGGTTTAAATAGTGAAATCTCGTTTACATGATGGTTTGTAAATGACGAAAAGTAGTTTTTTAATCATAATTTATCAAATATGAAATATACATACAAGGAGTTTTTTTTTATAATTTACATGAACGTATTTATAAGTATTTATGTTAAGTAGCTCCAAACAAGTACTAATATCAACAATAATTCCAAATGTTTAACCTGAATTATATACATAAAACATACATACTAAAGTGGTATAAGTACATACATATTTGTATTGATATACATATTATACATATGTTCTTATTTGTATTAACATTAAAGTATTTACAAGAAATTGTATATTCTATTACTTGATTGTGAGGAAACTCTAAAGTTTCTTGAGTATGAGATATTTTTAATCCATCAAATAACATTATTATTTCTCCTCGTCGGGTGTTACCTTCGGATGATAACATAATTTAATTTAATTGAAGAAAAAAAATTTAAGTTTGGGTTTAGAAAATATAAATTAATAGTCATGTGTATTAGGAAAGGCTCTCTTTATTTGGGACTGATTAAACAAAACCTGAAGTAGTGGTATCAAACACAATATTGTTCTACAAATAAAAAATAAAAAGATTCAAATTTTATTTGAATATTTAAAGAGGATCATATGAGATTGTTTAATCTGCGTAAAAGAATCAATTTTTTATAACATGTTATACATATATATATATAGAGAGAGAGAGACAGACACAATATATACATATTCTATGTACTATCTCTAATCATTAATGTAAGATCTAATTAACTAATTTAAGAAGAATAATAAAGTTAACTAAATTACTTTAAAATAACCTTTTTTTAAAAAAAACTAATTTGTCTAGTTTATAAACTGATATATAATCTAGTAATACACAATTATTTCAGAAAGATCATATAATATATTATAAATATTAAGAATCAAAACTAGTATTTTACACGGAGAAGAAGATAAAGAAGAAATATTGGCCATCTTTATTTGTCACAGCCATAAACTCTGTGTAAATATCTATCTTTTTATAAGATTAATTATTATTAAAAATAAATTACAGATGGCCACTTCAACAAATTTGAAGTACTTTTAAATAATAAATTTTGTAATAGAGAATTTTATGGCAATTTTTCCTAATAATAATGATGAATTATTTATCTAGGCTGTCGGATTGATGGTCCCGTGTTTTGTTCTTGGGGTTTTAATTTCGTGAGAGACATATCCATCCCTATTATTTTTAACAGAAAGTGAAAGGACTGACATGCCACCACCGAGTTGTATTTGTTTTATATATGCATTTACGTTGCTTGTGAGAAGCCAACAAAGATAGATAGGGACACTTGGGGAGAATGCGAAATATATCCTACAATAAAGTAAGTTCAATTTTATTGATCGGATCAGTAAATATTTCCATAAGTATTTTGTTGAATTCTGAGACACGTTTTTGACCCTAACAAAGTCCTAAGATTAATTTATCTAAATTTTCATTTGAAAATAAAGTATAGTGATAAGAATGAATTATTAAATAATTATTCTACACAGCAAACAATATCACTTCATATCAATAAAAATTGCAAATGTGTCTTCCAACTCACTTCATCAAGTAAAAAAAGGGAACCAAATAAGTTGATTTAACCGAAAAACTGATGAACTGGCAAGTGATTCATTTTGGTTTGAGTGTTGAACCGGCTAATAATTAAACCGGTATCAAACTAGGATGATCTGATAAAAATTAGTGTGAGCAAGTAATAAACCAATTCGGATGATTATATTTTTATTGGACTTTTTTATTATTCAGTTTCTAATATTTCAGTCACTATGTACTTGAATAAAACTTATAATAATTATTGAGAAATCATGAAAATCAAAATTCTCAATATTATTTTATTTTATTATTGTTATAATCAAACTATTATTTTACTTACTTATATTTTGTTATTAGCGATTGTTAATATTATTATTTTGTAACTTTTAATTAAATTATATTATGACCTGTTTGATTTCAAATTGATCTTGATATGACCTACTGAGTTAGTATTTATTCTGATTTTTTTGTTCATTGCATTTCATAACTCGTGTGATTAAAAAAAAAGAGAAAGAAAAAGGCATATGGCTTGGTCGCTGGGATTTCCCCACCCTCCTCAAGTTAAAAAAAGCCGCCGAATCAGACTCCGGCGCCGACTCCACCTCCTCCAATAGTATCTCCCTTCTCTGCTTCTGCACTTCTTACCGGCGGCAAATTCCAATCATGCATGCTCCTCAATCGTGAATCGTCCAAGGTTTGTTACAATCGTTAGGGCTCGTTTGGAACCGCAACTAGAGCCTTTAGAAACATTTTTTTTAATTATGATATACAGAGTATAAAATAAGTATGTTAAGAAAGTTTTGTCTTAATTTATAAAAAAGTGTTTATAAGTACTTATTAAAAGTAAGTCATCACATAGTTTTCACTCAAGTTTCTATAGTTATTAGATCCACTAGAAAAATAAAATCAAAGTGCTGAATGTATCATATAAAAAATCAAGATGTTATCAGATATATCTAAAAAAATAAGATCATAACATTGCACGCACCTTTATCCTTCTTTTTATCCATATTCTTTGATAGTATTTATCAACGAGTCAGCATCCTCTTCGTCTCCTTTTGAAGAAAAGGATGGCAAATGAGGCCACTAAATGGGGGGCCATTTTAACGCCAAGGATGCACAATCATTGCATTAGCTCATTGTCATGTGTATGTGTCAATATATATATATATATATATAGAATTAAAATGGTGTATAAGAATAGTTAAATTCTTTTAATTATGTTTTCCAGATTTATAACTTAGATGATTTGCTGTGAAAGTTCACTTTTTCACGGAAGGCTGTGTGCATTGTGAGACACCCAAGGCACAAAAGCTGTATCTGAAAAGGAAAAGGGTGCTATGTGATTTCTGTATTGAGGGGAAAAAAAAAGAAGAAGGAAAACTAAATGCGCATCTAGTACTTTGTATGTATCTTTTTTTCCTGATATAAGTTTGAACATGAGACCTTATCTAAGCGTGACGGAGGATATTGCATTGGGACAACCAGCTATTGACATCTTATATATTACTTCTTATTCTAATTATAAGAGTCAATTGACTAATTTAAAAAAATTAAAGAAAAAAGTTAAGTTAGTTATTTGTAATAAATATGTGTTGTCTTTTTCTAAAATATCTTTCCTAATTAAGTATTAGTTAGAATTACTATTCCTAGAAGGACTACCTTAAGAAAAAAATATATAAATATGAGAGACAAAGGGGATTGGGGTTTTATATTTAGGACCAAAATAAAAGTCAAACAAGGTCTTATATTAAGGACTGGAGGTAGTACTATCTGGATCCTAAATATAATATCTAATTGATTAATTTGAAAAGATTAAGAAAATTAGTTAAGTTAGTTATTTGTAATAAATAAGTATTGTCTTTTCTAGAATACCCTTACTAATTATGTGTATTAGTTAATATTACTATTTGATAAAATATTTAACATGTGTAATTATTATAAGGATTATTTTGAAAAAAATAGATAAATATAAAAAACAAAATGGATTATGATCTTATATTTAAAACTAAATTAAAAATTAAATTAGTTCTTATATTAAAGATCAGAGGAAGTACGATCTAATCATAGAGGTAAATAAATACTGTCATTTAAATTTGCTGAATTTTTTTATCAGTAAAAAACCTTAATTTTTTTAGAAAGTCAAACTTCACACTTTATTACATAAGTGAAAAGGAAAAAAGAGTTACATTTGAAGAACCTTTATTTCCCAATATTCAGAGGTGGTTTGGCTAGAAGTAGCAGACAGCAGAAATTAAAACCGCTGGAAAATAATAAAATTCGTCCTCCTCAATTCATTAAAAAAACAGTTTCTAACAGTTAAGTCTCATATTTCTTCTCTTGAAACTAAAGTACAAAGGATATTTTTATTTTTAAAATAAAAAATACTCCTTTTTTTTTTCGAATTAGAACCCCATTCTCATCACGCCACTAGGCCAAGGGGTCTTTGGCTAAAAAATTCTATGCTGATTCTTAAAAACTAGTTAGACATCCCAAAAATAAAAAAAAAAAAAAAACTCAAATTTAAATTTTTTTAGAAATTTAAATATTTTTAATTTTTAGAAGTTGGATCAATAAACTGAACTAACCAACCACTTACGTATTTTTCAAATTTAATTTTAAAATTATAAAATAAAAACAAATTGAAACAATATTTTTATCTTTAGTAGTAAAAATAATATTATATCTATTTAAAAATATTTAGATTTTCGAAAAGTTCAACCAAACGATTCCTCAGAAATAAATCAAATTACTTTTCCGTCTGATTGTGATTTATTATAAACTATGTTGTTATTATTAATTCACGAATAAATGGGTAATCCAGACCGGCAAGAAAGATATATCACAGAAGTGACAAGCTGTAAAGGAAATAAAAAACAAAGAAAAAAACAAATGTACTTTCTCTTTCTGGATTTTTCTTGATTTTCTCATACTGCTTATTATTACTGTGGAGCCTGCTGCCAGGGCTCAATGCTACTGTCCTTATTTTCTGTGTAAAATTCTATCTATCAGAATTTGATATAATGTACAAGCCAATCGCAAATGTATTTGTTAGATAATTAATTGATATATATTAAAAAATAGTTAAACTAATCATTTATAACAAATGCTTGTAGATTTTCCTAAATTACTCTGATTAATTATTACCCCTACAAAAGATAGCTTGGTAAATACTCTCCCCAATCCTTTCTACAAGATTATTTTAACTAGATTACACTGTTTAAGAAAATGCTTAAAATTAATCAAAAGTAAGAAATATATCAAAATTGACCCATTTTTTTTACAAGTATATCCTTATTTACTAAAAGGGCAAATAAGATAGAGAAATATTATAAATGAGATAAATGATAAAAGAAGAGAAGGAATAATGACACAAAAAGAAGTTGGAATTTTCTAAATATCAAATAAGGAATGTCAACAAAAATTTGTTGTCATTTGCAAATTCAAACTTGTCAATACCAAATAAAGTTGTGTTACCAAATTTGATCTAGGATTTGTAATTTTCAACTTTTTTTCTGTCATTCTCCCAAAAGAAAATACGGTATCAAAAAAATATGATAAGAGATAATAGAAAACTAATTAAAGACAAAATTGGTAAAAACGCATTTAATGTTCAGACACCTCTAAATAGGATACTATAAATAAAACAAGATTAATTCAAATTTTGGGATCTTAGAAAAACAACCAAATACAGTATAAATTTGAGAGATAAAGTGAATTAAAATCTTATATTTAAAATAAAAAAACACTAATTAATTCTTATATACTTAGGATCGGAGATGGTAATTAATAAGGATCAAAGAAAGAAAATGTAGACTGATGTTGAATCATCACACATAAAGTAACCATTTTCTTTTTTTTTTTTATTTTTGGATCAATACCCAATATGCATGTTTTTCTTCTCCTTCTCCTTCTTCTTATTTTTGATTTTGGGGAGGTCCTCGTGAAGGAGACAGTACTGAGGAGGAGGAGACATATCATATGGCTGCAATTATAATTCCCGGCAGAACCAAACAAACAACTATTTAATACTTACACTTCCCATATCTCACACACACACCCACACCCCCACAAACTTGATTGATGCACCAAAATAAACAGTGACGCTATATTATGGCACATTGTGTGTATAGTAAATTCAATCAGTACAATGAACGATCAATATCATTACACACATATACATTTATATATATATATATATATATATCAAGAATTTGCAACATTTGGATTTGACCTATTCCCTCTACCTTCTTCAATTCATTCACAGTTCAAACCTATATATGATAACACAGAAACCTGCACATCAAAACCTATTAATTTTTTATTTTAGTGCTGTAGTCAAAGGAAGACAAGTCATGTCACTCCTCTTTTTATTATTCTTTTTTCTCAAAACAAATCATATAATTTTTTTTTTACGTCGGTGAGGAAAATTGATCAAATAATATAGAGTTTCTAAAAAGAAATAATGGAAGGTCAAAGAGAACATTTAATGAAATTATTGAGCAAGATCTTCTGATTAATAGTCTATTTAAAAAATTAATTGTTAATAGAACTCGACAATATCATATGATCTTTATAGTTGACCCATTTAATGGATCGCTGTTGAATATATTTTTTTGTTCTCTAAGTATTATTGTACTCCTCCGGTCTATAAAATGGGTTCTATATTTAGGATTGGAAGAATATATAATTTAAAAATAGATTTTCTAAACCATTTTGACCAAGTCAATGTACAAATAATTTTACATCAAAGTGCGCAGGCATAATAATTTTTTAACATTTAAGCCTAAAATATGATACGTGTGGAATGAATTATACCATATACACTATTCACAAAAACTTTAACAAACTACACTATTTATGAATCTCTATACAACATACAAAACTCACACTAATTAAAATAATCTTAAAAAATTGCACAGACAAATTTTGAGAGTGTCTGCTTGAAAGCCAAATAGTAGTTTTAAAAATACTTTTATAGTATACAGAATAAATATATAAAAAAAAGAATTTTATCTCCATTAGCATGAAAGTATTTTTTTAAAGTACTTGCTGTTTCACCTAAACACCCCTTTTATATGTTATAGTATTGACATATGTAGTGATTGATTAATACTTTTCCTGTCTTTAATATATATAATTTGCACTATAAAACAAATTTTATATTAAGAAGTTTAGGAGTATTATGATACAAAAGTGGAAATTTGCATAGAGTGAAGAAGAAGGGTGGTTTTAAGATGTCCCTCTTGATAATCTCACTCAGAATCTTACATTCCCAACGTTTCCTTCTGTCGCGCCTCCTCACAGAGATCAGCAAAAAGAATTAATTTTTTTTTAAAAAAACCCAACATGCTAATAAATAAACCTCGTAATAAGCTAATAATACACAATAAATCACCTTTCACTGATTCACATACGAGACTGTCACAATAGTAAAATAATAATAATAACAGCTGTAATCTAATATACATACCGTGGATTCAATCCACTCATAATCTCAATCTGTTAGTGTCTAACTCCTCTATTTCATAATAATAATAAGAGGAAGAAGGTAGGAGTATATATATAGTGTATATATATCTAAGTTCTTGAACTGTCTTGTCGTGGCTGTGTCAAGATCGAGATCATCAAATATATATATCAGATACCAAAATGGAGAATTTTGAATTTTCTGCGATATGACGATAATAACAAGAAGCAGAAGAAGAATTTTAGCTGTGCTTCTTGTGTTCTTGGCGTGCACTGTTCAGATTAAGGCATGAAAAGCTTATTCCCGCATTTGCAGCGCCAAGCTTCTGGATAGTACTCCAGCGGCATGCTCACACCCGGTTGGACCGGCACGTGAACCGGTTCGCACGGTGAACACCACCCGCACTTGGATCTGCACGACGGCGGAAACGACCCTGGTCCGCCGTTTCGTTTCTGATCTGCCACCGTCACTGTTGCCGCCGTCCATGACGACCCATTCTCCTTCTCTTCACTCTGAAAGTAGTACTGCGACTTGAAACCTCCCCCACCTGAGAAAAATAATTTAAAATTTTTTTCTGAAATGTTGATCTTCCTAATCTTGCTTTTTCGTAGAAATGGAAAATATTCAGAATTAGGTCACAAACTAACAGTAAAAAATTTTGGGGGAAAAAAGCATCACCTTATTGTATAGTTAAAATAATAATATAAAAATTAGCTTTTTTAGTGCTTTTGACAAGTAATAATGAGGTAGTTCCTGTATATTTTATTAGATTTCGGAGAATAAGTAGATGGTTTTGTTTATATTAATAAAATTAAGAGTAAATAAAACCAACAAGTTTATCAATTGAACTTAAATGATTATATACGTAAATTCCATATTAATCATTATTTTGTGATATTAAGTTTATTATATTAATTCAAATGAACAGTGCCTTGAGATGTTGACTGAGATGTGAAAGAGTAAAAAAGCTAGAACTCATAAAATATTCACTAAGTACTCCAAAATCGAAGTTAAACAAGTGAAGAATATAGAATACTTACTTGGTAGGGGAGGGAGGGTTACGGCTGAAGCAGAAGAGAATAAGAGAAAAGTGAAGGCCGTGAAAGTTGGTATGCGGTGGCTGTGTTGGTGGTGGTGGTGGGCGTTGCGGCAGAGAAGACGGCGATGAGGCGGTAGGCCCATGGCGGAGGACCGAGGCGACGAGCGGTGGGGGAGGGACGGTGAAGAATTTGGGGGGGTGGGGGAGACAGAGGGCAGATATTTGCGTGTGGGAGAAAAGGTCACAAGTCAAAAGACATATTTGAAGCAGAAGAAAGAGAAAGGAGAAATCGAGTGAGCTTGTTTAGCTGAGACTTGGGAGAAAGAGAAAAAGATCACCAAATTGTAAATTGGGTCATATTTAGTTAGAATAAGAATACAAAATTGAAAAAAAATCCCCTCAAGTCACTAAAAATAAATAGTTGAAAAAATAACAGAAAAAGAATCATAAATCCGCTAATGTCCAAAAGATGTATTGAAGTTTTATAATTTCACTCAAGTGTTGAAACATGTAAGTGGAGTTCTAAAATTTGGTTAAAAAAATGCATGCTTGGCTAATGAGACTTTTTTTTAAAGTGAGGGCGTTTTGTTTTTTCTATTATTTTTCATAAATCTTTTTCGAGTTAAAGATTCATATTTATCTATCTATATCTATAATTATCACAGTAATTAAAGTTGAATAAAATTTTTTATTAATTAAAATATATAAACTGACGCTTAACATTTGCATAAAAAATAAATTTGTTTGAGTGAGTTTATTATTTGTCCTTTCCATTTTCTTTTTTTTTTAAAAATGATTGTTACCCTTTTAGTTTTTAATGTAAGACCAAATTAATTAATTTGAGTAAATTAATGATATTAATTAAATTAATTAGCATGATATGTTTTTCTTGAAATACTCTAATCATCTTTCTTAATTTCTTTCCTCTATTTCTTATTTAATTCTTATTGAGAGAATATCAATATAATTAATTTGAGAAAAATTAATAAATATATGAAATAAGTCTTACATATAGAATTAATATCAACTCTTAAATTAAGTCATATATTAAGGAAGTGTTTGGGATCTTCTAAGAGCAAAGTGTTTTCACTTAAATTAAGGTATAACTTTTCAGTCTTCTCACATATTTATTTTATATGCTGTAAAATCATTTTTAAAATCATAGTTTTATTTTCACCTAAACACTCTGTAAGTTCGAAAAGAATATTTTGTTCGAAGAATTTCATAACCATATGGCCATATTGCACTCCAATCAAGTATGTATAGTAAGAGTCTCTTTTACTAAGAATTTGCATGCGTGTGTGTGTCTGTACTGTGCTGTCCTTAGGTTATAATCAATGTGATTATTTAATTTATATGTATACTTTATGCATAAATATACATATACATATATTATGTACAATAATTTTGAAAAGGCTTAAAAAGGTATTGAGAGTGGGCCCTACTATAAGGGGCCACATTCCTGAATGATTGCGATGCAGTGACTGATTGGTAGGGTTTTATTGAGGGGGATCCATGTGTTGAAACTGATCCATCGCATGTCTAAAAATTGAAAATCCCATTTGTTTTTTTTTAATGAAATAAAAAATATTACAATAATTATAAGTGTATCTCATTAGTTCGCCTAGCTGGCCCTTTTTTCCTCCCCTGATATTAATAACAACAGGAGATAACCCATGTAGTGTTTTTTTTTCAAAAAAAAAATTCGTTGAATTTTTTTCAGTGTTATTGAAATTATTTGTTTAATATGCGTAATTATTTTTCCTAGTTTTTTGTCCCTTATTTTGCTTTTCTTGTTATTCTCATCTCGCACATGTATCATCGGTCTCACTGGGCATATTAATTTTGGAGGAGATTGAATTTTGTGGGCCATGGTGTGTAATAGATTGACTATTCTTCACCTACAAGACAAAATGATGAGAAAATCGTCTGAAAAAGAAATTAATTAAAATTTAATTAATCAATATCCATAGCAAGGTTCAATGAGTGTGAAGATTGAAGATTAAACGGCTTGGTATTTAATTATACTCCCTGATTGGTATTTACTCATACTCATTATACTCATTGATATAAGAATTACATACAATTAATTTGAATAGATTAATAAAAATAGTTAAATTAATTATTTGTTAATAAATAGGTGCTATCTTTCTTAAAATAGTCTTACTAATCATGTATATTAGAATGAGAAAATTTTAACATGTGCAAATTAAAATAAAGACTAATTTGAAAAAATGAATAAATATAAAAAACAAATAAATTGAGATTTTATATTTAGAATCAAATTAAATTTCCACATAGCTCTTATATTAAATATTGAAGATACTCCTCCGGTCCTAATTATAAGACCCAATTGACTTATTTGAGAAGATTAAGGAAGTAAGTTAAGTTGGTTATTTATAATAAATAAGTGTTGTCATTCCTAAAATATCCTTGCTAATTAAGTATATTGGCTAAAACTATCATTATTAGAAGGATTATCTTGGGAAAAAATGCATAAATATAAGAGACAAAATGGATTGGGGTCTTATAATTAGGACCAAATAAAAAGTCAAATGGGATCTTATAATAAGGACCGGAGGAATATTATTTATTGACGACACTCAGTGCCTATTTGGGTAATTGGTTAAGAGATGAAAGTTCAAATAAATCCCTTTAAACTCAAATAACTGATTATGCGTTCCATTTATCCCTTTGACTTTTTTTTTTGAAATCTTGATAAATAGTAATGATAAAAAACTAACATTAATCGTTAAAATATTTAACATTGACTATTAAAACTTTAAACGGTAAAAAGTACTATTACTATAATTTTAAACCTTTAGGGGTAATTTTATACCCAAAATATTTTTTGGATGCTCACCTCTTATGAGCAAAAATTTTCGAGACAAATTTACATCTTCATCCTAATCTATATTTGAAAAGAAATGGTACAATAAGCATAGCTAGTTCGGGGGAAAAAAATTAACGTGGTAAACAAAGTTTTGCATTAAGAAATAAGAACCAAACCGAAACCCTTTAATTTATAGGAAATTACAGTTAGGAGCTGAGGGGTTAGGGCCATTAACCGTTACTTTATGCATTAAGACTTAGGTCACTGTTTTCAAATTGCGTAATTACGTCGGATCAAGCAAAAACAAATAAATAACATACAATAAAATAAAAATGAATTGGTGACTTCCATACTGTACTAGTTTTGAATAAATTTTGACCAAGTTCAGGATCTTTGACCAAGAGTTGGCTCCAATGTTTACATTACAATGTCCGTTCCATGCATAACTCGGACTAGGAATTTGAAAATTGGATATTTGACCAACTGTTGTCATTCAGATATGGGATTTGTAATTTTTTTTTTTGGGGGCTTATCTCCATTCCCCATTGATTATATATGTATATATATGTGTGTGTGTATTAAAGAGGGATTTCCGTATGGAATAATTTTCAAATGAGTATTTTAAATAAATTAACACATATTTTTAATAAATAATTAACTTAATTAGTTTTCTTAATATCTATGAGCAATTATTTAATGCTTATATTTAAAATTAGGAAAAATTAATTTGAGAGTTCTTATAGTTTTGCTCCATTTTCTTGCTAAAACATAGGTATCCTCCGGTTAAAGACAATCATATTCGAGATACTGTCGAGTACTAAATGTGAGTATTTTTCCTAGCAGGAATTCAAACTTTGTTTCATTACATTGTGAGAGATTAGTCTCTTTTGTTAGATCCAATTGGCATTGGTGTTTTGCTCCATTTTGAATTAGCTACGTCTCTAAACTTATTTTTCTTTCTATTAGATCTTTTAATTTTCTTCTGTCTTCCTACTGTTAAATATGAAGTAACACCGTTATAATTTTCTGTCACTGACCTTGAAACATTTCCTTCTCTCTCCTTCTGCCATAAACTCAAGTCGACCCAACTCTTCTCTCTCCTTCAATCATTCCTCACCATTGAATTCATTTCCTTCCTCTGACTCTGATTTCTTTTTTCGCCATTAATAATTATTTTCTCTTTTGCATATGATGAAAGCCCAGAAACATGGTCTAATCAAAGTGACAACAACTAAAAGTTTAAAATCTAAAATTAACGAAAGAAAGAAAACCCATCAATATTAAAACTCCAAGTGATCAATCCTAATGTACAGAATAAATCTTCTAGGTGGATCGATCATGAGCTGCCACCAGCATTCAGCAGCACTCAATATACTTGAACACACATGATCAAATCTCAAGTTCTACTTCTCAGGAGCTCATCAAGATTCTATCTTCAAGAGGGGTGTGGATGGATGGGGATGGCAATGGTGGGCTTTGGTGTGAGCAAGAGGATAAAACTTAGCTTTGCTTAGAGGGAATTCAATGGCTTTGCAGGAGGCAGGAAAGTTGCAACACTGTTAATTGATATTTACCTGTGGGGATTAACGGATCTAACCTTGAAAAATTTAAGGATTCAATTAAAAAAACTGAAAAAAAAAGTTCAAGAACCTAATTCAAAATTAAGCAAAACTATAGGGACCGACCTGCAGATTACTTTTCCCTTAACGTTAAAAGAAACATGTCCTTTTGGAGCAGGATGCATTTTTTTATTATTATTATTAGACATCAACGCATGAAGCGAGAGGCTGATGAAACCAGGTGCATTTTTGCACAAAAAGGTACATTTATAAGATTTACAGTAAATGGCATTATTAATATATTATAAAAAAATTATCCAACAAATACCTATTTAGAAAATGTATTACCCAATAATTTTTTAATTTAGTATTTTATGTTTTTATCCATTAAAAAAAGTATCAGTATTCTATCCTTAAAGGCTTCATACACTGCTTTTCAAATTTCAGGGATTGTTAGAAAATTCGAATTTCACACAGATATTTATGAGCAATTTTTTTTTAATAAATCATAACATTTGAATTAGAATCCTTATAGAGAATATGCAAATGGGTCAAATTCTATATAGAAACTGGAGAGGAAAACACCCAATGAAATTCTTCTATACAAGTAAATATAGAACACAAAATAAAATTTCTTTCTGTGTACAATCCCACTGAAAAACCTTGTCTCCTTCGTACTAACATGGTGGTTACATCAACTATGAAAAAGAGGCTGCATAATTTCTCTGACAATCACGAGCCATATTGTTTTGAGCCGAAAATTTTATAAATTTGTTAATTTATTCTCCCAATATACTGATAATTGAATTACATTCAAATCTGGCACACTACATACAAACTATACTATTTATAACATCTATTTATTTATGAAATATTGATCAATTTTTAATATCAAGATATAGGATTTAAGCAGTGAATAAATAAATATTGAGATATTTATTTATTTACGTTTTTTTTTTTTGCCAACTAATCTTTCATCAACATCACAATTTAGCAGCTTTTTGGGGTGGCGGGCACAGAACCCGACTCGACCTCCATGAGAGTAATCAGCTGGTCAACAATCAACAACTAAGTTAATTAATATGTCAAAAAATCAAAGTCATTGAATGATTCCTGAAAATTTTTTTAACATGTCGCTTCTCCAATCAGAGAACATTTTGTTGATACACGATTTTTTTAACTCTTGCTCAAAAGGTCAAAAAGATGTTTCATGTAAAGTGACAAAAAGATACATAAGCTATAGTTAGGTTAAAGAAAATATTATATGTATAATCATAAATTCAACAACTTGAAATTACATTACTCATCAAGTTTATATAGGACGATGATTACATGAGGATGGGATTTTGGGAAAGAAAAGGGAATGGGATGGCTTTTTTTTTCTTTCTTTTTTTGGGGGGGGGGGGGGGTTAGAAGAGGGTGTGTGTGTGTGTGGCGTAGGAGACAGGCATGCATGAGGGTTTCTGCCACAAGGTGCCAATGGCCATTGTGGGATCTTTAAAACCCCTCCCTCCATTATTGCCTCCTAGCTCTTCCTCTTATCTCAAACAACGCAGAGAAACAGAGAGAGGGGGGGGGGGAGTACAAACACCAAGTCCCTCACAAACACCATAAATTCTACCAGGACCCACCACCTACTTATATCACTCATATTCTTTTGTAAAGAATATGTATCGATTCATTATTATTGAAGGCGAAAACCAGGAAGGAAAGGCAGCAATATAATGTAATAGTATTACAAATAAATGCCACTTAATAATGAAGGCACACACACACATATGTATAAATGTATATATACTAGTATAAGTGAGGGCCTAGGGTTAACCCTATCCTTTGTGTCTCGCCTCTTCCCTAACTACTTATGCACCACAAGCCTTTGCCATCTCTCTCTGACCCAAAACTCCCCCCTTCCCTTCTCTCAACTTTCAAATGCTTCTTCTGTCACTGTATATGGGTGCAGATACATTTCATAGTGAAGTGTTTCTAGAGCCAGTGATACAGGTCGAATCCATGGGTCCAACCAGTAAAAAATAACGGGTTAGAATTAATTAAAAGTTAATTTTGGAAACAAAACTTTTTGACCCACACCAACAAGCTCGTAATTTGTGGGTTAACTTGCATTTGTATTTTTCAAAATTCTTACATTTTATTGAGTGTTATACCGCATTTGAAATATTAAAAAATTCATTAATTACATCTTCTTTTTGCATATTATATGAGAGAAAAATATGAAAAAAAATTAAAAAAAAAGTAAAAGAGTAAATAAACATGGCTAAGATAGGTTAAGGTTGGCTACAAGTCAATTCATTAAAAATGAGCATTTTTGCCCTGCATTGTATAGGTTGAACCCGTCATAGACCAACTTACAACCTACATGTTGGCTTGTATTACCAGCTAGTATTTCTTATCATCTATCAATTATTGATAACACAATTTATTAACATGCTCTGTTGATACTACTATTAAGCAGGACCATATATGTAGCCTGAATTAAATAATGTGCAACACAAAATCCGGAAAAGTGTGTTGTAAACTGACTTTTTAACAATAGAGTTTGTACAAATTTTGTACACAGAGAGTACAGATACTCCATTTTAGATCCTTCCTGCCCTTAATGGAAGACTCTTTTCCAATTTTTCTGTGTTATTCTATGATTTCGTATTTAATGTGGGATTCCTTATTTCTTATAGAAAAAAAATCATTCAGATATTTATCTAAAGAAGATATGCGAATAATGTCTATATTTTTTTGAGAATTATTAAAAGCACATACCATACTGATCATAACTGAAGACTTCTTCATAAATTCTGATGAGTCAGTGGCAGTGTTAGGTTTGGCTGTTTCAGTAATTACTGCTCTTCTTTTGCAATAAAAGGTTTATATGAGATTTCAGATCCAATAATAATAATAACATAGCCTGTTTGGTCACTGAGAGAGTGCAGGAAAATCTAAGAAAATAACCTGCACGGATCTCTGGCATCTGAAAAGAGTATTTATGAAAATAAAGTATCTGTTGCAAACAACAAGAATAATGCAGCCAGTTTTCTTAGAATGCACAAGTCAAGATGTAACTAACATGCAAGCCAAAATTTAGTTAGGTCCATGACACTGCATTGAACCTGATGAGCAAGTCTGGCTCTTTGTAATTTATGAAAAATGCAAAATGGTTGTAGATCAACATGGGTGGTTACCATGATGTTACATAGAGTTGTTGTATTCTGTCTTGTTAACTTTTCTATCTGATATCAAGCGTGTGTTATGGTCTTATGTGTACTTATCATACTTGTATACTTTTCTTTTTTCATATAATATATTCTCTCTTGACTTTAACTAACAGATAGGTATTAACAACTTGAGGTTACAAGCGGAATCAAACTCGCAACTTCCTGCTTCTAAGGAAAGTTTACATGCCATTGGGATACAAGGTAATTGGCTATAATATATGCGCTCTAATTACTCAATATAAGAGTTAATAGGAGGAGTTTGATTGATCTTAAATATAAGAATTTAGTCTCTTTTGCCTCTCATGTTTATTATTTTTCTCAGATTAATTTATTCAAGTTACAAATTGATATATTATTTTAATTATACATAGGTATTCTAAAAGAAATCATTTTACATTTGTTATGATTGATTGATTTATTTATCTTTTTTGGTGTACTCAAATTATTTACGTAAATCTTACATCAAGTATAGTAGGTAGTAAATGGCTTTGTTATCAAATTAAATGTGTAGGAACTTTTACTGTTCTTGAATTATAAATAGTATAGTTTGTTTTGGGGTTCATGTACTAGATTGATTCCTCTAATCAATATTAATACATTAGCAAAAATGGCACAGACTCACGTTATTCATAAGTCATAAAAGAACTTCTTTTAAATGCACTGAGACTCACTCTTGTGTAATGTGCGTGTGTATTTTGATAGCAAAAAGTTTAAATGAATGAGGTTTCAAAATTTTATCAAGGCCAAAACATGCTTTCAAATTAAAAAGTATTTTCGAATATGTTTACCCATTAGCTATCAACAAAAACCTTATATCGGTATCAAAATTTGAATTCACTATTTATGTGTATATATTGATAATGATTTTTTGTTTTTTTGCTAAGCACGTATATTATTCTATTAGAAATAATTTTATTCGAGATATTTTTAAGTACTAAATGTAAATACCTATTTTAATGGGGATTTGAATCTTAATTGACCATGTTGTGAGATATATTGACGATGATTGATTTTTTTTTACAGAAAAATTCAGGTTAGTTGGGCCCCGGGGGCTCACTAGGGTCAGGACATGCCTCTAGACTCAAAGAGTGCTTGCAAAGATACTTACAGATTGCCCACCAACAAGGTCCTCATATCGGCAGTGTCATTCAAGCTCATGATCTTATAGGTTATGAGCTGATTCCTTTCCAACTAGATCAACTCTTATTATTATGATGATTGATTATGATATGCCTTGTTTAGCTCCCTTTTTTTTTTTTGGCTAAAGCATGGATATATTCCTATTGGAGACAATTCTATTAGAGGTATTGTCAGGCACTAAATGTGATCACATCTCTCAGCAGAGATTCAAATCTCAATTTACCATGTTGTGAGGAACTAGCCCTTTCTGCTAGACTCAATTTCTACTGATAGCTCTCTTGTTAATTTTCCGGAAAAGCCACCCCCGGAGTGTAAAACAGAAATGTAAGGCCCACAATAAACCAAGCCGGGCAGCCCACAATAAACCATTTGGGCCCAATAAGCCTTATAGTATCATGTGATCAAAGGACTGATGTTACCACTGTACCTACCAAAAATAGGACGACCATGGGAGAAAGTAGCCATTACCAAATGCAACACGTATAATTATGAGAAAGGGACCCTTCAGATTGGTGCTTTGATGATGTGATAATAACATTGTAGTTGTAGTGTTGTACTATGTTTTAATTAGTACATTGATACCAGGTCAAAAAACAAATTAGTGCATTGATAGATAATCTAAAACATGAGTTTTATAAGATACTAGTATTATATTATTCATCAGTTATAAGCAATACGTTCCATTTTTTTTCAAACTTTATATAATCTAATTTGAATTCTTTTATATGGCTTGTAGGTATTTTATATTTGCATGGAATATAAATAATACTTCAAACTATATTCATAATTTGTAATTCTCAAACTCTTATATAAATGTTGTGTGTATGGGTAAATTGATCTGTCGATATTTTAGATATTTTTTATTTATTTACTTATTATCTTTAATTATTTGGGAATATCACATAAAACAATGCATATATTTTTATTAATAAATTCCAAAAGTAGTGATTTTAACTGAAAATAAAAAAATATATACCGTCAAAATTAGATTTAAACAATCTAAATTTTAGAATGGATACCCATCATGTATCTGATTGTTCATATTAAATTTAAACTATAGAAATTTAATTTCATTCTATTATTATATTTTTATTAACTTTTAATTTTAATATATGCATAATAAAAATAAAAAATATTTTTAATTCCCATTTTCAATAAAAAATAGAATTATGATTTTAAAATTACTTATTGAAAACTTATTTAGACCATCCAAATAAAGTTTTGGCTATTCAGATCTCATAACAATAGATGCATATGCAATGCATGATATGGAAACACGTATGCTTGTTGAATTATTTATGCAGCTTTCTCAACTTTAGAAATCATCCAAAATATCGCCTCAATTGTCAATTATTATTTCTGAAATTGAAACTTTTTTTAGGGCCTAACTCTATAATGCAGTCTTATCCAATATAATATTTATTCTGAGCTAACATAAACCATAAATAAAAGACGAGCTGTTGTCATTCAACTAAATGAAAAAAAAAAGTTTGAAAACTACATCAAGTTAACATAGCTGGTAAAGGTCAAGGCGTGGGGTGCCTAATTTCGGGCTTATTTAGATTAATATTGACAAAAATGACTTTTATCTCAATCAATTTTCGTAAACTAAAGTTGAAACCATAGTTAATTAATATAATATAATTTATATTTGACTAAAATTTCATAAAAAAGTTAATTTAACACAAATTTGTTTGAATTATTCATTGAAAGTTAATTTTACAAAATTTAAATTTAAATATTAGAAGTCAGAAAAAATTATTTCAAATTATAAATGGTTTTGGGGGAAAAAATTAATTGTCCTCTCAAACATCATTTTCATTACTCGAAATCTTTAATACTTAAAAAAAAAAAAAGGTTTGATGTGTTATGATTAACAATAAAATAATAATAAACAAGTTTCTTGGTTGAATTTATAAGGGCTGGTCTTGGATAAATTTTATTGCAGGCCACTAAGTTGCAAGTATTTTCATAAGTCTTCCTCTTGAAAAACAATGTTGAATTGAAGATATGCTTATAATTGTTCCATCTAGTTATAAATATAAGGATTAGTTGACAGGTTTATACGAACTTTATTTTATTTTATTTTTTGAACTTATATTTTTTTCCCACTATTGATTGTATATATCAGTCGGATTTACACATGAATGTGAATAGCTTTCAATGCAAGTAAATAAATTAGATAACCTATAACAATGTTTTTTTTAATAAATAACCTAGTTAACTAATTTTTTTAATTTTTATAAATTAGTTATCTAATTCTTGCTTTTGCGATTGGAGGGAGTAATTTATACTTGAAAGATAATCTCTCCAATTTTCTCCTCGTTAAGCACATTATCAATGCATTGAAACTTTCCATTAATTTAACTATAAAATATATATGTATGTGTTTAAAATTATTTAATAGTGTTAAATTTTAGTAAGTAGTTTAATTAGTCATATTACTCAGTTTAAGAAATTTGATCTTTATTATATAGTCTTAGACTTAAAAGAAGGAACTCGCCCGCTCATCATATTTACGAAAGATTAAACTCGTACTTTGTATTTAAAAAGCCTTAAGAGAGTACTTGCGAAATGAATTCTATAAATTGAAGCATTGAATTATCATTTCACAAGTGGATTGCAGGCCCCTTGCTGGTCCCTCCAAACTGTTATACTTCTTTAATTCGAACACAAGAATGTTAGCTGGGGATAACCTTTGGCAATTTTTGGAAACCACTTTATCATGCAGAAAAAGAAATGCAAAGTGTTATGCCATAAAGTTAGAGGGATGGATTATACCATTTATTTTAGAGCTGGAAAATTTGGCATTGACCTAATGGACCAATTCAAATAAGTTCAAAAGTTTTTAGGGCTGGACTTGATAAAAATGATGATATAAAGTAATTCGAATTTATTTAAATTGGCTCTCTTTTTTTTTTAATATTTAGATTGATATTTTAGAATCCAAGAGTGCTTAGTTTAGCTATAGACCAGCTAGATCACAAAGTGGGTGAACTTTATTCAAATATCCCCTTGCTTAAAACAAATTCTTGGAACAAGCTATATTGGTCGCAAAACCTCTATTTAGGAGGTGTTTGGAAAGCATCAGAAGTGTTTCTGAAAAGCATTTTGTTTTTTTTACAAATCAAGATAAACTAGTCTACATATTTATTTTGTATACCGTAAAAGCACTTTTAAAATCATGATTTTGATTCCATCCAAAACCCTTTAGACCAGTTGGTTGGTCAAATACTTGATTACCTAAAAGTTTGTAAAAAAAAAGTGTCATTTGAAAAATTACAAAAGACAATAAACAATTTGAAACTAAGAAGAATATTAATATAAATATATATAACTAATTCTGATGGTGTCATTTTATTATTATTATCATGAGTGGTAGAAGCTTTGTCCTGAACCAAGTGGCTGGAGATTGATTATTAGCTTTATATATGAGCTAACTTAATAATTAGAATTGGTAATATGGGTTGAGCATGCGAGTTCAACTTGCCAACCTCTTATAAGGCGGCAAAGTTGAGTTTGAAGAAAATATGAATTGTTTTAATGCAGTTCTTTTTAGCTCGTACTTACCAACCCGCTACTACGGGCTAGCCCACTAGCCTCTTTTTTCTTCTAATTTTTTTTACAATTTTTATTTTAATTTTAATGAGAAAAAGTTTTATCATTTTCACTTAATTTACAAATAATTTTTTATTTTGTTAGAAACTTGATTTTAAATTTAATTTCTCATTCTTCTTCTTTATTGTTTCACCCATTTTTTATACCAAAAAAACTATTAACAATGAATTATATTTTATATTTCAACTTTTGAGATTACTTTATTATATAATTATATGAAAATATAAGAATATGCGTAAAAAAATCGAATAAGAAAAATTTGATCTATAAAAATTTATAATTTAATTTAAAATTTTTAAATATATGTGTAATTTTTTTTTAAAAAAACTGCCAACCTGTTAACTCACTTTTTGGCGAGACGGGTTGGTCCAATGTGAGCCTACCAGGAGATGGTTTTTTTAGGACCGGTTCGTATGGTCTTCAAACCACAGCAGGTTGACCCGTAACTGGTGGGTCAGCCCCTTTTACCACCTCTATTAGTAAGGATGAGTATGTTTTTGTTTCTCACGTTTAGTGTCCCACAAAACTGCTCTAAAAGAAGTTTTAAATTATATACTACAATTTAATTTTTAATATAAAATTTAATTGACTATTTAGAGAGATTAAGAAAAATAAATAGATTACTTTAAGGTATTAATATTGTCATTTTTCTCCAGACTAATTTGTCGAGATCTAATGATAAGCTTAATAAAATATTTTAGAGATATTATGTAACATATGTATTCTATAATTAAGTGATTTAGTTAGTTTTTTTAATCTTTACAAATTAATCAATTGTGTCTTATATTAAGCATAATAGGTAGTATAGTATTACCAATTATACTAACTCTATTCTTTAATATAGAGAGCTAGTTTGACATTTAATTTGGTTTTTCAATATAACACCCAAATCATTTTGTTTCTAATATTTATTCATTTTGTCCTTAAATAATCCCTATAGTAATTGTATATGTTAAGAAGGTAATTTAAGCACACATGATTAATAAGGGTTTTCTAGGAAAAACAACATCTATTTACTACAAATAATTGACTTATATGACTTTCTTAATCTCCTAAATTAGTCAACTAGAACTTATATTAAATACAGATATAGTACTACTTCGGTCCTAATTATAAGATCTCATTTGTAGTCTACATAACAGTATATAATGACAGTTGGGTTGAATAGAAGGAACTCAATATTTTGAAAACAAGACCCAAGGTTGAAATATTGTTGATGAAAAAATCACGTTTGTAAAAGTTATTCACAATTGGTTTTGTCAAATGCTTAAATTTGACTTAAACAGTTTGAAATGTTAGTGCATAAAAACCACGTTGGAAAGAATTATTTACAGTTGAGTTTAACAATGGTCAATTTATTATTAATCTAAAATTAAAAAATATCAATAAAGATTTAAAAAAAAATCTCTTTTTCAGATATGACAAAGAAAAGATTACCATTAAAGTAAAATTATTTTTGGTCTGAACAAGTTTTTATAAAAGTAAAATACTTAAAATCTATCTTTTTTGCCCTTAATAAATTTTAATGTAGTATTTTAATGAACACTTAAGATTTGAGTGTTTTCTTCATTGTTTGTGGTATTCTAATAAAAATATTGTGAGTGACCTAAAAGTATCTCAATACTCGAAAGTCCTATAGAGGCCTACTTTGACCTCGATTATAGATCTCCTTAACAAAACTTATTTTAAAAGATAAAATTTTTAATTTATCTCTAAATCCATTGCAATGAATCTTTTGTTGTTGGCGGAAAAGACTGCCAGTCTTGCTTGCCAAATTAATTTCTTTCACCTTTCCTAACTTAAAAAATATTCCCGCATGTCATTCACCACTCGAGCATGTATTGGCCGCACCAACTCCTCACTTGAGATTTTTTACTATTCTTATTAGATTCAATCAAGTTCTAATCAAACCTCAACACAATAATTTGACTATTCTTATTAGATTTTTTTACTTCTATCATAATCCCTCATAATAAATAGGCCATTCATCCACAAATACATCAAATGTAAAAAATAAAATTGTCAAAAAAGATCAATTCACATGGTAAGAATGTTATTTACACTTAAAAATGTGGATTTGAATCCTAGTATTGATGTTTGAATCTTGTCTATAAATTTGTAAATAAATCTTTAAGTTTTCTTTTAACTTTGATGCATTCTTTAACCTTAATCTTAATAAGCTCCTAGAATTTAACTTACTAAAACTGTTTGTGAAAAAAAACCACTCTAGTTTTTTTAAAATATAATATTTAATAAAAAATTTTTTAATACATTATTATGTAAGTATTGTTTTCTTAGTTGCAATTTTATTTTTTAAACCATTTAAATTATGTTTTGAGACTAGAAGGGTATTATATTATGTTTTTGATATTATTATTACGGCAATCATATTCACGTGAGAGGGAATAAGAAAATGATTAGGCAGTTGTAAGCTAAGGCTAAAATGGGAATTGTGATAATTTTCGTGGATTAGCCCGCAGTAATTCAGACAAGGTACTACGTGGCAGCTTAGGGTGCACCGATGTCGGAGACACAACCCTCTCCCTCTCTTTCTCTCTCTCTCTCTCTCACTACTCACTTCCTCGTCCCCTCCACACTCTCACACACCCCCGCTTCCTCCTTCGCTTTCTCTTTTCCTTTCTCTCTCTCCCCCCACTTCCCTCTCTTCTTCGCTTTTTCTTTTTTTTTTTCCAAAGTTTGATTTCACCCCGCAATCCCCCCGAAATTACATGGTCCTACCATTCGCCGGAATCGGAAGCCATGAACGCCGGCACCGCCACCTTCCGCTCCATTCTCGACAAACCCCTCAGTCAGCTCACTGAGGATGACATTTCCCAGCTCACCCGTGAAGATTGTCGCAGGTTCCTCAAAGAAAAAGGTTCTTTCTCTTTTATTTTTTTTCTTTCTTTCCCTTTTTTCTCTCGCTCCCTCTTTCTTTCTCTCTCTCTCTCTTACATTTTTTTATTTCCTCTTTTGTCCTTCTTCCCTTCCAAAATTTCCGGCGCCTGAAAACGGAGGTCCTCCTCCATTGGCCTTTTCTTCGGGAAAAAATAACGATTTATGGGTTGTTTTAACCATTGGGTTGAGCAAATATTATAGTGACGGGCTGTGGAATAAATTATGCTGAAAATTGATGGAAGATACCACGTGTCCGTACAGGAATGCGTCGGCCTTCTTGGAACAAATCGCAGGCGATCCAGCAAGTTATTTCCCTCAAAGCTTTGCTCGACCCAGCTGACGACGATTCCGGCACCGGACCCATACGGAGATTCCCTTTTGTTCCCGCTCAAGAAAATACCCCACCTGTGAGTTCTTTTTCTTCGCACTGACAGTTTGTTTGGTTGCTGAGAAAGTGCAAGAAAATGCTGGGAATGGCATAAATCGTTCAATGGTGTGAGCTCTCCTTGCTTGGCTGTCTCACGGATTCTGGAATGGTTGTGTAGGATAATCTAGATGTGACTGGTAGCGGCAGCGGCGGCGGCGGCGGCGCTATTGTCGCCGGAGCTGAGGCGACATCGAATGGGCCGTCTGAGGAGCCGGCTTTCCAACCTGCCGAAGAACTTCCCAAATCTGTGTCATCTGGAGAGAAACCAACTAACATTGAAACAAATGAGAAGGTCGTCAGTCCCAGGTCCGTTTTCGTTTTTGTTCATTGTGTTGAAAACCCTTGTGCTCAATGGGGCATTACTTAGCTTCTGAGATCCTTAAGCAGCTTCTGAATGAACAAATGTGTTCTTATCCAAGTTAATCGGTTTATGAATTATCGTAGAGGTTACTTCTGAATATTTTGCTTGGTTGAAATTAAACTATTCCTGGGGTGTATATGTTCAACGAAGAGGAGAATGATATGAAGAGTGTGGGTTTTCTTTAGGCATTGAGTTAAAACAGATCCGTTATAAATTGGCAGATGGAGAGGATACAGAAAGTGGATTTTGGCATCCAATGTTGGATGTGTGTGGGGAAAAGTGGAGGCAAAGGACTCAGTGATGTAGATCTGAAAATCAATCCTTATCTATGGTCCTTTAGCCTATTATATATTTGTCAGAGCCAGTAAAAATGAATGATCCTGCCGTCTACTAGGTCAGGACAGGCTCTAGGTCATTTAAATTGTCAGGTTTTTTCAGAGCTACGTTAAATATGTGAAGTTATATTCTGGAGAGTGCTGATATCTAAAGCAGATATTAAACATAATATGTGCTATAGCCGAATAAAGATATCAGGATAACTCCGTCAATGATAATATGCTATATTTTTGCTTGCATATTATTATATTATGCTTCATCAGCCCTTTGTATTTATGGTGGAATTTCATCTGTAGTTAGGAGAAGACATTGCCATGAAAATTCGGACAATCCCATCACTGCTTTTGTAAAATAGTCTTTTATTTAGATTTTACTTTGATATCATGTTTGAGGGTTCATGGATATTACATTGGGACGAATTGTTTGCAAGAAGACGATACCCTGGAGTGATGAAAACATTCTTTAAGTGAGAGTTTACATTTTCAAGATTCAAGGACAATTGAGAGGGATATAAGTATGTGTTGGTATCCGTGGAAAGGCTTGTGCGGTCCATCTATAGCATGTACACTAGTGCATCTGTTTCACCTCAATGCTTTGACATTCTTCATCTGTATCCATTCCCTGGCTGCAAATTAGTCAAATTCTCATAACAATTCCGTAGAAAGATTGAAAAAGCTTGTAAGTAGCAATTTACATCTAGAAGAAAAGAAAGCTTACACAAATGTTGCTTTTAGGTGTTCCAAACTTACTGCAGCGTCCTGGCTTATTTATGTTTCTATTTAAAACTTGAGCTCGAGTATGCTGTCATAGTGTTTAAGAGTTTTATCCTTGAGATCATATCCTGTTGATATAAATATGCTATTTTCCAACAACACCCCCCCCAAAAATAAATAAATAAACAAACAAGAAGAAGCAGTTGCTTTCCAAATAAAGAGTGATTTGGCACCTTAAAAATGTTGCTAGTTTAGTCATTAAAATTTACATTTGACATGGATGACCAAAGGCTGAGTAATATTCCTTCCATCTATTTCTTATGCCTGTTCTTAGCAGAGTTACTTATTGTGGTTACAGAGAGTGTGCAACTAGTGGGCCTATTGGGCAAATGACAATTTTCTATTGCGGTAAGGTGAATGTGTATGATGGGGTGCCGCCTGATAAGGTAGGTAATGGCGCTTCCTCTTGCATGGATGCATGGTGGTAAATGCAATACTATTTCACCTTCCAATGCAGCCATATGTGGATTTGCAGGCACGGGCAATCATGCAGCTTGCAGCAAGTCCCATCTATATACCTCAAGATGAACCATTCAAAAGAAGTACATCAGTCTGGCCTTGTCATTTACAGATGGACAAAGATATACTTGTCCCAATTGATGGCACAATCTCTCAGTTTTCTCAAGCGGGTAACTGTTTGGTAGAACTGTCATATTTTACTTTAAAGTACTCTGAAGTTGGGCTTTCCCATCCTCTGTTCACCAAAAAGAAGAAAAAAAGTACTCTAAAGCCTGAGGGCATACATTTTCTTCATGGTGTGTTGCGTGCTCTTCTAACATCTCTTCAATGAACGCATTTATGATCAGAAAAGGAGATGCAGTAAATATTTTCGTTGTTTTTGACATCGTCCTCAATCTAACCCTAAAAGGCCTTGATAGAGAACTGCTTTATGTTAATAATAGAAAATCATTAATTAAAAGGGGTTCAAACGAACAATCAATTTCCCATCGTAGTTTGCCTTTCATGCCGAAAGAATTTGAACTCTTTCATACCAATGCATTATACAGCTCCTGTGAACACATTGGACCTCTAGACATTGTTATCTAGGATATAGTTTCTTGTTATTGTTGTTTTTCTTTTTTCCTTTTTTGTCTGAACTGCATGCATTGCAAAATTTACCCTGAATGCCAAGTTCATAGCTGTAGTTGATGAGTTCTTCTGGCTTGTTGCGGGTCAGAATCAACATCTTCCACTTCTTCAAATTTAAAATCATGATAACTTGCACTCAAGCTACTTTGCGCTGGGTTCCTCATAATTACTGTTTCAAATTTTAAATTTACAGAGAAGACGGTGGAGTATCCTTTGCATTACCGGGAGAAGGGGAGCACAGCTCGTGATTCTGGTAAGGACTACTAAATCCCTGGATGCAGCCTTCCACATCGTTTCCTGGTTTTTCTTTTCTTTTTTTTTTTTTTAAAATGTGCACACCCACCTGAGGGGTTTGTTTCAAATCAGAGCATAGGCTGTTTCCTTGGATTTGTCCTCCCTTGTCCTTCTACTTGACTACTTGGTGAGTTGAAGGGATAATTACTATAATATGATGGGGAAACATGTGCGTCTGCTTTTAAAATATTAAAGAGTGGTGAAATCAGTGTATTAACATAAGGAGTCAGTGGTAACTTGAGTCTATTTTTCAAATCTGGTGTATGTATGAGCTGTAGTGTTTAATGCTATTCTGCTACCTCAGTAGGTTCTAGATGTCAGTTCCACTTTGGAGTGCAGCAACCTCTTGTAGTTTTAAGCATTGCCATATCTGTTTATAAAATTGCTATTGTTGAAATGGAGGCCTACTTTGCCATCTTTAGTCCTTTAAATATCAGGGCAATATCCTGTTCTAGGTCTTAAGCCATGCTTAAAGTGATTCATTCTTCTTACTTCTACAAGCATCAGGGCACGATAGAAGTTCTTTTATCTACAACCCATGTGAAGTGACTTTTTTTTTGTTCTATGTTTTAAAACTCATCTCTATATTGAGATTGCAAGTATCTCTTAACCATGCAAATCAGAGTTTGTTAAAGCATTCTGAGAAAGTAAAGGCCTCTAGATATTCAAACAATCTGAAGCAGTTATATCTCAAATTCTAGAAACTGATTACTGCTAGTGTTTGTTGGCTGTTGAAAGATGTAGATGGTCAAGCAAGCAGGAAAGTGTCATTGCAGCGATATTTAGAAAAGCGAAAGGACAGGTTTTTTACCACAACTTAGCTATTATTTTTTAATTGACCTTAATTTTATCCTGAGCTCCCATATTTTACTATTATTGATGACCTGCATGATTATTCTCTCTTTTTGCCCATTTTTCTCTAGGGGAAGATTAAAGAGCAAGAAATTTACGGGAGTAACTTCTTCTAACATGGAAATGTATTTCAGTCATCAAGTGAAGGCCCATGCCTCAAATGGGAATTCAAGCCGCAGTAGCACAAGCTCTCCGCCACAGCCAAGGCTGCCTCAAGCTTCTGGTGGCTCAGCTGACAACCAGCCAAAGATTGCCCTTCCTGTTGATCTCAATCACAAAGGTAAGCTACGAATCTTTTCTTCAAAGATTAGGGGACAAAAATTATTATTTCTTCTCAACAACACTGTTGAATCATACTTACTTCTTCTGGGACATGTCAGTTAGAGTACTATGAATATGGTAATCATAAATGAAATTAATGAGATCATGCTGCGTGCTGCTTGCAATGTAATGGTTGTGGGGAAAAGCATATACTTGAAATGTAAAACGACTTGCAAGCTGTGAGGTGACGGTATCTTTACAGTGGTTATAACACGTTTGACTCGTAAGTAGGTACTAACCATTTGAAAGTAATAGTTAATGATAGCTTTTACGGATGATGCATTTAGTGATTTTCTTGATAATTGAACCCAAAGCTAAGGAGCTGTATGTTGCACTGTTATCGCTCATTTCTTGGTCTCTTATTCTTGGAAACCATGATATATATAAGGCCCAAGAATCTGACAAAATGGTATTTAGGCCTATTGTGTTTGTTATGACATGCATTTATAAAAAGCTTGGAAATCTATGATTACAAAACTTGTCTGTGCACGAATATGTGATTTCTCAGTGGATTTGCAGATTTTCAAGAGTGCTAAAACGTAGGGACTGTTGAGATAAATGAAGAACTGGGAGTTTGAGATGACTTAACAGGGCAGTTTAACTCTCTCTCACCTTATAGCCGTTAGAGGCCTAATGCAAGAATTTTGAGCTGCTTGCTCAGTTAGAGTCAGTGAATGTTAGGATATGCTTTTAACTGCAGGGTGAATTTGTGTTTGTTTTAGGATGGTTAAGTACTGCCACTCTCACACCTAATCAATTTTGTAACATGAGGCATCTAATTTCATCCTTCCCCATTATGATTATGTAAAGGCATCATTATGATTCTTCTTCTTCCTCCTTGTGGTAACGCCTTCTGTACAAGCAGAACCAGTAACTTTTCTTCTCTCATATATTATGTTTCTGTTTTATTAGGTTGTAGTAATTATGTTTGCCACGTGCTTGTGTGGAAGTCAGAAACTCTAATTCGATAAATTAGTATTTACATATTCTGTAGGAATATTGCATGAGCTTTGGTTTAATTGTTTCATTTGTCACCAGAATAGAATGCGGGAAAAGTGTGTGTGTGAGAGTGTGAGGGGGAAGGGGGGGGGGAGTGAGTGAGTGAGCCAATGCTAGCCACTATTAGATGAGTGTTATTACAACCCTCCCAAGAAAAGAAAGAAAGAATATGTTATATAATTTATAGTGAGATTGATCCTTGATTCCTTTTTTAGTCTTTTTACAGATTGAGCTTCCTTCTGCCTTGACTGATAAAATTTGATACACCATCTATCATCAATCAATATAAAATATTTCCTCCGGGTTTCAAATTTTAGAAAGTGTATATTTTATAATATTCAATTTGAATTTGTCTTAATATTTAATATATATATTTTTTCAATGTTGTTTTTCATTATCTTTCTCTTATTACATTCATTCACACATCTTTTCCATTATTTTTCTTATTTATTATAAAGGCATATTTAAAAACAAAAAAATATTTTTAATTTATTTATTGTTTTAAATTAATTTTAACTAATTATTTATTATTTATGAATTAGTTATTTGAAATTATAATGAAGGCTAGTAGAGGGGCATAAAAGTTCAAAGGAGTTTTTTGTTTTTTATTTTTTTGGGGGTCTAAGTCCTGTGCAGAAAAGTACAGGTTCTCTCGTTTAGACTAGTGTTTTTTTATGCTCGCGTAAAGAGGTTGATCTCGCGGGTTGGGTTATGTAGGCTTGAACTCAAAATACAAATGAAACACGTTTATTTCAATCCCTTGATTGATATATCACTTCATTTTTATGCTCAACCTATCACACCTCAAATTTAAATAAATAATAAATGCTTATAATAATTAAATTAAGATCCTTCATTCAAGGAATGCTCAATGAATTAAATTTTAACAAATTTTACTTAATTTTTAGTTTAATTTTTTAAGTTTTGATGTTATGCTAAATATTGAAAATTAGGTTGATTGTAGCATCTATATTGTTATGTTTTCTTTTTTTGGACCGAGTAGCATCTATATTCAATAAATACATGAACTAAAACCTTAATACATGTTTTGATAATTGCTGTTATATGTTACTCCCTCCGTTCCTTATTATAAGAGACAAATAACTGAAATACGTTAATAAAAAAAACAGTTAAAATTAGTTAAGAACAATTAATGTGTAAAAAGTATAATTTTTTTCCAAAAATGCCCTCATTAATAAGGAGAGAGAGTATGAGAGAGAACAATTAAATTATTCAAAGAAAGAGAAGTGGGAGGGAGAGAGAGTGTGAGTTGGAGATAATAAATATGGGTAAAATAGTAAATCAACACAAAAAAGTAGAGACAACTTGTAAGTGTCTCTTATATATAGGAACATGCCATAAGCATCAAATGTCTCTTATAATAAGGAACGGAGGGAGTATTACGTAAGGAATGGTGTGTCTAGATTAAGTAACTTTTTTAATTTGACTTTTGCAAACATGAATTAGAATAAAAGTCAATTAGTATACTGTGATTTATATTTACATTGATGCTTATAAAGAGAAGTTACTTTACCAAGTTGAAATTTATTTAGATGATTAATAGAAAAGTAAGTTTAAATATAAAATTACTAAAAAAAAAACGAACTTTATTAAATAATACATATTTACTTTGATAAAAAAAAAGAATAGTACATATTTACATCATATATTTATGAGGGAAAATTTTAAAAAAATGACTGTTGAATTTTAAAATTTTATATCAAGAATTACTTTAAAAATGTGTTGTCATTTGTTTTTTTTTTTGTAAAAAAAAAAAGAGGCCTTTGGCCAAAGCAAGAAAAGGTACAATTAACCCATACTAACTCTATCTGAGGAGATCACACCAAGATCAATATCCTCAACACACATAACCCCCCAACTATCCTTGCTTCGGATCTCAATCTTGTCTTTCTCAAGTTGGTGTTTCACTGCTTTTGGGACTTTGTCCCACACATGAACTCCAACTTCCAACTTCAACCTCGTCTTGGCCAAAATATCAGCACAACCGTTCAGAGTTCAATTAAACTTGCACAATTTAATAGTCCAGTTCTTATCAAGTAGAGACATGATGTGCTTTTATATGCCATTAGCAAAATCTCCTACCTCCTTCCCCTTTAATTTCCTGATTAAAAACTCAGAATCAGATTCAACAATAATCTTCCAATAGCCTTTTTGCCAAGCCAAATCCAACCCTTACAAAAGGCCCCAACTTTCAGTTTCAACTACTCTACAAATACCTAGATTTTGAGCAAAACCAGATATCCACTCTCCCTCTTCCCCTTGCAAAACTCCACCGCAACCTATAGAATCCAAATTGCCATTACAGGCTCCATCAACATTCAGCTTGACCCATCCGGATTCAGGGGCATCCACCATTTTAGCTTCTCCCCAGTGCAAGCCTTTAATCTGTCTATCAATCTTTTAGCTTCCACAATTTTAGAAGCAAAATACTAGATTTTTCGAGCTAAGTTATGACAAGATCCAGATATCCCAGAGAAGAGTCAAGGGTTTCGGTTCTTCCACAAATACCAGCAAGAAACTCCAAAATCGATACTCCAAGGTATATTTCTAACCTTCCTTTCTTCTTTCAAGTTCAAAAGCAACCAGTCATACATAGTCTTAAAGGAAACTAAAGTTTGAAAACAAATGTCAAATTCAAGATTCTTCTAGACCTTTATCGCAAAGCTACAGTCTCTCACAACATGAAAAGTAGTTTCTAAACAGCCACACATATCACAACCACCTGTTGCTCCCTATCTCTAATGTCGTAGAGCCTTTGTATGGAGACTGTCCTGAGCCACAAGCCAGAGAGGATAACGAATCCTCTCTAGTCCCTTCTATTTCCAAATAGCTTCCCATAACTTATCTTTCACACCCAAACGATCTCTTGTTATGCTCCTATACCCCTCTTTGACCGAATAAACCCTATTTCCACCTTTCCATAGTATCACATCACGTCCATTGTCAAAAGGAGGGAGGAAAGACCACAGCTTGTCCGTAGCCTCTATATTAATCAAATTTTGAAACTTTTCCCATTCCCATTCACCTTCATCACTGACAACATCAGAAACAGACCATGCCAAACACTTCTCTTCTATGCTTGTCACACAATGATTGATAAGCAGGGTATCCTTATCAAGCCATGCTTCAAGCCAGAAAGAAGTCTCTTTTCCTCCAACGATTCCTTTTCAAGAAAAATCATTTAGAATCTCTCAAACCACCCCCAAGTCCAGCCATAAAGGCGAGGCATTTTTTGGAACTGGAAGGATTGAAGAGAGCTCTTTTCCATTATTTTACTTAGCTTTTAGCACTTCTTCCCACAATCCACTTCCCCCATTCCTTAAGGTCCAAGCAAGTTTTAGCAAACAAGCTTGGTTCATAGCTTCTAACTTCAATAACCCCAAACCCCTACTACTCCTTAGCCTTTGTACCTTCTCCCATCCTACCAAATAAACTTTATGTTGATCCCCTTCATGGCCCCATATAAAATTCCTCTGAATTTTCTCTACTTCCTTAGAGATATTTTTAGGCAACAAAGTTATCATCATGGGTAAATAGGAATGGCTCCTATTACAAATTTAGCCAAAGTGACTCTTCTTGCCAAACTTAGACCATTCGCTTTCCACCCTGACAACCTTCTCTTTACCTTATCTACATAAATATGAAATTCTTGCTTCTTCCCCCATTATATGTTAAAGGAATACCTAAATAAGTGTCCAAATTCTCAGTGGCCGGAAACCTAGATCAATCACTCAACTTTTTCCTAGTCTAAGCAAAGACATTCTTAGAAAAAAAGAATAGCTGATTTGTTAGCATTTACCTTTTGCCCAGAAAGAGCACAAAAACGGTTCAAACAGTTCATAGTGACATCCATTTGCTTCTTTGTTGTGATCCCAAATAAGAGTTGATCGTCCGCAAACATGAGATGAGACACCTCTAGGCCATATTTACCAAACTTAGTTGATTTCCATTCCCCCTTCTACCTGGCTTCCTGGATGATGTGGGTCAGTTTCTCCATTGCCAACACAAAGATATAAGGAGACACAAGGTCCCCTTGTCTTATTCCCTTGGTCGGCCAAAATTCCTCTAATTTTTCACCATTCCAAATGATCTGCATCAAAATAGAGGAAATGCATTTCATAATCAGCCCTCGAAATTCCTCTTCCAACCCCGCTTCCAAGAGGATATCATTAATAAACTTCCAATACAATTTGTCATAGGCTTTTTCTAAATTGATCTTAATGGCAAAAAAGCCCTCCTTCCCCTTCATATTCTTTATCGAGTCTATCACTTCCTAGGCTACTATGATATTCTCTTGGATGTGCCTACTCGAAACAAAGCTGACCTGATTAGGAGCAACTACTTTCCCCAATATATACTTAAACCTCCTCACAATAATCTTAGTAACATATTTATAGGCCACATTACATAGACCAATTGGTCTCATTTGCTTTAAAGATTCAGGTCTATCCACTTTGGGAATCAGAACCAATAAAGTTCCATTCACCTCCTTCATATCTTCCTTCCCCAACTTCTGAACATATGAACATAACTCCCCTCCAACAATCTTCCACTCTTTCTGAAAGAAAATGGTAGGGAAACCTGTCTGCTCCAGGAGCTTTGAAAGCTCCAATGGAGAAAAGAGCTTTTCTAACATTATATGAAATCTTCCTATCCAAACCCTCCAGCTCTTCTTTAGATAAAGCTGGGAAAGAGATCTGAACATCATCATTATCAATAGGAATCAAACCACCCAATCTATCTTCACAGAATAAGGAAATATAGAAATCTCTAGCCATGTCCCGGAGCTTCCCTTGGTCTTCCACCCAATCCCCCTCCTCATTTTTTAGCATTGCTACTTTATTCCTCCTCCTTCTAGAGAGAGTACAAACATGATAGAATTTAGTATTTCTATCACCATCATTTATCCACTCACCCCTCGACTTTTGGTACCACTAGACCTTCTCTTGCAATAAGACCTTATCAAGCTCCTTCTGCAACTCGCATTCTAGGTTACATAGATGTCTACACGGCTTGTTAAAGTTGCTTATCGTTTTCTAGATACCGTCAATTCTTCTCAGAAGCTCCTTCTTTTTCTTTTAAATATTTAGAAATACATTCTGATTCCATAGTAGTAGATTCTCTTTAAGAGACACAAGTCTACGCGTTAAATTCCTTTCATCCATCCAAATACCCTTCACAAAATCTTCAAAATCACTATGAAGCATCCAAGCCGCTTCAAATCTAAAAGGTCTTCTCCCTTTGTTACCCCCATCTTCATTTAGGCAAAGCAAAAGAGGGCTATGATAAGAACAACCCAGCCTAGTGAGGTTTTTGACAACTGCATTATGAAACAACACCCTCCATCCAGTATTACATAGTCCCATATCCAACCTCTCAAACACCCTCTCATAGCCGGTTATGAGTCGCCCTTTCCAAGTAAACCTATTCCCCTAAGCCCCCATATCAATCAAATTGCAACTATTTATTCTTTCTTTGAAAATCTTACATTTGTAGTGGTTAATAGGAGCACCCCCCCTTTTTCTCTCCCATGTCTCGAATATCATTTAAATCACCAATAACCATCTAAGGTAAAATATTAACCGAAAAGCAAATTGCTTCATTTCTTCCCAAAACACCTTCTTATCTCTCTCACGGGCTGACATAAGCAATAGCCAGAACCCATTTCACCTCATTACTATTCTTGACCTTCAAATGGATATACTGAGAGTTTTCTTTTAATATAGAAAAATCGTAGACATCATCCTTCCAAGCAACCCACACACCTCTAGAAAATCCCACACCCAGAACGGCACACCAGTTCACATAGCCCACTTTACGAAAGATTTTACTTGCTTTGCTATAGTCAATTCTTGTTTCTAGCAACCCCAACAGAACAAGTCTTCTTTCTTGAATCAGGAATATAAGACATTTCTCAAATCTCTTACTGCCCGCTCCTCTGTAATTCCAGACAAGAAATTTGTGGTCACTATCCATACAAAGGAAAAGGAATAATTAGATCCCAACCAGAAATGAAAGCTAGTCAATGCTCATAATGGCCTCTGTCCAATTCTTATTATCCTCCTCAAACTCCCCCATACTACCTCCCCCTTGATCAGGAGGCTTTCCGGCAGAGCCTTTTCTGACATGAAGCAGCTCTTTTGTTATTTTAGGTGTTTCATACACCATATTCACATCCAATTCCCTTAAACATTCTCCCTCATTGTTCACTACTAATGTTCCCACATTGTGAACCTCCATACTTCTTTCCTTGACCTCCTTTAGTCTTCTCCTATCTTTATTAAGAAGCACCAAGTCTCCATTTTGTGCACTAGAAGCTTGAGCGGTAGAAAGTACATTGTTTTTATCTTCACATCTAGGCACATTCTTTTTCTTATACCATATTTTCTCATGATACTCCTGTATAGACTCCTTCCTTTCAACATCAACAGGCTTCCCATTATTCTCAGCATCTACCATATTTGGTAAGTTAGCAAAGTGAGACCTTGTCTTTCCTTTCCCCCATAAGACCTTTGATCACCCTTAAACCCACCCTGGAAGGATCTACAGAAACCTCTGGTATACTGCACCTTAGACCATTCCCTAAACACATAATCCTCTTTTATTCTATCCGCCCCTTGTGCTTCCTTTTCCTTATTCATATCTGCAGCCTTTTCTTTACACTCCTTCTTCGTGTGTCCATACATGCCATAGCAAAAACACAATAGGTGTAAACCTTCATAAACAATTGGTCTCTCCTTCCCATCAATGATATACAAAGGTAATAAAGCCTTCCTTAAATCAATCTGGACCCTAACTCTCGCATGTCCCCCTTTGGACAAAGTAGAAGCAGACATATCTACCTTAATAGCCCTGCCAATCTCATTAACCATGGCTTCAAGGATATCTTCATCATAATATCCCAAAGGTAGATTAGGAAATCTAACCCATATTAACACTTCCTCAACTGCCTCCATCTTAGGATCGAAATTAGGCCTCCATTCTCTCACAGTAAGATAGCAATCAAAAATCATCCAAGGGCCCCCTAACAATGCTAGTTCATAATCCTTAATTGCAGTAAAATTAACCACAAAAAAACCATAAGATAGGTCCACAATAGTCACCACCTCGGATTTAGTCCACATCTTTTGAATTCTCTGTTCCATTCTACTAAGACCCAAGCTCTTGCCCAACAATATAACAATGCGGGTAAGCTTGTATGGTTTTTTGATTTTGTACAGAGCAGCATCGGAGAAGATAAACTCAGGAACTAGAAATCTACCTCTCGAGTGCTTCAGGACCTTGATATGCGACTTCATCGGTCCAAAATCCAAATCCTCCTCATCTCCCCTTCCACAATCATTACCAGAGGCTCTCGAACCAATCCCCTTATCATTTCGCCGAAAGATCTCTGCCTCATCTCTTCATTGCCATCATCTGGAGAACTCGCTTTGATCTTCTTACTACTTCGTTGGAGTAGATCTGTCTCCTCCATCGTCTTCTTCCCTACATCCCTGAGCTTAGGGAAATCCGCCAGAGAGAGAGAGCCATTGTTTCGTTATATATCTCACTCTTAATATTTTTGGGCTTTTTAAAAAATCTCTTTATTGTCATTTGCTTTTTCAATGTAGTCATTTTCTTTATGAGTATAGTAACTAATAGTGATTTGGAATTTTAAAACTCAACAATCATTTTTTTGGAATTTTTCCTATTTATAATGTGATAATTGTTAGAGAATACTTAAAATTAAAATTATAAAAGTAAAAATGGTTATTATTGAGAATGATTAAAATGAAAATAATATATTTAAATTTTACGAACCATGGGGGAAAAGTCCTCCTATTGAAAATATAATGAGTGAGAAGGATCTAAATCATAGTATAAGTATTACATATATGTATATATATAAAATTTGCATTTAGTATATAAAAATTTATCAATTACTTCTTACCAATTAAATTTTTAATATAAATATGATATTAAATAATAAGGAATAATAGATTTATTTTTCTTAAAAAAATTTCATTATTCAACTGAAAAAAAAGAATGATTTCACTAATCTTAAAGACGAACTCAAGGAGCCAAGGGAAAAAAAAAACGAACTGAAGGGATAAAGCATGGACCTCACCTTTCTAGACTATGTAGAAGCTAGAAGCAACAAGATAGAGCCTTGGGAGAAAAAAGCTACTCTTAGAGTATAAGCCGATTTTCTGCCACAGCCTATCCAAACATATATTTCAAGTATGAGATCTTTTTTTGGCCAAAAAAAAAGTATGAGATTATTTTTTTTTCCAACTTTCTAGTATGAAATTACTTTTTTTCAACTTTCTAGTGAAAAAGTTAGTTTGGGAGTTACTAGTGTAATCCCAACCACAAACAATTCATTGAACCACGTCTGGTTTATTCATAGACTCATGGTTATAGAACCATTGCTAAAGTGGGGGGAAAAAACTTTAGGGTTTGTTTGGATTTTCTTTTTTCAAGTGCTTATAATCATTTTTATGTAAGTTGAGATAAAACTCTCTTTACATACTTACCTCATATTACATAAATTATGACTGAAAAACTGTTTTTAAAAACTTTTACTACTACTCAAAACACACCCTTAGTCATAGTTCTTGTATTTGATTGAATGCCTTGTTTGCTTAGTAATTTTGATTTTTTTGTGTACTTGCCTTGTGTTTAGAATATTTATTAGCTTAATCACTATTCTCATGGTTGATTTTATACTATTCAAATAATCAAATTATGCATGTCAAAAAATTAATTAAAATTGGCTAAAGATAACCATAAATACTTTCTTTGTTTCACAATATAACTTACTTAAACCAATTCATTAAAATCAAAAAATGATATTTAATTCATTAAATCTATCTCAAATTAGATTTTTTTTAAAAGAAAAATAAAAGGGGTTACATTTAGCTTAAGGAAGTGTTTGGATGGAAGTCAAACCATAATTTTAAAAGGTTTATGAAATTAATATATAAGATGAGTTTTATCTTAATTTACGTGAAAGTATTTTTAAAAATACTTTTAGGACTAACCAAATACCCCTAAATATTAATTGATTGCATGAATAAAATTACTAAATAAATATTAATTACTCTCCAAATATTTTAGAGCAAAAGCAATTTATATTGTGCAGGGAATATTTTGATTAGCTTTTCTTTTTTGGGCCAACGTTCTGTTTTGATTAGCTAGGTAATTAGGTTGACTATTACTAGCTGAGAAATTTGTCTCTTCCTATTTCTGATAGTTGACCAATTTGACTGGATATGCCTATTATCTTCTTCGGCTAATTCTTTGGCACCATTTTTGATGTTTAATAGAAAATTTAATTGATTAATTTAAAAAATTTCAAGAAGTTACTAAATTACTTAATTATAACATATGTTACATGATATTTCTAAAATATTTGTACGTATCATCAAATTATGTCAACTTATACATGGCACAAATTAGTTTTAAAAAAACAATAAATATAGTAATTTAATAACTTTCTCAGTCTTCTCAAATTAGCCAATCAAATCATATACTACCTTCGGTCCTAATTATAAGAGCCAGTTGACTAATTTGAGAAGATTAACGAAGTAAATTGAGTTAGTTATTTGTCCTAAATAGGTGTTGCCTTTCCTAAAATATCCTTACTAATCAAATGTATTGACTAAACTATCATTATTAGAAAGGCCACTTTGAAAAAAATTTATAAATATGAGAGACAAAGTGGATTAGAGTCTTATATTTAAGACCAAAATAAAAATCTAACAGGATCTTATATTAAGAACATGAGATAGTACTAAGGATCGGATGCGGTAGTACATGATGTTGAATGTTGACCAGTGAAATGCGTTCTATTCTTCTTTTCACCAACTTTGATAAATGGATTAATGTAAAATAAATCTGGTCAATATATAATTTAAGGTAAAATGAATCAAATAAAAATCTAATCCGGTTCCACATAAATGAACACAACCTTTTTTTTTTTGGGCAAAAAACAGAAAAGCAACGCTTAAATTGATATATTATTTGAACACAACATTAAAACTCAACAGAAATTAACTACTTAATAAAATTAATGTTGCAGAAAATTTTAGAGAAAAAGAATTTAAACTCTTTTTCTTAATATGGTATGAGATTTGAACCTTTAATTTTTATAATTGTTTCATGCACCACTCTTACCACCTCTTTAACTTCTTTTATAATTTGTCATCACTCCATAAATGGGTACATGAATCTAGCTTGAAGAATCCCTTTCTTGTTAGGTTGTTTTGTATCTAAGAAAATTAATGTACGCATCACATTATCCAAGACAAAAAAAAATAATTGCAAATACTCCATAATAACTAGACATAAATTTCACACATAATTTTGAACATTGTGAGGCGCTAAGACTATGTTTGGATGAAATTTTTTTTCCTAATATTCCTTTCCTCTTAATTTCCTTCCATTTAAACATAGGGTAAATGTAGACACCTATCTAGTAAGGATTCTAAATGTTACAAAGGAATTACATTAAAAAAGTGTTATGAAATCTAATTAATGAGACTGTTTATAGTTTACCCTGTTTAATATGAATGAGAGATTGTGAGACATTTCTCCACCAATAACTCTAGATGTTATTAGTATCAAAGGAGCAGTATTAAATATATTTTCTTTAATGAGAGATAAATGCTTATGTCTTATTTGCATGCTGAAAACAAACAAGTGACAACATGAGCTTATTACTAATTTTTTATTGAGTCATTGACTAGTTATAAAATTGTTTAATACTTCTCCGGTCCTTAATATAAGACCTAATTATTGAATTGGTTTTGATTTTAAATATAAGACTTATTTTTCATATTTATCAATTTTCTCTAAATTACTATTATAAATACTCCTTCAACAATAATCAAATAGAAGAGGGAGAAGGGGTATTAAGAAAGATGATTATAGCATTTTAGAAAAAACGTGTCACATTTTTTATAATTAACTAACTTACCTAACTTTTTTAATTTAATTAAATCAATTAAATGAGTTTTATATTAAAGATCAGAGGCTAATTATTATTTTTTTGAGCACGCATTGATTTTTTTAATAAACAGACAAGACATGGGAGAATTCAGCCTATAAATGTGTGATCGTCGGGATTTGGTTCCATGAAGGCTGAACGGTCCTAAGACTCTGTGTCCCGCCATCGAGGCTCGTGCTTCTCTGATTCTCTCCCAGCTTCTTCCTTCGCTTACTCTCACAAACTACTTCAATGACTACCTTCCTGCTCACTTCCTTCACTTCACCATCTCTATGTCTTCTTCTTCGTTCTCGTTCTTCTGTTCCATTCAGTCCCATCCATTTGCAGGTGCTTCATTTCCATCCTGTAATTTCTCATCAATTCTTGTATTTCTGCATGTTAAACCCTAATTTCATCCGTCATTTGGTGTCAAATGTTGAGTTGAGGCCTTAAATATGAGCAGAGCTTCTATAAGGAATCAATGGGTTAATCTTGTAATTTTCTGTTTTATGCTTAGCAATTTTTACTGGTAGCTTTTTCCTGATTCTGCTTGATGTGTTTTTTTTAATGAAATTTAGGCTTCAGTGATGCGAAATTGGAAGGTTGGAGCATTTTCCTTCAATGGAAGTGAGAGGTAATATTGCAGTTTGCAGGCTAAGTTAGCTAACTCGGGCCAACTTTTGGATGCGTTCATTTGTTTTTGTGTGGCTGATTTGAATTTTAGTGGGTTTTCGTGTATGATTCTCATATCAATATTAACTTTGGATCACAATACAGGAGAAATTTGGTCTCTGCATTGGATCAAGATGGTCTGACTGATATTCTTAGCACTGCAGATTACAAGGTAAGAATGGTGGTTATTTCAATTTTATTCACCCTTACTTTCATGTTGTTCTTGGCCTTAGATTAGATTTGGTTGTAGACTCGATGGTTTGTTTAGCAGTTCCATTTTGGATCTTCTCAGCGCAGGAGTCATAAGTTTTAGACTTGTAATTTCTCTTCACTATGACATGCAATTTGCATGGCATGGTCTAGAGGGTCTATGATCTACGTTCAGGTTTTGTGGAAAAGGAATGAGGAAAGAGATTGCATGATTAAATCTGGCGGGAAGAATTGTTCAGTACTTTAAAGATTGCATGATTTAATCTATATGCAGTTTCCTGATATGTATATTTGATTGAATCTGGTGTCATATAAACGTCCATGAAGGAAAAAGTGCACCAGTGGGTTATTTCTAGTATTGAATTGTTTTTTTTATAGTATTGAAGCTTTATTTTCTTATAAATGAACTTGGAGCATTCATTTCAATCACTACATATCACTCGTCAATGGGTTGATTAAATTGTATTTGAATGTATATGCTGTTACTTAAGTCCTATCAAATTACTAAACTCTTACTCTCTTTATTAGGAGATAGTCAAAGATAGGGCAGCTGTATGTGAATATTTGCTTCAAGAAGTCAATGCACAAATGCGACAACTGAATCTGTTTTACTGATTTTCATGTGATCCGCAGCTTATTTCAATTCACTATATGCCATTAGTCACTGAATATATTGTATAATATGCATATTACCTTACGCTGTTGAGTAGTGTTGTGGAAATTATTACTGTATGACATAAAGACACGGCTTCATGAAATATTAGACATTTTGAAATTCCAAACTGGCTTCATTTGGGCATTCAACAGATTAGATTTCATCAAGGGAGATTTTTTAAAGAGTGAAGGGGGAGCTTCTTTGGCATCTTTTTCTTTTCTTCTATGGTTATTGTTTTCCTAAGTAGAGCTTTTACTCTAACGAATTTCCAGTTCAAGTATAATATCTCTAGCAATGCTTTTTAGATGCTGCTATGTGTGGTTTCCTGATTCTTTTTTGTATGAAGCATAAACTTTTCCCTTTGGATGCTTCATCTACATTGCAAAATGTGCGTTTAATACTAAATAATATTAATCTATCTTGCGTATAATGCGCAGGCTAAGGAAGTTGAAGATAAGGCAGAGCTTGAATCTCTGCTGCAAAACGGTAGTTGTATAAAAGAAGGTGAGTGCTTTTTCCTTTTGATCCGAGTTAATATATATCCTACAGGTTATATGAAATACATTAGAGGTTTTTTAGGCCTGGGAAATATATTAGAGGTTGAAGGGCATTTCTGTACCTTGATTTGAATTTCTCTTGGTTACAAGTTATGTCATTAATCTCAAAATTGTTATATGGCTGATAAATTGTAGCATGGTCTCAATTTGCGAAGAGAGTCTCTGGTGAATGGGACGGATTTGGAGCTGACTTCTCTAATGAAGGGAAGGCTATTGAATTACCAGAATTGGTAGTCCCTGAAGCATTCCGCGAGTGGGAGGTTAAGTTATTTGACTGGCAAACTCAGTGTCCCACTCTTGCTGAATCAGAGGAGAACATTCTTATATACAAGAACATCCTGTTGCTTCCTACTGTTGGTTGTGAGGCTGATGCGGCCACAAGATTCAAGGTGGATGAAAGGCAAGTGGGAGGAGTAAACGGTGGGGTTAGTGCCTTTGCTTATCAATCAAGTGGATGTTATGTTGCTGTCTGGCAGAAGGAGGATAAACTATTGGAGCTGGAATACTGCTTGATCAATCCTCAAGACCCTGAGTCGCGAGTGAGGATCATTCAGTTTGTCCGTGTGTTGGATAACACAAACATGGTGCTACAGAGCATCAAAGTATTTTGTGAGCAATGGTATGGACCATTTAGGAATGGTGAACAACTAGGAGGTTGCGCCATCCGTGATTCTGCATTCGCTTCTACCGCTCCCATGACTGCCTCACAAGTTGCTGGTAATTGGCATGGGTCCAAAGCTGTTGCTACCATTGGCACCTCAAATACTGTGAGTGCAAGGGTCTTCGCTTCTGCTTTTATTTTTCCGTGCCCGGATTTTCCGCTTTTATTTCTGGAAAATCTCCATTTGCATCTAAAAGGCCCCCCCCCCAAAAAAAAAGGCCGTTTCATTCAACTGGCCAAGTTGTCAAGTGAATCAGGCTAAAAAGTTGTCAGGTGAAATCTCTGGCATGCTTATCTGACTCCTGTTGAAACTTAATTTCAATTAAGGAATTTGGGCAAGCAAAGCAACTCTAGACTATTTGAACGTAGAGGATGTAATGTGCAGTCGAAGACCTCTTGACTAGCTTTATGATAATGTCTATCACTTTTACTGTCATGTCAGAGACAATTTGACCCAAGCTTTAGCTGTTAAGGCTCGTTCCCAGCTTTATTGTGATCTCTTTCACTTTTCTTATAATTTTAGGGGATCTTTCATGAGCTTTCGGGTGACAACATTCTGAACTGTGTCAGAGATGGAAGCAACGAGATATTACTTCCTAAACAATTGTGGTGTTCATTTAAGCGAAGCAAGGATGGTGAAGCTCTTAGTGAAGTGGGATGGCTTCTAGATCATGGACAGGCAATCACATCAGCCTGCCTGTTTTCAAGCACTGCAAAAGCCAAGGCAAGTTTCAATATAAAGGATTTTAAATAATTTAAGCATACCAAAGTGGTTTAGGTGGCCCAATACCTATTTCTCTCAAGTAAAGCTTCAAATCTTGGAAACAGCCTTTTTTGATTCGGGGGCAGGGCTGCATGTATCTGGCCCTCCCTAGGTCCTACCTGGTGGGAGTATCGTGCATTGGGCTGCCATTTTTGTATTCATTATGCTCATTTAAATACACACATAAACACATCAACTTGCATGTTCTTTCTAACCATTTTCTTTCTGATCTTGCTGCAGGAAATATCAATAGCATTAGAAACAAAATGTTTGGAAGATGTATAGCGGTGGTGGAAATCCATTCAGTTCAGAGTTCAGATCCATACCTTGTTTACAGTGAAGCATTATTCTTCGTTCAGCAATAGATAAGGCTCAACCACAAATATGACCAATTTATCTGGCAAATATATCTTACCCTTAATTTCACATAGATTACAAAATGTATGCAAGGTTCATTTATCTTATCCATCGATGTTATCTTCCCATCCCTTCGGAACCCTGTTAAACTTGCACCCATGTAATAGAAATTTGCTGAATAATTAATAACATGAAAATATGCTGGAAATTGTTTAAGCTTTTAAGGTTTGTTTGGTGTAGTCTTTATGGGACACCCCCCCGGGGGGAGACGCGCACACAAAATAAGTTGTGATATGAAGTACTTTTTGAAAAATTTGATGAAAGTGTTTAAATAGCCTGAAAGTATCTGCAAAGGAGCATTTAGTACTTGAAAATTTTTTTTAATTCTTATATCTCCTAGAAGTTTTATTTCGCAGCAAAGTAGCAGATAACAACTAGAGTATTTTTACTGCAAAAATAAACTTACAGGGCATATAAAACCAAAAAAAAAAAAAAATTCTAGTGCTGTGTGTTCTTTTGTGAATGCTTTTGAGGTATTTAAGCATCATATCCTGTTTTTTATGTTTAAATGAACTCTTCAATGGAATTTATTATTGATAAACATTGACATTCCAATGGTCGGGCAAGTGGTTTTCTTTTGAGTGAAGATATTTGTTTTTGGAAGGCAAAGATCGCTTTTAAACTGTTGCTGTTGTGCGTCATGTTTTTATTGGATTAACTTTTTTGAACATTTATGCATCCGTGCATTTAGCGAGAGAATGATGTAAAACGATGTAAGTGATAATTTTTCTTATAACATCAATATTCCAATCAAGAAAGTCAAATGAAAATACGAACTTCGACTCCGAGACAATGGTTGACTTTAATTCCCAGAAGAAATAAACGAGGTTCAAGACGTGAACTGTCAAATTTCAACCTTCTCAGTGACACGTGTAGAATTCTCATTGGATGATGAAACTTGACTATTTTCCCCCTCTAGTCACACCCAAACGGTGCCGAAGAAGCCGTATCTGATACGAGTCCTCCAACCCAGGCAGTTCTCTTCTAACAAAAATCGTCGTCTCGATCTCGTTTGTGTTCTTTTAGAATTACGATTGTACCCTCCTTCAAATTGCCCCATCACCGGCCTGATTCTGCTAGCCTGGACCCTCTGTCAGTCACAAACCGAACGTCATCACGTTCCCACTTAATGGTATTTTGGTCAATTCGGCATTTCCGTCTTATATATATCTGTATATATCGCGGCACTGTGAAGCATTGCGTGGGATTTTGATCGCGAAAGATTGGAGAGAGACTCAATAGGATTACCCAAACCAGAATGGTTGTCACTGATAAGGTATTCTTGCTTTTGCTTGTTTGTTTCTTGGGAAAGTTAATTCTTTTTATTGAGAAATATTTTTCTCTGTTGAGCGTGCAATCGAATGTTTTCTCTTCGATTTTTGATAGGTATTGTCGATATCGGTGATAGCTTGCTGACCTTAGGTTAGGGAGAGCCCTATTCTAGCTGTTTTAAACTTTGATTAAGTAGGGATATGTGAGGTTTGATTACGAGAAGCATACTGAGAAACGCTTACCGTGCGTTCCTGGCGATTAACTGATATGTTTCCTGTGTTTTCTGGCTCATACTGCATATTTGGTTTTGGATAGAAAAAACTGTGAAAACTCGAGAGGACTATCTGTGCTTGGGTACTCTTAATATCTGTATTTGAAATGAGTTCTTCAAGATCAATTTTTCCATCTCAGATTTCATCCTCTGATCCTATTGAAGATCCCTGTCTAGAAATAGACCATAGCCTTTTCTTTTATTTCTGGCCGCGGTTGGATATTTGGAATATTAAAAGGGCATCAATGAATTTTGGGAACTCAAAAGTAGAACAACAGACACAAAATTGAGTTGAGAAAGACAACCCTTTCTCTCGTAGGAAATAAAGTCTAATAAGTCTATTAACTGTTGAGTTACAAATGTCCAAGCTTGATTACCCCCAACCTATCATCTTCCAACACCCTAGTGCAGAATCGGGGTTTTTGTTGAAAAGTACAAAGATCTAGAGTCAGGTCATGAGACTACCTAACTGAAATTTTTGCACATTCATTAGCTAAAAAACACAAATTTGTCGTTTCGTTCCCCAAATAAAATTACAGCTACAACCATTCTATATCTGTATACAACAACAACAAGCCTTATCCTATTAGGTGGGGTCGGCTACATGAATCACACGACGTCATCATGCTCTGTCAACAACTCAGTCTTTAGATATGTTATTGACCAGGAGGTCTTGTTCAATGACCTCATTAAGTTTTCTTCTCGGTCTTTCTCTGCCTTCTTTTATGGGACTCTGTATTGTCTAATTTATCCTCCTCACCGGGGCTTCCAATGGCCTTCTCTGCACATGTCCAAACCATCTTAAGTGATTTTCAATCATTTTCTCTTGGATAGGTGTCACACTGACTCTTGCTCTGATATTTTTATTTCGAATCCTGTCTTTTCTTGTATGGCTACACATCCATCTCAACATCCTCATTTCTGCTACCCCAACTTTGTGCTCTTGTTTTACTTTTATTGCCCAACATTCACTACCGTACAACATTCTATATCTGTATAATTTTAGTCATTTCTGTATGAAAAATTACAAGTCCCTCCTCATGCAGTTTTCAAGGGAAAAAGTTATAAAACATTCTCCGCCTGCATTTTTTAATGGTGAAATGGTAACAAGCTTATTTTGGATGGAAAAAAATGCTAAAACCTATCCTCGTTACCGTTGTTTATAATTCTAGGCCATCTTACTGTGATGGGATTTTTAGAAGAAAATTTGCTATTCGTCTCTTACAGCTATTTACAACTACTCAATATTCTGATTACATTTTAATGGTAATCTCTTGACTAGTTTGGTTGGATAAGAAAACTTATGCCTAAAGTTCATTTATAAGAAACTTTCACCTATTCTCTTAGTTGATGCAAATCTAGGACATGAAATGAACTATATCCTTATCCAACAACATCTTAAACATATTTACTTCGTCCGAAAATACAATTTTATACTTGTGCCCATTTTGTTCACAGAAAGGATGAGAATGAAATATAGTAGCATTGTCCATAATCATTTTTTTTGGGGGGTGGGGAGTATGAAACTTAATATCATCAAAGCCAGTTAACAGAATTTCTATTAATTCAGCGATTAGTTAATCATTTTTTTCCCCCAAAAAAGGAGTTGAAACTTCTTCACTTCCTGCTTGGGTTCAATTTTCTGGTTGGTATGGGTTTTCATCTTTCATGGTTGCTAAACACAAGAGGAACCATTTTTGAAATTTCATTTCTCACAGGATCCTCGAGAGGAAGTTATTCAAGCATGGTATATGGATGATAATGATGCAGATCAGAGATTGCCACATCACAAAGAACCCAAGGAGTTTGTATCCTTGGACCAGCTTGCCGGTAAGCATCTCTGGAGCACGTGTTTGTTTTATTTATCTGCTGATTGAGAGTTTTACACTCCCCCTAAATCACGTTAATGTTTCAGAACTTGGAGTTCTCAGCTGGCGGTTAGATGCTGATAATCATGAGACAGACCCAGAGCTGAAAAAGATTCGTGAAGATCGTGGTTACAGCTACCAGGTTTGCTATGCGTATTTCATTAATTAATGCTTGAATTATAGCAGTAAAGCCACAAAATATTGCTGTGGTTAAAGCACCAAAAGCAGAGAATTCCTTTTCCCTGTATTACTAACCGTATGCACTACATGATACGTGGAAAATGTCAAAAAAAAAAAATCCCTAAGAAAACAAACATTTCATTTCAGTTGACACCCTTGCATCTGGATACCCCTATTTATGCCATAAATAGAGGTGTGGATGGTTTTCCTACGAATATAAAATCCTCAGCGTCCTTTTCGGCAAATTCTCTGAGCACACCTTAATTCCATTATGACACTGTGTTTGGGAGGCCGTAGCATTTTATTCGTGGTTACAGCTACCAGGTTTGCTATGCGTATTTCATTAATTAATGCTTGAATTATAGCAGTAAAGCCACAAAATATTGCTGTGGTTAAAGCACCAAAAGCAGAGAATTCCTTTTCCCTGTATTACTAACCGTATGCACTACATGATACGTGGAAAATGTCAAAAAAAAAAATCCCTAAGAAAACAACATTTCATTTCAGTTGACACCCTTGCATCTGGATACCCCTATTTATGCCATAAATAGAGGTGTGGATGGTTTTCCTACGAATATAAAATCCTCAGCGTCCTTTTCGGCAAATTCTCTGAGCACACCTTAATTCCATTATGACACTGTGTTTGGGAGGCCGTAGCATTTTATTCGTGGTTACAGCTACCAGGTTTGCTATGCGTATTTCATTAATTAATGCTTGAATTATAGCAGTAAAGCCACAAAATATTGCTGTGGTTAAAGCACCAAAAGCAGAGAATTCCTTTTCCCTGTATTACTAACCGTATGCACTACATGATACGTGGAAAATGTCAAAAAAAAAAAAATCCCTAAGAAAACAAACATTTCATTTCAGTTGACACCCTTGCATCTGGATACCCCTATTTATGCCATAAATAGAGGTGTGGATGGTTTTCCTACGAATATAAAATCCTCAGCGTCCTTTTCGGCAAATTCTCTGAGCACACCTTAATTCCATTATGACACTGTGTTTGGGAGGCCGTAGCATTTTATTCTTTGGTTTATTTTGACCGTGAAAATGATCTGCTGCTGCTGATGCCAAATATCTTCTGTTTGATGATCATCTTTCTCTTTATTTTCACTTCCTGCAGGATGTCTGTGAGGTTTGCCCCGAAAAATTGCCTAATTATGAAGAGAAGATCAAAAGCTTTTTTGAGGAGCATCTCCACACTGACGAGGAGATTCGCTATTGCGTTGCTGGAAGTGGTATGTCCATATTGATGCTTGATTCTGACCTTTTAGTTCCCAAGGACCTATCTCATTCAGTTGCTAATTATTTACTCTATTCCTTAGGTTATTTTGATGTCAGGGATCGTAATGATGCTTGGATTCGTGTATGGGTAAAGAAAGGAGGGATGATTATCTTGCCTGCTGGGATTTATCATCGATTTACTCTGGATGAAAGCAACTATATCAAGGTATCGGTTTCATATGGACATAGTTTTACCAAATTTGCTTGTCATCAATATGATAATGTGTACCCCTTAACCCTTTTAGTTTATCCATCCTATCATGTGCGTTTGAGAATAATGTTCAGAGTAGCTTACTTATATACCCTGTGCCTTCTGGAAAACATTTCTATTGGTGTGGTATGGGGTCTTGTATATTAATAATTTTCAAGAAACAAATATCCGGTTGCTGAACTTTTTATGAGTTGGGTTCTTGTAGATATTTTTTGGAGAGAAAGTCCTAGCTTGAGGTTGTTTTTGTGTTTAGAGATCACTGTGGTACAACTTGTCTACCTTATACATGGTAAAACTATTCTTATCGTCCGAAAATACGCCAATTTTGTTCTTGCATAAAGCTTCATTAGTTCTCTCTGGTAATTTGTTTAGGCATCACACTGAAGTTTTAGATGACAAACACACATATTTCACTTTACATGTTCTTGTTTATGTTAAGTTTTTCTCACGTGATTGTAAATTTGCAGGCTCTTCGATTCTTTGTTGGTGAGCCGGTATGGACTCCATTTAATCGTCCACATGATCATCTTCCTGCAAGGTATGATTGCGTATGCCAGTCAAATGATGGGAAGTACAATCACATAGGAGACTTATATGTGATTTCAAAATTTGCAGGAAGGAATATATGAAGTCTTTCGTGGAAAGGGACGTGGCCAACCATGCTGTTGATGCTACGGCCTAAAGGTCTACGTCTGCTGTTAGTATAATCATTATAATTAATATTGGGTGTGAAAAAACCTGAGGTTTTGCTGTTAAAAATAAGGACTGAAAAAAATGTGAGCTCATTAAATAAAGATGCCTATTGTCTGTGTTTGAGCGACACTTGGGATGTGATATTATGTACATACCTGATTGATGCTGGTTATATTTTGCCGGTTACTGGATAATTTGGGAAGGTCCCTGTCGTTGTTCTGTTCCTGTTATCTTCATCTTGATCGTCAGCGTTCATGACCTAGGGCCGCTTTGGATTGGTGGTTTAAAAAAAAAAAAAAGGTAGTTTATGTTCAATTTAACGTTTAGAAAAGTTGGATTAGACAAAAATTAGTTCGGTAATGTGGTTTGTATTCGGATTAATTTTTATAAAAGTTAGTTTTTAGAGATGAAAGTTGTGTGGATTATGATTGAATAAGTAATTTTAGTTTATAAAATATTCAAAATGGGTATGTTTTTAATTAACTAATGAAAAATACGAATTTACAGAATATAGTAATTTTAAATTATTTTAATAGGAAGTTAAATTTAATGAATCAAATATATTTAAAAAAGAAATTATAGTTATGTGAACATTTTTAAACCAAATAATATTATATAATGAGATATATTCTACACAATTTATGTAAATAAAAAATAAAAAAATAATATTTAAAATTAAAAATATCATAAAAAGTTGTTAAAATTTTTTTCATTTAAGAGAACATAAAGTTATTTATAATAGGAAAAATTTCAAAAAAAGTCTCTCGAATATATGAAATCCCAGATTGGGTCCTGGAATTTCCAAAATGACAGAAAAGGTCAGTGACCCAATCTGTCATTTGTGAAATTAAAACCAATTGACAATTTTACTCTTGGTTAAGTAAAAGTGAGTACTTATTCTCTACACAAATCTAGGTAACGCTTACATTGTTCTAGTGATTACAAGATTAGTTGTAGTTAATAATAAGGTACCTGACTATGAAAAAGTGAGTAGTTATTCTCTACACGAATCTAGGTAATACTTACATTATTCTAGTGATTACAAAATTAGTTGTAGTTAATAACAAGACACCTGAATATAAAAAGTGAGTAGTTATTTGCTATATGAATCTAGGTAATGTCTAAACCCTTCTAATGATTCCTTAAATCATTGTAGTGAATGAATACAAATGAGGGTAAAATTATCAGTTCCTCTTGATTTGCCAAATGACAGATTGGGTCACTGACCCTTTCTGTCATTTTGAAAATTTCAGGACCCAATCTGGGATTTCATATATTCAGGGACCTTTTTCTGGAATTTTCCCTTTATAATATGATAATTGTTTTAAAGACATTGTATCATTAAAAATTTTGAAAATGAAAAAAACCAATGTGAGGGAGAAGACTGAAGAGGAAGAGGGCAAATTCGGTATTCAGTTTAGTGGACCTGACATTAGACAAACGCACGATATATAGAGGAATTCTTGGATACTCTGAGAGTACCACCTAATCTAACACTGTCCAGTAGAAACGCTCCAGCTCATAAAAGTTTAATCTACGTGTCAATCTTCTCATTTTCATTAATTTATTGTTTTAAAAAAATAAACTGCCTTGGGTATGGTGATTTCCTCTACTGCCCTCTTCCTCCCTCTTCCTCAATCCCTCTCCTTGTCTTTGTTCATCCTCAACCGTCCCTTCTCCCATCTGCTTCCCCACTTTTTCTCTTTTGCAGATATTGCCGTTGGAGATTTCGAAACTGAGGAGAGCAAGGAAGAAAATCATCAAGTTCGAGCTTGATTTGTCTAGGAAGATTTGAGATCTGCAGCTGGGAAACTTTGGCTATCATCCATCTGGATGGGACAAGAGCATATACCATTAGCGATGGCGAGCAAAATCTTCCTCATCTCCGACTTGATCTTGTCCTTGTCGACGGTGCCGTTGCCGCCGCCGACGAACTTCTCGAAGATGGAGTTGTATAGCTGAAATGGTTTTAATTTGGGAAACCGAGACTGTGATTCCTCTTGTATTATTACTATCCTACTCATATACTGTTTCTTCCTACCATGCCTGAGAACTTGTTCTGTTTCGTAAAGAATGGAAGGAGATGGGTTTTGCTCGACGCCATATCTTGCTTGTAATATTGAAGAATGAACATGGAAGCAGGAAAAAAATCTATCGATGGGTTCAGATATGTAACTTGCCGTAGTCCTGGTGGAGAATCGGCGGCGGCGGCGTAGTCTGACGAGAAAATGAGAGGAGGAAGAAAGAGAGTTTGAGAAGGAACGAAGGGGAAGGGGGAGGGATTAGAGAGAAGGGGGCAGTAATGGAAACCAATATAACTAAGGCAGTTTTATTTTTTTAAAACAAGAAATAATGGAAATGAATAGGATGACACGTAGATTAAACTTATATGAGTTGGCTCATTCCCACTGGACAGAGTTAGATTAGCTGGTACTCTCAGAGTACCCAAGAATTCCTCCGAATATATAAGCTATAAGCATTTTTTACCACCTTTTGCTTTTCACATGCTCAGGCGGTGGTTTGACACCATTAATAATACTTTTAAAAAATATTTTTTCATAAAACAAGATAAATTCTTTTATTATGTTTATTTATATACTATAAAAGTATTTTTAATCTGGCTTTTGGCCTAAAAGAAAAATGACTAAGGGTCTGTTGGATGACATCTAAAGCCATGATTTGAAAGACAAAACCATAGTTTGGATAAAATGCTATCTAAACAGCCTCCAATATTTTGAAACCATGGTTCAGGGGCAAATCATGGTTTTAACCTCTAAAACCATGGTTCCGTGGGAAAGCAAAATTTTCTCGCTTGATGTTGAAGTTTTGATGTTGGGTTGTCAAAAATTATCTGGACAAAAAATCCCCTTGACTTGCTCGTGTTGCTGGTGTGGAGGGATGGTCTCCAGTTACTTGTTCCAGACACAGCAAGAGAGTGAGCCTGAAAGAATCATAAAGAGGAAAAGATAATTACTATAATAAGTAATAAATGTTTTTTAGTGTGTGTTTATTTAATTTTTGTCAAAAAATATTATGGTATTTTTCATATTTATAATCTTTAAATAAAATAATATTTGTATGTTGGTAAAAAATATTTATTTTTTCCAGAAAATTTTTAATCTTATATTTTATAAATATATATACATATGTTAATTATTTATTAATTATATTTTCTTATATACTATTAATTATTTTGGTTAAAAAATATATTATTTACAATTTTGTCCTTCAAATTAAATATCTCCTCCGGTCCTTAATATAGGACCCAATTCTTGAGTTGGTTTTGGTCCTAAATATAAGACCCCTTTCTCATATTTATCAATTTTCTCTAAATTACCCCTGTGGATACTCCTCAACCATGATCAAGTAAAAAAGAGAGATGGGGTATTAAGAAAGATGATTATGGTATTTTAGGAAAAACATGTCACATTTCTTATAATTAACTAACTTACCCCCTATTTCCTTAATCTAATCAAATTAGTTAAATGGGTCTTATATTAAGGACCGGAGGAGTATTATAAATTATAAAAATCTATATTTTATGTATTATCATATTAACTTATGCCCTTTTTAGTAATTTATACATATAAAAAGTGCTTCTGATAATAACTATCCAACACTCCTTACTTCTCAGAATCTATTCTTCACAAAACCTATTCTCTCTGGAATCTATTCTCCAGAAGCTATTCTCAAAACCATAATTTGGTTTTATCCAAACCTTCTAAAAAGTCAATCAAACTTCTCCTTCAATATACAAACTGACTTTTCCACTTACAATTAAACTTTGCTTGTTGGACCGCTGCACCAAACACACACCCATTCTTCGTGTCCTCTTTCTCTACCCAAAAAGAAAAAAAACCAAAATAACAATAACAATAATAATCCACATGATAAAGGGAAAAATAATCCACAAGAAAACTCGAATTCGAAGATATATGAAGGAATTCAATTTTTTTTTTTACAAGTTTGAGTTAAATAACATAATTTGTCCAGTAATATGGAGTTGTCCAGATAATATGAATTTTGAGGATCCTTTGTATTTAATTTTTTATTTGAGATTTATGGATAATTTTTTTAAATAATGACAGCTTAGTGGAGAGTATGAGGGAAGTTTAACATAGTGAAAGAAAATGAAAGAAGAGTTTGGCACTATATGATAGGAAAAAATGTGTTTGTATGGGTTAATTAGAGGTTTTTTTATGGATGTATATTTTTTTTTTGGTTGCCTACCCACAATTCACCGGAGTTTTGTTCCGACTACATTTGAATCCGTCGCATCGCGTACCAGGCCATGGTGGGTAAGTCTTCAATGGGAATTTCTATAAGCTGAGGCTCGAACTCGAGACCTCGCTTAAACGGTATCAGCAGCTTACCACTTGAACCAACCCCTGTTGGTTGTATGTGTGATATTGATGGTTAATGAATTATTTCATCACTGACCCCTCCAATTTGGATGGATATAAAAACTTGATCCAGGATGGCTCTATGAAAGCTTGAGAGAGCACCGCACAAAACTAACTAATAGAGGGGGATTCAGCAGTCCCATGCGACCTTCATCTACAAGAGTCCTAACTTGAGAAGGACAAACTATCTAAAAGGGAGAACAAATTAATTATTAATCCCATCTTCGCTGCTCTGTTTTGCTCTCTGAAAATACAATGCACTTGCAATTGGTCACTCAACTTCATCATGCTTTGAATATGCCAGACCGCCTCCTGTTTTAGCTCTATTTGAGAGAATCATGTCTATTAAATTCTTAGCACCATATTCGAGAGCTGCAGCAATGTAACAGTCATAACAGCAGCATAGAGTCATTGGAAAAAAAGAAAAGAAAAAATCCCCAAAACAAAATTGTCTGAATATATGAAATATATGAAATTCCAATTTTAGACGGTTAAAGGAAGTGAGGCTTGAACTAGTATTTTCAAAATGTTATGAAATTACCCAGATGCTCTTCCCAAGAGTTAGTTAAAAATTCAATTTGATTTTAAATATGAAATTATAATTTATTTTGTCTTCAATATTTATCCATTTTATCCTCAAATAATTTCTATAATGATTGTATATGTTAAGTAGTTTTCATTAAAAGTAGTTTAATACCATGATTAATATGAATATTTTAAGAAAGACAATATTTATTTATTAAAAAAAAACTAACTTAACTATTCTTTAATTAATTATTTAGTTCTTATATTAATAAACCTGTGTAGTATCTTGTAATAAAGGAAATGTGTTAAAAAAAAAACAACAAGGAGTAGACAAAAAGAGAAGAATTTTATCACCAAAAAAAAAAAAATTCACATTGATACCTTTACTCGATTAATAACCAATACCTAATTTTCTGGCCAACAAAGAAAATTAGTTTTGAGATTATGTTAAATTTGTCTTCATAATACACATGATTAATATGAATATTTTAAGAAAGACAATATTTATTTATTAAAAAAAACTAACTTAACTATTCTTTAATTAATTATTTAGTTCTTATATTAATAAACCTGTGTAGTATCTTGTAATAAAGGAAATGTGTTAAAAAAAAACAACAAGGAGTAGACAAAAAGAGAAGAATTTTATCACCAAAAAAAAAAAAATTCACCTTGATACCTTTACTCGATTAATACCAATACCTAATTTTCTGGCCAACAAAGAAAATTAGTTTTGAGATTATGTTTAAATTTGTCTTCACGTCCAGGTCAGAACAGCGCGTGGTCTGATTGGCTGATGCAAGGTGGAGCTGTTTGCGTTTCACACGCAAGTCTTCTAAACGACATCACCAAGGCACGTAAATCGTTCTCAGAGGCGTCGTTGCGGAGCCGAAGAAAGAAGCAACACACTTGAAGCCGCAGTTTTAAGATCTGGGAGGCAGAGTAGAGCTGCTGAACTGGTCGCCGCCGCCAAAATTTGGGTGCTATAATCTTCAATAGGTAGAAGAATTGATGGAGGAACGAAGAGAAAAGCGCGAGGGTGTGTATGCTTTTGATCTGTTTGTTGCTGAGCTTTTTTGGTCGGATTGAATCGTTGTCCGTGACCGTAAACGACGTTGAGTGCGTCTATGAGTATGTGCTCTACGAGGGTGATACGGTTACTGGGAACTTTGTTGTCGTCGATCACGACATTTTCTGGAGCTCCGATCACCCTGGCATCGACTTGACGGTAAGTTCGATGTTAAGTTTTACTTTTTGGGTGTTCGCTTCGCTTTTTTGCTTGTTTTCCGTACTTTTTTTATGGAATTATTTGTTGATCTTTGAATAAGTTGTTGGTTTATACTATTTTAATTGGAAACAAAACGTTTTGGCCTCATTTTTGCTCGACTGAAAATTATGAAGATGATTTGCGCACAGGGCCACGAGTCATACGCTTTTGTTTTGATACCTTACGTGGAATAATTGACATTGCTGTTGAGAATAGCAGTTCAAAGGTTCTAATTACTAGGGTATGCTGCTGATGCATAATGAAGGCATGTTAAATCATGGTTTTAGTCCGGGAATTAGGGTTTTTAATTTTGTCAGATGGGTTGTCATGTTTATTTGAAGGACTTAGACCTAACTTGAAATAGAATCCAAATAGATTACCATTTGATCCATCAAAAATCCCCCCATTTGAAAATCCTACTTACCCTACTGAGACTCTAATTACACTTTTCTGCGTCAGTTGCCTAGACGGCTTTTTAGTTGCTAATGAACCCCAAGCGGATGAGAAGGAAGAGAAGTCTGAGAAGGGCAGGGCGAGCTACGTAAATTTTTTTTTTTTAAAAAAATAAAAAGCCATGGATTCCTTAATTGATCATCAAATCCAATATTTGCTCCAAACTCCTAATTTCCTTGCAATTGCCTCGGCATTCTGTTTAGATTTTTCAATTATCTCCTTCTTTGCTTTAGCCGTAACGGATTGCAGTTGTGTTTCTAGTACCTTGCTTTCAGCAAATTTTATCGTGGTCAATTCTACCATCATTCGTATCACAGATTTAAAAGAAGGGGTATTCCACCCAAAAAAAAAAAAAAAAAAAACGGAAAAGAGAGAAGAGAGGATCATAAACGTGATTATTTTTAGATAAATGTTTGATTGTATGGATGTTTTATTATTCTGTTAGATGTAACATGAATCATTTTGTGAAAGCATGAGAAAAAGTTTAAGTCCTTACGTTCTGGGTAAGAAAAAGTTTGAAATCAGGCAAAGGATTTCTCTGTGGCAGTTAGTTAATTGAAGAGCAAAGAACAGCCAAAAAAACAGTAGGGAGTTTGTTAAGCTGTAGAAACCCATATGTGCCGTGGTAATATGGTTTGGGTTGCATCATGAGTCATGAGTGGAAATTTGCAGATGATATTGGAAATCTCTAATGAAATGAAGTTCGTATATTTCAGTCTCAATTAAGATGGTGATCAGTGAATCTATGGCTGTTCCTCCTACTTTTAGAATGAGGTTGTAAGTAGAAAAGAAACAACACAATAACATCTTTGATCCATGGCATAGGGGATTCAACAGAGTTTCATTTGGGTTATTGAAGGTCTAACACAACCCTTCTCTTTTATCTGGGCTTGGAAGTTGGAACTGGTAATGAAACATGGGCAGAGCTAGGTTGGAAGTAGAAAATGTGATTGTGAATTCATTTTGATGCATGAAAAACAATCAAGAGAAGAACTTGGCAGATTTTCCTGGGTTAAATCACTTATGCTTGTTGAATCGCTAAAGGATCACCAGACCAGGATGTTTTTAAGAGGGAAATTTATCGTGAGCTCATCCAGTGCAAGAAAAAACTTCCCAGACCAAGTCATCATTGGTTGTTTTAAATAGATTTTATCATGTTATGATCACTGGTTTTAAAGTGTTGATGTTTACCGATTGATAAATCGAGTAATAAATTGAGCTCATATGAGCTTGCTTTAAAGAGTTTATAATTATTGTCAACTCATTTCTAAACAATATCCAATTCTAATATTTGTTTTTGCTAAATTTTTCCTCATCATGCGCTGTTGTTTTGGAGCATTGACTAGATAGTAGACATGTTTTTCCGTGTATTGCACTGACTGCTGAGCATAGGGAATGAGTTGTACTGTTGATGCTTTGTAAATAATACGTCTCACTGTGGATATCTTTTTATTTATATGTGGCAGTTAGTTAATTGAAGAGCAAAGAACAGCCAAAAATAACAGTAGGGAGTTTGTTAAGCTGTAGAAACCCATATGTGCCGTGGTAATATGGTTTGGGTTGCATCATAAGTCATGAGTGGAAATTTGCAGATGATATTGGAAATCTCTAATGAAATGAAGTTCGTATATTTCAGTCTCAATTAAGATGGTGATCAGTGAATCTATGGCTGTTCCTCCTACTTTTAGAATGAGGTTGTAAGTAGAAAAGAAACAACACAATAACATCTTTGATCCATGGCACAGGGGATTCAACAGAGTTTCATTTGGGTTATTGAAGGTCTAACACAACCCTTCTTTTATCTGGGCTTGGAAGTTGGAACTGGTAATGAAACATGGGCAGAGCTAGGTTGGAAGTAGAAAATGTGATTGTGAATTCATTTTGATGCATGAAAAACAATCAAGAGAAGAACTTGGCAGATTTTCCTGGGTTAAATCACTTATGCTTGTTGAATCGCTAAAGGATCACCAGACCAGGATGTTTTTAAGAGGGAAATTTATCGTGAGCTCATCCAGTGCAAGAAAAAACTTCCCAGACCAAGTCATCATTGGTTGTTTTAAATAGATTTTATCATGTTATGATCACTGGTTTAAAGTGTTGATGTTTACCGATTGATAAATCGAGTAATAAATTGAGCTCATATGAGCTTGCTTTAAAGAGTTTATAATTATTGTCAACTCATTTCTAAACAATATCCAATTCTAATTATTTGTTTTTGCTAAATTTTTCCTCATCATGCGCTGTTGTTTTGGAGCATTGACTAGATAGTAGACATGTTTTTCCGTGTATTGCACTGACTGCTGAGCATAGGGAATGAGTTGTACTGTTTATGCTTTGTAAATAATACGTCTCACTGTGGATATCTTTTTATTATATTGATATGCTGATGTTCTCCTAGATTTCATTTTTTAGATATATTAGAATTCTGTTAATGTTTGCATAATTATGAATTTTATTCAGCAATTCTTTAGAAAAGAGAAATAAATTTGTAAATTGGTTTTCTCTCAATGTATTATTGTTGACTTTAAATTGGGACTATTTGTTCTCCAAATTTTTTAAAAATGAGAAATGCTGAAGGACTTGGAGCAACGTCAAGCTGCAAAATAAAATGTAGAAAGTAATGATAGATGGGGGGCGAGGGAGGGATATGCTGTTAACATCTCATGTGAATTGCTCATATTTGAATGGATGGCTTTGGGTTTTCTTCACATTTATTTTCCTGTGCTGTGCATTTTAAGCGTCAATCCACTGTAGAGTATGGTTTTGAGACCATGCTAATGCCTTTTGGTAATCACGGCACAGAAGTTTTTCAGAAAATGATGTGTGCTCACAATGCTATATAGTAGATCAGGAGAAATTGTTGGATTTAGAATGACAACCTATTATTGCTACATATGGTGTGCTTTTCAGTTATCCTGATGTTGTAGTGATCTGCAGGTGACATCTCCTGGAGGTAACATTGTCCACACGATCAAAGGAACCTCTGGCGAAAAGTTTGATTTTAAAGCCCCACGAAGTGGAATGTATAAATTCTGCTTTCATAACCCTCACTCCACACCTGAGACTGTTTCTTTCTACATCCATGTTGGTCATATTCCCACTGAGCATGATCTTGCTAAAAATGGTATGTTCTCTGCATAAGCAGCGTTTATTACTGTAGTCTATCTTATTGACATCTTTAGGTGCATATGGCATGAACTATATAATGAATTTTTCCTACTAATATGGGGTACTGCTTGAAGTATGTGAAGATTGATGTTTATGTATTTATTTTTTGGACCTAGTGAAGGTTGATGTTAGTTGAGTTTCTTCCTCCCTTTTTTTTTTTTGGGCTTCCTATTGACTCTGGTTGGTAAATTTGCAGAGCACTTGGACCCAATAAATGTTAAAATTGCTGAGCTCAGAGAGGCACTAGAATCTGTTACAGCTGAGCAAAAATACCTTAAAGCACGTGATGCACGACATCGTCATAGTAAGTTGGTTTTCTTTTTCATGAACTGTGACTGGCTCATGTAGAAGTTTGGCTATTGCCCAGCAGTTGTAGCATTTTTCTTGCCATCTGAAATGCATTGATACAATCCATCAATCTCATGATAGTGATGGCTCCTAGACATCAGCCTTGTTGCTTGACCCATCTTGACAATGGTGGTAAGTGGTAGCATTAGAAGTTTATATAGGTAGTCCTTTTAAGTTCTATAGTGCTATATGGTAAGGCTAGAGGCGCGTGGGCTCCTAAGTAATTAGTAACATGCTCTCAAAGTCAAAGGTAGCTTTGGTGATATCAAACGTCACACAACCTGGGTTGAGGCTTGTAGACAAAACCAACAGAAGTAATCTTCAAATTCTCTACCCATATGCAGCAAAAGAAGCCTCTAATTCATGTCGTCATTTTAGAGTTTATTTAAGCAATTTGTTCCTTTTAAATCTTGTAAGATCTCTCCAATTGATAGCTGTTGAGTACTGTGTGGGTTCCAGTTACTGCATTGATTTATCAGTTGCCTGATATTGCTGCTTTAGATAACTAGCTTTGACAGCTTGGATAATACTGTCAAAACTCACTGAATTCTTTGGTTACCAAAATTTTGGTTTTGATGGTTTTTAAATGTTAAATATTCAATGGCAAGCTGCTCTAGTGGCAGCGTGTGCTGCCGTGTTTAGTTGAGGTCATGGACTCAAGTCCGATATTGAAACGTTTGTGTTTGTGGTGCTTACATTGATTGTCATTAAAAAATGTTAAATATTTAAGAACACTGTATGACTGAACTTCCTATTTTACCTATGATGCAGCGAATGAAAGCACCAGGAAGCGCGTCATATTCTACACTGTAGGAGAGTACCTTCTTCTAGCTCTCGTTAGTGCACTGCAAGTTGTATACATCCGGCGGCTTTTCAGCAAGTCAGTGGCCTATAACCGTGTTTGAATCTCCTCTCTTCTTTTAGCTCAAGGCTTAGGTTTACTCTTGTTCCCCCTTTGTGTAACAATATGACCGTTGGTGAGTATTATTATTATTTTCCTCCTTCTAACTGCGACGTAATTTATATTTACAACTCAGGGAAAAAAGGTGCTTAGATTCCCTTTTTTTTTTGTGTGGAAATTTTCTATTTACAGAGTTCATTTGCATTTGTTTGAATATGTTGCAATCTTCATTAAGAGATATGTTTTCATGCAATAAAGTATATCTCACCAACGGTCGGAGTAAATATAAAATATAAACTCTATCTTTTAGAAATATTAATAAAAGAAATAAAAGGTGCTCCTGGAAGAGTTGTTTCTCTTTGTAATGTAACAATTGCTTAAACCTGACTTGGTATTATTGGATATAAAATATTGGTTAAAATATAATTGTGGTTCTTTAAATTTATATAAAGTTTCGATTATATGTTTTAATTTTTTAATTTTAAAATTGTTAAAAAAAACCTGATGATATTAAGATTTTGAATATCAATAAGATATTTTTAAATACTAATCTATTAATTTTAATTTTTAAAATAATCATAATTGCCACAAAAGATATTATTTAAGATTAATGACTTTAAGATTAAAGAACTAAAAATATGTTTTTTAAAGTTGAGAGAACAAATTAATATTTTATACAAAATTAAAAAATCAAATGGATGCTCTTACCTATAATATCTATTGAAAAAATATATAATAAAAAAGGTGCACAAGTCTTGGCCAAAAATAAAGGCAGCACTCAGTGCTTATGGGGTAATAAGGAGTGACATTGATATTACGGATCAAAGGAACTGGAAACAGATTTGGAAACTCAGAGTGCCCGAAAGAATTAGAATATTTATATGGAGGATGATTCATAGGAGGCTAGCCACTAAGGAGATCACAAGTAAGTGGAATGGAGGAAATCAGCTCTGTGACTTATGTCAACAGAAAATGGAAACTCTGCTCCATGCATTGAGGGACTGTCCGTATGCCACAGTCACATGGAGAAGATTATTGCCTTTCGGCAAAAGGGTGGAGTTCCTGGGAGATGAATGGCATGATTGGATACAAAGGAATCTTAGCGGCAAAAGCATAAAAGAAGAGGGCATCAGCTGGGCGGAGAAATTTGCAACATGCTGCTGTATTATATGGAGATGGCGAAACCTACAATTACACGAATAAGACTTCAACTTACCGCGTGAGCTGGAAAAGGAGATCTATAACTATTTGGCTAATTATCACCACAGATGGGAAAAGGAAACCATGGAGGAAATTGTTATGAGAAAGGAACGAATTTCTTGGAAACCCCCTTAGCTAGGATGGTGTAAACTGAACACGGACGGAATGTGCACGGAGGAAGGAAAAGTAGGATGCGGTGGAGCAATAAGGGGAGATGGTGGAGAATGGCTAAAGGGCTTCTCGGTGCAACTAGAAAGATGTGGGGTGATGGAGGCCGAGGCGTGGGGTGTCTTGGTAGGACTGAAACTATGCAGAGACATGGGATTCGAGAAAATTGAAGTGGAAAGTGATGCGAAGCAAGTGGTGGACCTGTTAGTGCAGAACAAAGAGCGATGCCGATATATTCATATTTTCCAGGAAATTCATGAGATGATGCAAGGGGATTGGCAAATCAAAATCAATCATGTCTTTAGAGAAGGAAATCGAGTAGCGGACAAGCTTGCTCACCTTAGTCTACAGATTGAATCACCAAGAATCATCTGGGACACTCCACCGCCTGAAGTACGGAGTATACTCGAGGAAGAGTTAGCTGGAACTAAGTTTCCCAGAAGAGTGCTTTCTGTTTGTAATGGTCGTGTAATGTAATGGGCTGGGCCCCTGCTTTTTCACCAAAAAATAAAATAAAAATAAAGGCAGCACAAGGAATACATTCCATAAATCTAGAATGCCCAAGTTAGCTAGACAAATCACGTTAAAATTGGAATGATATGCTATTATACTTCACTTTTGTTTAATAGCATGTTATTTTAATAGATGTGAAATATAAAATAATGTTCTAATCGTCAATTTATCATTTAAAAATTATAAATTAAAAGCTTTTGTTCTAACGAATTAAATCTCATAGCACATTGGGCATTGTTCTCCACTATTGTTTCATTTGGCATTTGTTATCCAAGTTGTTCCAACTAATGACGAGACTAATGTGAGTATAGCTATTACTGCAAATATAAGAACTTGTTTGAGGGTTGATTTTGATCATAAATATAAAATTTTAATTCATTTTATCTATTATATTTTAAAAATAAAATCTAGCTTAAAACAAAAGAAAAGCTAATAAATTTTAAATTATACTTCCCACCGTCTTAGTTATAGAGAAAAAGTTTTAAAGTGTTACTTAATCCTAACTATGGGGCAAAGATGTGATAGTTAACAAATTTTTCTTATGTTGCACTTATTAATTTGGAACAAATTGTTGGCATGCTTTTAATTCCTAAAAAATATTTTATTGTAATAATTAATTTTACCAAAGGATAAAATTAAAAGGACACGTTTTTCTACTAATTTAAAGATATCAACTACTGCCCTTGTAATAAGAACCAACAACGATTAGCTAGGTCTCGACTTTTAATCAATATGACAATTATATTTTTAAAAATTTTATTATGAAATAAGTTAAAAACATCGATTCAAACACTTTGCAAATATGAGAGTTTTAGCTACATATTATAAATTAATGTTAATTGAGCCTCATAATTTACAACTAAAATTTCCATATTTATAATTTATTCAAGAACTTGATTGTTACAATTAAATTAAAGTTTTAGAACTTAACTGTTATTCTTTTTCCTCAAATAGACAAAGTCTAAATCCTCCAATGAATTTGAGATAGTAGTTTAAGGATGAGTAGTTCAATCAGAGTTAACTTGCAGTCAAACTGGTCTTAATTAAATAAAATAATTTATTTAATATATATGAAATATTGAAATATAACCTTGAAAAGAATTCTTCTTTTTTTGGCAATTCCTTGGTAAATTTTTTTCACTTTTAGTCAAAACCGTATACTTATTTTATTTAGACTTTATTTGCATCATTTTTATTTTATTTTGGATAACTCTTTTTTTAATTTTTTTTCTATATTTTTATTCCATCCCCTTAAATAATTTTTAAATTAAAATCCATTAATTCATAAGCAAATAAAATATTTATGCATAAATCACACATAACCTATTAAAACATCATCATTCAAGCACAAATTTGACAAAATATTATTAATTGAAAAAATTATAATAAAAAAATAAAATAAAATTCAATTCGGTTGACTTGTCCAAAAATTTTAATTGGACTAGTGAAACCGGCTAAATCCAATTGGGTTTTAATATCATGTCTTAAGTAGCTTACCCATTCCTGAACCCACGTGCCACTAAAGTTGGTGGGGTGTGGATCCCATGGAATGATTGGAATTTAAATTATTTAAGGTGAAATTTGGATTGAATAATACAATTGACTTTAGGATCGAATTATTTTATCATCGAGACAGCGCAGCGCCACATGTCCGGCTCAAATTATTTTCTTGCGCTGGTTTAAAAAAAGAGAGGCTATTTTGTTACAGTTCATGTGAATGCTCGAATGGAAATGCTGTTGGAAGTTGGTGGACGAAAATGAGAGCTCAGCGTCTCAGTTTTGGGCATATTCTATGACCCTTTTCCTTTCCATGCCTCATTGACTCGTTGGAGCTTCTTCTTCTTCTTCTTCTCAGCTTTGAAGCATAGGAAATGGACGAGACTCGAGTGCAAGTCCCACGAGTGAAACTAGGTAGTCAAGGCTTAGAGGTAAGTTCCCTTCTGTTATCTTTATCCACGATCGTCCATATTGTGTTGTTGTTTTGGTCGAATCGGTTTATTGCTTCGCACATCTTTTCTTTTCTTATTCGCTTCAGTTTAATAAGAGGAAATAGTTCTGTTTCAGTAGCATTGAGGTCATCAGAGTCTGATAATGTCAAGCAATTACAGAGAATTCTATCTTATCCAAAGATTCTGAATATGATCTTGCCACAAGTAATCTCAACTCAAAAGAGGTTTATGTAGAGGAAACAAATATAAATCCAAAAACACTTGCGCAAGTAGATAGACTAACCGTAAGTTCTGTCAGAGTTTTTGTAATTTTAGTGAAGTTTCTCTTGTCATATAATCCTCTCAGAACACTCAGAACACCATATGGCATTACAGCTATGACAGTGCAAGATAATACACCTATAATCATAAAGTTACCTGACCAGTAAGTTCATTAATCAACCACCCTTTTGATCACCGGAAAAAAAAAAAAAAAAATCGCTAACTGGTTAACTCCACTATATGGTAAAATTCAAAGGCAATATTATCACATTGCTTCGTCTAAATAGAAAGGGAATCTCTCTCCCTTTAAGTTTGCGTTGGTCTTGGTTGACCAAAGTAATGTGAGAGTAATTTTGCTCGAAAGTTGCAAAAGTCCGTCTCCAACAGTTCCAAACATGGGAACCAAAAGGGGCTTAGTCTTCTGCTATATGACCTCTTGTAAAAAGTCAATAACAAATCAAGTGCTTCTTTTTTGTATCATGTAATGAAATGCAGGTCTCCAGGCTGGGTTTTGGGTGTGGGGGACTATCAGGAATTTACAATGCCCCTCTCTCACATGAAGCTGGATGTTCTGTTATCAAGGAAGTATTCAACAGGGGTATAACCTTTTTTGATACATCTGATCTTTATGGAGATCGACATGATAACGAAATCATGGTTGGCAAGGTATTGCACATTCTGCCTAACTATTCTTTACATGTTTTCAATCTTAAATGCACTGAATTGATACGAGAGAATGTGCCCATATGACTCTCCAAAGAAAATATTTAATTTTGCGAACAGCTTGGGAACATTGATGACCACAAGAACAACATAGGAAGGAAGATTACAGTGCATAATATAATTTTAGAAGTGGCATAGAAATCGAAAACTAGCTTTGAATGTAATTTCAGTTATATCTGAGAATGATTTACACTGATGTCAATGCAAATTTCTCTTGTCCTACTACTGATGCTTTTTCATCATATAACAGGCTTTAAAAGAACTCCCTCGAGAAAAAGTCCAATTGGCCACTAAATTTGGTATTATTATGTCTGATGGGATGCAATTCAGTGTAAAAGGTACCCCTGAGTATGTAAGGGAGTGCTGTGAAGCTAGTCTTAAGCGACTTGATGTCAGTTATATTGATTTATACTATCAGCATCGAATTGACACTTCTGTGCCAATTGAGGACACTGTGAGTCTTAGATGCATTTCTTCTGTTATGCGTAATACATAACCTTTTCACTATTTCTAAGCTGTGGGTGTTTGTGTGGTACACTGATCTGAACAAGGAAGGTAGGGGAGCTTAAAAAGCTGGTAAATGAAGGAAAGATTAGATATATTGGGTTGTCAGAGGCTAATGCTGATACTATAAGGAGAGCACATGCTGTTCATCCTATCACTGCTTTACAAATGGAGTATTCTTTGTGGTCCCGTGACATTGAAGACGAGATAATTCCACTTTGCAGGTTTTTAGAATTTAGATTTATTACTTTTATCTTACTTGGTTTCTTATCTGACTCTCATAGGTACTGTTTGAAGTTACAAATATCTGAATGAAACTAGTTACGGTAAATTGCATTAACCTCCTTCGAAGTTTTATAAACATACATCGTACTAATGGATAGGCTGACTGGTAACTGGTAAGGAACTCAACACCTCTTGAGCAAGGTTCAGGGTTCTAATCTTGTGGATTGAAAAAATCACATTGGAAGAGTTGCCCCCTATTTGGACATGACAATGCTCAAATTGATTTGGCAGTAACGAATACCAGATTCGACTTTCGCTTATATGGGACCTCCCTTCTATTAAGATAATCATTAGTCGAGCTAACTCTATATGCACTTTAACTCCTTGAATGCTCCTCCCAATAGCCTTATTCAGTGTGGCATAAATGGTTAAACTAATAAACTGATCTGTTGACTGTTATGGCTATTTAGTTTTAGGTCCTTTATCTTAATAATTGCACAACTCAGTCATTTAAGATCACAAATTCATAATTCTGTGAGCCTTTTTTCAACATGAAATGACTAACACGAGTTATTAATTCTAGGGATCCCAGAAGGACTAACATGGAATGAGTTGTTTTTTTCAGAGACTAACTCTTTCACTCTTCTGTTATTTTAGGCTAAGACTAAATGGATCTAGAAATTGAGGAATCTTAGGCTATTCCAGCACCAATCATCAAAAGGCCAAGTTAATACTTATGAAAAGTTAAAATAAGAGAGGCTACAGAAATATTATATCATCTAGTCAAATCTTTAGTTATCTTGAATTTTTTTAACTTGCAGAGAACTAGGAATTGGAATAGTGGCATATAGCCCTCTTGGTAGAGGCTTTTTTGCAGGGAAAGCAGTGGAGGAAAGTTTACCTAGTCAAAGTTTACTGGTACACTCCCAGTTTTAAATTTGCATGAATTTTCACTTGTAAGACAATACCACAAGTGGGAAATGCCTATAAGAATAACTATAGTTATATACGTGGATTCCTCCAGGGGGTTGGCTTTTGAGATGTGGCATTTTTTTCTTCTTTGTAATAGGCAATTCATCCAAGGTTCAGTGGAGAAAATTTGGAAAAGAACAAGCTCTATTACAAGCGACTTTCTGACTTGGCTTCTAAACATGCATGCACTCCTGCTCAGTTAGCTCTCGCATGGCTTCTTCATCAGGGGAATGATATAATTCCCATCCCAGGTAGTATCACATGCACACTTAGTAGAATACATCACTGTTTCCAATAAAGAAAAGAGGTTAATTATTGGTTAGATCTAAACCTCACTTAATCATGAAGTACTCTGTATCTGAATTTCTATGATTAGGTGGTCAACCTGAGTTTTCACCTAAAGAGTAAAGTAGTATTTGAATTTTATACAGTGTCAGAGTATCTAACCAAGCAGTCAATTTAATCCTTTCCAGTTTCCACCACCACTCTGTATGCAAAATATAGTGAGCTCGTGTTATGCCCATGTTTCCTTCTGAAAAGGCATCCACTTGGTGGGGCATATTAAACACATCAATAGAACCAATGATGCTCTTCAATCTATACATTTGGGGGACAATGATCTTTACAGTTATTATTTAGTTGAGGAGGGAGTGTTTGATTTCCACATATTCCTAGATATTTTGACCTCTTTTTCATCAGTTCATCGGCTTATCTGGACGCGGCCTAATGAGAATTTCAGGACGTATAGTACATATAATAATCCTTATGATAGAGTTTTTTGTAAATCCGAGATGTATCATTTCTGTTGATTAAGTGGTACATGATGAAATATTGCTTTGGTACAACAATAGGGACAACTAAAGTCAAGAACCTTGAGAACAACATCGGAGCTCTGGCAGTTAAGCTTACAGATGAAGATGTGAGGGAAATTTCTGATGTGATTCCTGCTCATGAATTTGCTGGCGAACGAGAATATGGCATGTTCTCAAAATATATGTGGAAGTTTGCAACTACCCCTCCAAAGTAACTGCAAGAAGATGAACCGAACCTTTCTTTTCCTTGTAAAATCCTAAGAAAATGAATTGTGGCTGTTCTAGTTGATATTTGGTGAAGTTTTTCACTTCTTCAAAGAGAAACCTTGCATGTCTATTTGTGTACACTCATGCGCATGCGCATGTAAACTGGTTGTAATATAACTTATGCCTGAATGATATATATTGCGTGTATAAGCATTTTATATCATTCTTACTTTAAGTGAGTATTGCCCCTCATGCTTGTCTTCTTTAACTGGGAGTTTTCGTTGTTTGGCTGATGACTTATCAGATTTAAACTGAGAGATGAAGTGTTCGTTAGCAATAGTGAGAAAAGAACTTGTCGTTCATAAGTAGTGGTCTTTATGGAGCCTCCATTATTAGAATTAGGATGTTATGGCAATGGCTTTGTAGTCTAATGACAAATGTTTCCTTAGAAGTGGGGGGTCGCAGGAATTTTAGGTCGGTAATATCTCTACCTCTCTAATTCAAACGAAAGAGAAAAAAGGAATAAGGATGCTGTGTCTGAGAATGAGGCTCTCATGAATGGTGGAGCTTGAGCGGAAGCAAGGAGGTAGGCAGTTTTGGAAAATCAGAAATTGTGCACTGAAGTGAACACCTATACTTTCAATTCAAAATCTGGAACTAATTTATAATCAGTTTTCCAAATAAAGGTTTCAGAAAATTATAGAATAATAATTATATTATAGTGTTACATCTTGATGATCACTTTTAAGTTTTAACCTCTTCAATTTCCTATGCATGTGAATATCTTAATATAGTTGTGTCGATGTATTTATAATATAAAATTCTAATAAAGCAAACACTTTAAGTTTAAACATTTGGGGACAGTGGTTATAAATCGAAGATGAGGCTATTTAAAGGGTAAAGCCTAAAATTTGACCAAAGAACAAAAAAACGAACTAGACACTAAATTGGTTGAGGTAGTGGTTTAAGGGTTAGTTGTTCGGACCGGAGTTAACTTAGAGTCAAAGTGGTCATAGTAAAATAATATAATTTAATTAAAAATAATAAAATACAAGAACATTAATAATCATTAATAACAAAATATAAGGAAATATAACAATAGTTTGATTGTAAGTTGTAACAATAACAAAGTATAATAAAATTGAGAATTTTGATCTTTACAATTCATCGATAAATAAAATTAATAATTATTGATACCAAAATCATCATTAAAATTCATTCAAATTTATAGTGACTAAGATATTAGGAGTTGAATGAGAAAAAAGAGAACCAATAACAACATAATCATTTAAATTGGTTCGTTATCATTTTTTACTGGTTCACACTAGTTTGATTAATTTGATACCGATTCAACTATTGACTGGTCCAATGCCTAAACCAAACCCATCCATTTGCTTTCCGATTGAACTGAGCGGTTCAATCTGATTTTTTGTTCCTTGTGTTTGACAATCTTTCTCATTTGATTAGGACAGGTTTTTTGTTTTTTCTTGTTGTCAGTTGAAGACCCTTAAGGTTTAAGATGTAGGACTAATCTCATGTGCCTTGAAGAAAAAAGGGCAGATTGGTTTGCTTCGAAGACTATTTTGAAGATATACACTGCTTGAAGGCACACCAACAATGAATTTGGAACTCCATGAGGAAGAAAGCAAGAAAGAGATGAAGCAGTTCCAAACATGAATTTTTAATCATGTGTTGATGTAACAATCAAATTCTGAAGACCTGAAATCTCCATTGATTATAATTTGAAATTTTGAAGCTTTGAATCGAAATAATCTTTAACATGGTATCAAATATCAAGGTCTGTACAATTTAACGTCTAGAATTCATCTCATCACATCCCTTCAGTTAAATAAATTTAATAGTAAATTATTAAATTCTTTTTAAATTCTGTTGTGTGTGTATATATAGTCACGAATTTCCTTTAAAATAAAAATTACATCATATCTTATTTTAGCCGTAAATATTTTGAATACTACACTCTGGATTTAACCTTATTTTTCAGATATTTTAGTCAAAATTCCAAATATGATTATAATATATACCTTCAAAATTAAGAAAAAAAGCACGTAATCCAAGCACAAACCTTTTTTTTTTTGGGGGGGGGAAGTGCAGTCCATTGGGAATTCAAATTTCAGGAAGATAGTACGGTTAACCAGGCACTAAAAGAATTGTTGTGAGGATTTCACAGTTGATGAAAGCATCAATCTAAGTTTCCCACCGTTCTTTCTTGTCAACTCACGCTTCGTGAAATACTGAAATGTATCTTTCAAGCTATGCCTAACTTTCTTCCTTCGGGCAAATATGCCTACCTTTTTTCCTTTTTTTTTTGCCCCTTCAAATGCGTAAGAATGGTGACAGGTGCACAGTCAGAAGAAAGAAGCGTCAAGCAGGCCGTGAACTTTGGTTACGTTTGGTAGGAAGCATTAAAAATAAGGGATTGGGATTAGGATTACAATTAAAAAAATTTATTAAAAGAGTGTTTAGTATAAGAGATTATTTGATATATGGGATTAGTCAAAGCCATGTATGTGGGATTGGATAATACCATAGGAGGAAATGGTATTCCCTAATCCCACCTTTATGAATTTGCCTAATTCCATATAACAAACAATTACTCATGCTAAGTATTATTTTAATGATTTTTTTTTAATTGCAATCCCAAACCCAATCTCTCATTTTCAATACTTCATACCAAACGGGACCTTTGTTCTTTGCAATTTCTCATGTTTCAATTTAGACGTATAAACTCACGAATCTACATTTTAAAAAAATTTTGGGCTAGACTGTAGAGGATATGCCAATTGAATTAAGAATTTAGAAATCTTGATCCAACAAGATACAAGGACGATATTGTTTGTTCTCGATTTTAGTGTTCAAGCCACGTTTTATTATAGGAAGCAATAAAATAGCTTGGGTGTGTCAATCGTGAAAGATTGAAACTTTAAAGAGTTACTTTGGTGGGGAAGAAGAACTCAGAAAGGAAAAGGATAAAAAGATGGAGTTCAGGGATTGTTTGCCCATAACCATGATATACTCAATCACACATGAAGACTATTTTATCAAACTCAATTGGGACTCCTTCTACTTGTACTGTTAGGCATTCCATGTGATGTGAGCATTCATTTTAAACTTTAAAATTAAAATCTCTTGCCCTTCTTTTAAATACCAACCGGTTTCCAAAACTCCCATTAGGCCCCAACTTATTTGGATTAATTGCGCTAATAGACCATTAATAAAAACTATGCCACTCATTTTTTTATTGACATTTGACAAAAAGAGAAGTCCATTTGAATAAAATTCAATTGTAGAGGTTCAATGTATCCAATTCTTGGACATTCCTTTCCGTAAAAGATGGTTTAGGCCGAATGCATTTTTTGCGTTGAACAATTAAAGCAGTTTCGTTTTAAAGTAAAATTAAAGTACAACTAGCATCCTCAAATATTTTTACAGATACATTCAATATCTTAAAATATTTTATAATACAGTCAACACTGTAAAATAATTTTTCAAATGCAACCAACACCTTAAAATGTTTTTTAGTGCTTCCAACACTTTAAAATATTTTTTTTTGAAGTTTGTCCAACATTTTAAAATTTTTTTTGGTACTTGCAACACCAAGATAAAAAATATTTTATAATGCTAAACGCACCTGAAAAATATTTTAAAATACTAGATACACTACAAAATAATTTAAGATGCTTAATATACTCAAAAAAATATATTTTAGGATGCTAAATACATCTTCACCCTTTAAAGTAGGATTTGGTTAACGACTTAACGTAGCAGTACATACAGCTGCATCAATTTATTCCTAGTAAAACACACACACACATTGAACTGCGAGTTGGCCTCGATGTTAAATAGTACGGAGGGAAACCTTTCACCAAATATAATCGATTTTCAGGCAAATTAGATTATCCATTTTCAAAACAAAAAGAATATATATAAGCTATAAATTATACAATTATATAAATAATCAAAACATCGTCTTTTTTTTTTTCCAGCACCTAAAAACATCGTCGGACACTCGTACTCCAATTATCGTGGTAAATGTAAATAAAATGCCTCCACTTATCTAGAGGCTATTGGACCGCCTGAGGACGCTCCAAAGTCTGCAGCCATAGGAGAGCCACGTTGCCAGTTTTGGCCATGTGAGGGCATGCGGATTCCAACTTTCCGGGGCAACAGCACCGTCCAACAAGGCAGAAAAAACATGGCATGAGAAATTTATAGTGTCAAATTAGCTTCGCCTACAAAATTTAAATTGAAGAAAAGAGGAGATTTTAAGAGTTGGATAATATTTTTAAAATGAAAAAGAATATATCATATTTTCGCTCCTTATAATTTCGTTCAGCTCTCAATTTGAACCCTGTCTAATTTTATGTGCAATCAATTCACGGGTCAGAACCATAGCGTCTCATGAAGAGTACCAAATGTAAGTGAGAAACATTTAAAACCGAAGGGGAAAAAACTGTAGTACCACTTACTCCAAGGAGAGAATATTAATAATTAATGCATTATAAATCATAAATGAATTAAGAAAATATGAATCTTTCAATTAAGGATCATACCTCCAATTATCTAGAAGCTTATGGAACATCCTAGTCTCCACCAAACTCAGGTAACTCAAAAGTCCTCAAAGCGCCAACTTGGTCTGCAACCATTATAAGCCTCAGATTCACAGAGCGGCACCTTCTGGTCCATAAGAGAGCCACGTCTCTTGCTTTTGCCATGTGTGGACAAGCGCACCCACGTGAACCAATTAACTTTAGGACCCCAATTCCTCATGACGTGGAACCAAAATATCCACCACAATACTTGCATCTTCTTTTCTATATAAGCACGCTCACTTCCTCCTTCAATTACAATAGGTTGATAACGCAAGAAACTAGCCATACAGTTAGTGCAAAAATATTCAACTGCAAAATTTTCATCACATTCCAGTTAGAATGGCTGCCTCATATGCTATTCAATCTCTCTTGGCGAGCCCTGTGACTCGCCTTTCAAACAGGTCCAGGGTGAACCAGCTTGGCGTTCCAGCAGCATACATGCCAACCCTGCGCAGGAATGTCAGTCTCAGAGTTAGATCTATGGCTGAGGTAATTGCTTTGCATCAATTCTTATATCCTTATGAACATGAACACACACTTGTGTGATGCAAGACCTAGCATTAACAAGGAGAATCTAATGGGATAATATTCTAGCTGAAGTGATTAACCAAGCAGACGCTGGTGAAAATGGGTAATATCATTTTGACTGTTTCTGTTAATTGCAGGAAGAGACGAAAGGGGAGAAAACAAGCCCTGCTACATCAGCGAGGTCAGAGCCTCAGCCATTTTCTTCTCCCTCACCCAAGAAAGTAAGCCACCAAGCCCTGTGTAAATAAGTTTACTCTTTAATCCTTGAGAAACTTTTTCTGTCCCGGTTACTTTACTATCCTTGTCGGAGAAGGGCGAAAGGAATAAACTTAAATATTAAATATGCGGGAAAATATATTTTAACCCCAAATCTTCCTTAGGGTTCAGCAAACCATATGCATTTCGTTCTAGAAATTCATTGAAATCGCTCATGAATTTTCTGTATTACGAAGTACAAATGCGTAAAACGACAAACTTGGATATAGTCATATAGATATTTTTTTTCCGAGTGAATCATCATATAGATATTAACGGAAGAGACAGAAGATGAAACTGGCGGATGCATATGAAATTTATTTTTTCCTTAATGACTGTCACTGGTACTTTATAACTAAGTTCTGATATAAGAAGATTGATGTTAACTTATCACCGTGAACGGAAGCAGGTGAGCACAAAATTCTCGGACGTTTTGGCATTCAGCGGACCAGCACCGGAGAGGATCAACGGGAGATTGGCGATGATAGGGTTTGTGGCGGCAATGGCGGTGGAGGTAGCGAAAGGGCAAGACGTGTTCGCGCAGATCGCCGACGGAGGAATCCCGTGGTTCTTGGGGACAAGCATCATCTTATCGCTTGCATCGCTGATTCCATTGTTCAAAGGAGTGAGCGTAGAATCAAAGTCTCAATCATTCATGTCTCTGATGCAGAGCTCTGGAACGGCAGATTCGCGATGCTGGGATTAGTCGCACTAGCTCTCACTGAATTTGTCAAAGGAGGAACCCTAGTGTGATTTTAGTTTACTTGCTTTGTAACTATAACAATTATTACAATTAATGTTTTTTTTTTTCCCGCCAAGTATCTATTAAATGAAATGTTGAAGATGTGAGAATCTTCTTTGACCATACCCTTTGCATATTTGCTCGACAAAAATGAAGGAAAAAATTGCTGTTTGTAAAGTATAATTAGTCATGCTTTTGAACTGGTTAAATTAAATATGTACAATTTTTACTCAATTAATATACGTGGGGGGAAAATGTAAGAATTTCAGTTGAACAATGTTTTCTTTAATGAAACTATTTGTTCAGATCAATAATCTGGCGAAACATGTCACCTCAAGAAGTTTAATCTGATATGTTTTTTTATTTGTTATTTTTTTAAAAAAAATCAAATGCCCATCCTTCCCTGTTTCTCTCTTTTCGACCGTAAGCTTTCTCTTCGTCTCTTTTCTCGAACTCTCTCTCTCTCACTTTTTCTTCTTTACTGTGTTTTTCTGCTCCTCTTCTTTCATTTTCACTCATCTTGCCTCCCTTCCCTACGTCTACGTCTCCGAGAAATTCTTACATGCTTCAAGAGCACCACATCATTTATGCTGCGACAAATCAGAATTTACCACATCAATAAATTTAATCTGACGTGGAAGCTTATCTGTTATTTTTTCAACCTCTCTCTCCTCCGCCACTTTTTTCTCTTCATTTTTTTAGAAATCCTCTCTCCTTGTTAATCTCTTTCCCTCCTCAAACTGCATCCCTACTGACCAAATGCAGAGTGGCGTCCTTTCCTCCTTTTGCCCAACAGAAATAAAAATACCAAACAACGCATAAACTTCAGGCTATAGATTTAGGTTGAAGAAGATCAATTCTTCCCTCATGTTTAGCTCTGAAATGGGAACCAACGAGATTTAAGAACATGAAAGAGAGGAAAAGATGTTAAAAGTTGAAAGAGGAAGACATTGATGTACAAGAATGAGCGAATGAAGGAAGGGTCGGAATCTGCCAAGTGAAGAGAAGCATACTCCAGGGAGTCAATGACGGCGGGGATCGGAGGAGGTAGGGCTGGGGGAAATGACGGTGGGAGGAGTTGGAGGGCGAAGACGTAGAGGTAGGGAAGGGAGGCAAGATGAGAGAGGATGAAGGAAGAGGAGCAGAAAAACAATTTGTTCAGAGCAATAATCTTTGTAAATACCAGAGCGCGTTCCAGAAATTACCCACTAAAGAAAAATTTTAATAGTTTTCAGTTTACCAACCATGATCGAAATGGCGACGGTGAGCAGTCGACTTTTTTCAAAGCATCAATATGCAATTAAAGGTTATTTAATAACTATGAAATCAATATTTATGACAGATAAATAATGATAAAAAAAAAATATTATAACATGATGTCATATTCTTTTGGTGTATGAGCCTGCCTAGTTGTTTTATTGCACAAAATTTGCTGGTACGAAATGGACCTGGCTTCTCTCCACTGACGAGGTCCCTCCGCTGCCCTCTACCCAAAACACTACCGTTTTGGACGCAAAATGAGGGGAGCTGATTGCTTTTTTTTTTTTTTTTTTTGTATTTTGAAGTTTTTTTTTAGTAGCTCCCTTTTTTTTGTATTTTTGTTTTTTTAAAGCCAGGTCACTAAAAGAATATTTTATAATACTGAATGCAACAAAAAAATTATTTTAGGATATTTGATGCTTATGAAAAAAATATTTTAAGATGCTAAATGTATCAAAAAATATTTTAGAGTATTAAGTGTACCACAAATTATTATGAAACATTAGGTGCTACCAAAAAATATTTTAGATGCTGCTAAAAAAAACTTCAAAATACAAAAAAAAAAAAAAAAAAAAAGGCAATCAGCTCCCATCATTTTGCACCCAAAACGGCAGTGTTTTGGGTAGAGGAGGGACGTTGTCAGCAGAGAGAAGCAGGTCCGAAATATGTTACTAGTCAGAAATTAAAGATAGCTGTTGTACCAAAAAAAAAATTAAAGGAAAGTGAGCAAATCATTACCGAAGAAGTAAAACCACTGAAAAAGATAAATAGTTCATTTTGATGCTTTAAATCTGTTTTTATTGAAGAAAATTACAAAATTAAAAATTTGACCAAAAGCAAAATAGAAGACAATACATTGATCAAATTCTTTATAATTATTATATCAAGTTTCCAAATCACATTATATTTTTCACATAAATTTAGGATTAAAACATATAAAAATAAGGCACATAACAAATTGTGCTTAAAGAACTTAACATACGTTTTTTCTATAAAAAAAAAATTTATTACCTAAAAAAGAATTTAAAAAAATTGCAGAACCCTTTCCAACAAAACACTCGTGCACGCATAAGGATCCATGATGGCCCGATTTTGCATTTTATGATATTTCTCCTTTTACCACCCAGAAGGGGAGGAAACGCTATTCTACTTCCATGGCCTCTTTGTGAATACATTTTTTTTTCCTGGAGAGGGAAGGGGCCTTTGTGGCAATTTTATTTCTTATTCCTCCGAGGGTGGGGATTTTTGTACCATTACTTCTTAATTATTCTGGCCTCCCCAACCCCAACCGGAAAAAAAAAAAAAAATTTAACGTCTTTCTAAAGCGCAGGACGACCACATTCCTGAAATTATGCAATTTGAAAAATGTGCCACGTTGGATACGACTGCAACGTAAGCATCACCATCACTTATTGATCACATGAATATATCGTGTCTAATAAAATGAAAGAACCTCTACACTCACAAATTTATGAACAGAAAAGAATGAGAACATCACCCTCACGATTTCCCAACTACTTGTTATGTACAGATAGATAATCCACAAGAAAAACTAACTCGTGATATTATGGCGAGCTGGCTATGGATCAGGCTGGTATGCTGGCCTCTCAACATCCCCGTTTGGAAGTGTGCTTACCTCCACTCCATTCTCATGTTCCTGAAACAAGTCAATTTTGCCATTTCAGCTCAATGATCACATCTGGCTATGAACTCAACTCTGATCAGTCGCGTCGTTCATGAGATGATCGCGATTTTAATGTCTAGCATGTTTTTGCTATATCTCTAGATCAAGTCTAGACGTTGCATCTATAAGTCTAGATGTTGCATTTTGTAAAATAAAAACATATATGATTTCAACCAAAAACAAAAAACAAATGACTTGTCAAAGCGTTCAAATAATCCATCCTAACTGTCCATTTGATTATCAAATCTCTACTCTATTCATAAAATCTAATTGATTATCACACCGTTGGATAGGTTGCATTAGACATTCAGGTTCCTAGATAAACTGAGAGCAACGTGGACCACGACCCTCGGAAATATTGAACCCAGTGCATGGGAAGAAAGAGTGAGGAGTGAAAACCAATCAAGTGGGTCTCATCTACTCCCCATCCCCACCATATGCCATATTTAGGAATCATGATCCTCTACAGTAATGTGATATGCATGCAAAAGACAAGATAATATAGAAGAGAGGAGGTGCGTATAGAGTCTGCTTATTCTCTTTTTCATCCATCCTAATTTTTTCTCGATTTCCCTCTAAAAGCACGGAACTCTTACTAATTTCCCTTTTATACGCCACACAGGTATAGTTACAAAAAGAATGCTTTGAGAGATAATATATCAATAACCAGATCAAATGCTGAAGCCATGTGAACATTCTAAAGAGAGAAGCCATTCTTTCACTAGACATGTGTATCTAATAGAAATTTGGATACGTACTTCTGCAGGAAGATCAACTGGAAACAAATTGATGGCTGCTGCGTTGAATGTGAATCCACTGAAGACACAATTAATTGCTCAAATCAGTTACACGTACATAAAAGGTAAAAAAATAATAATAAAAATTAAACAGATGGGTAGGAAGGAAATGGAAAAACTTATAATCAGGAACATAGTCTCTTTGTGAGTATCTATATCCCTCATCGGAGGATCAGTGAACCCCTCACGAAGATTGATCATAGAAGCAGAAAGAAGTTAGGTTCCCATGCAAGCGTATAAATCCAATTACACCAACTTTCAAACTACAGGAGAAGTAAATAAATTCAAAATATCTCAAGAATATGCAGATAAGAAGTGGAACAAATCATACCATCGGGATAAGACTAGCTGCCAAACGTATGGCATAAAAAATTCCTCCGGATGACTCTCTTGTTCATATGTGAAGCGCAGCTGAGTAAACATCTGTCAAACACATACGACATGCTTCATGTAAACCGAGGAAGCAATGCTCCTTGTGATAATTCTCATTACATGTAAGCACAAATTAGACAAATCTTTTTCATTGTACCTTCATCCCCTCGCCACGCCAAGATCGACAATTGACAATTATCACCTGAAGCACTTCGTTGACTGACCAGTCACCATCCCCTCTTTGAGCATCCATACGACTATTGAAAAAATCTAACACCTGTAATTTTCATGTTGATTACATTATTCAAACACTGAAACCGTGGTGTATTATGCAAAGAGAAGTACCACGAACGCAACAGAAGAGAAGTGAATCTTTCTCCAGCAAGAGTTCCAAGCTTTAAAAAAGGAGGTAGGTACGATGAAGATTCAATAAAATATATGAAACATACAGTATAAATGTTATCAAGCAGCTCATTGAAGCGTGGATGATTCTTAAATGGCTGAAAAACTTCCTGCCTGTGCATTATTGCATATACTACCTGCCCCATTCAAATATGAAAAAAGCATCTACATGTAAATATAAAGGAACCAAATCAAAATAGATGGGATAAAATCAACAATCAATCAAATCATACCTCAGGGTTCCGAGGCAGGGCATAACTCAGGATAGCATTTATAATTTCAAGTACAAGCCTCAAGAAGTCAGTATAAATTTGCAATTCAGTTGACTGCATTGAAAGAAATACGATTTAGCAAAAGGGATATTAAGTTTATAATAATTAGAACCACAAAAAGCACAAAGACCAAAGCTTATACCACATCCTCTCTGAGGCCATTTCCTTCAACCGAGTTGCCATTTCCAATATGAAGTTTATTATGTCTGAGATCTGCTAATTTGTTGTACCTAATGAGAAGGCAATGATATGATCACAGTTATGCCGGAAAAAAATAGAAGGTACTCACAAATATATAGATATAAACATGGAGATAGTAAAGGACAAGAAATAGAAGTGACGTACTTGCGTGATAGCATATCAAAAAGTCCAACTAGTCTCTGTGATGCATATGCACTCAGACGGTGAACATGAGGCGCCATGTTTGCCAAAGTTGCTAAACACGTTGTATGTAGATACACATCCTAATCATAATAAAAAAGATAATTTTAAAAAAGTACCAACAACTTTTCCAGGACTAAAAGCATCAATACACACCGATTGGTATATTATGCAAATAATTACTATTTTCTACAATATGACCATCTAATTGCCATCCACTAATGAAATTAATTGGCAGGGGAATGCATATTCAAAACTAAACCATATATTTCATAGAGATTTTATTGTTTTGCCTGTACCACTGGGGTAAGAGGAGAAAGCAGGGCAAAAAATATTTTTACAGTCAAATACACACAAAATAGGAAACTGTTTTTTCTTGAGCATGAATGTAATGACTATACAATTAGCAACATGATTCAGGTCAGCGGAAGAAATAAAATTGAAATGCTATGCAGAAATTTCCATTATAATTCTCCAGCACTCATTCTTCCCATCCCCCTTTTTGTCGGTTTTTCATCTTTCCCAGCCCAAGATCTGATATAAATATAATGCATCTACCTTTTCCCCATCCTTTACAAATCAAACAGGATCGTCATTGGAAACCGTATTTGGATACCTCTAACTCGAGATGCTGTTGTTCTTTATCAATATTGCTAACATATGACATGTGAAGTGTTAAGTTTATGAAGATAAGTGAAGGTCAAAAACAACGTGAGGTGCAGTTTAGCATTAGAAGCCAATGCAATTATGAGCTTTTTGAAGAATACCTCTAGTTGAAAATTGAGTCGGTTCAGAACAAAAAAGTTTCACAACGCTAAAATCTATCACAATCAATGGCATTAAAACTTCAAAATTATATCTGGCTAGGAGAAACTCCAAAATTGTATAGTCAAAAAATGCTAAATAATCATAAGATCAGTATACACAACCCATATGGTTTGAATTATATAAACAATCAGCAAGAAGAGTCATTTTGAATAAACAAGAGCGAGTAAATTAAAAGCTTGACTAGGTTTATGACTCATACCCGTAATTTAGACAAATTATATTGTACAGTTCTGATAAGAATTATAACCATGAGAGAACCAAGAGATGTCTGATGGAGGAGACGTTCTTTATACCAGGGAACACCAGGCAATATCTGTTCGGGCATAAGCCACATTAGCATAAGCCTTGAAATTTTAGGATTAAGCCCAATAACACAACACAGAATTTTCTTACCAGTTTATGAATGCTTGCATTGAAAGAAGAATCCTGACTGAGTATGAGAAGTATGATCAGCAACATGTAAATTTGATTGGCTGTCTTATGTGACGCATTGTATAACGCTTCAAGAATGGGCATCAACTGTTGGTTTCAGAAACAGGCAGTTACTGATATGATAGTAAAGAGATCCATGTTTCTGAAGTTAAAGAGCATAAACCAAACTTCCTCTGAAAATTCTTCCACTGACTTCCACACGAATTATATTGATTCCAAATTTTTTCTTCGTATAGAGTTAAGTTACGACATCATACCAATGTATCTAGATCAGTCCGCACCAGGACATATTCTAGGAATGCAGAATTCCCCTGCAACAATGAATAAAGCAAAAGTACCGCAGTCTCATCAGCCAAGCACCTGCGCAGAAGTAACCAGTTATAAAAATACTGTAAGAAGGGCGTAGAAGTCAGCAGAAGAATTTCAATACATATTTTGGAGTATAATTCAGTAAAAACAATAGGAAAGCAAGATCCAGATGTAGTAGTCAATTGGTTCAAGATGCACACTAGTAGTCAACTACTTACGTGCCAAGGGTATCAAATAATGACGCAAAAGGCAACTTTACATGTGGACCACTGCTAGCATTACCCTCAACATCTACACGATCCACTGCAGACAGAGCATTGATCAAAATTGCTAGTATTCACAATCAACCAAAAGAATATAAATAGAAATAGAAGATATATTACATTCAAAATCAGTTGCATGTTCTAAGGCCTTGCAGTAAGGGTTGTCAGAAAAATAAGTTACTTCTTTCTGTAACGTATCTGACACAGCAGTTTTGTCATTCTCATTGGCACCATAGTCCTTGCTCGCAACACATTTGTGATAATGAATGAGAACAAGAAGCACATGGAGACTGCTATCTGCTAAAGGACTTCTCGGTTCCCCACTGCTTGAACTGATCAAATAACTGAATGGCAATAAAACAAAATTTGCTGCAGGGGAAAGAAAAAATGAAATGACAAAAGACTAAATTACTCTCCATATTTTAAATTAGAATCTTGCAGAAGTAAGATAATTAATGTTATTTAGTCATCATACCAGCTGCAGAACCAACTCTCTGTAAAACGCCCCTCTCACTTCCTTCATTAAAGATGGAATAAGATGCTCTATTAAAAGGGATATTGGGGCGGGTTATATAATTCAGAAGCAGTCTGTGAACAAAAGAACTAACTAGAGAGGTGTCCTGCAAAAATAACAGTACGTCAAGAGCAAATTTGCTATCTGCAAACATGAAGTAATTCATCAAACCAAGTTTCATGCTGCAATTTCATCCACTCACCTGAGCCATTGCTGCATCAAGAAACGGGTTCACATCATTTGGTCTGGGAGATGGCCCACACAGAAGCTGAGTTGACATTGCAATAAGCATGAAATTAAGCAGCTCCAGGTGCAAGAGATATGTGTTGGGACTAGAGTAGAAAAAGGTCACATTAGGAAACGTAATACGTTCAGAGACCCAAAAACATTTAACAGCTCCAACTATTAATTACCTCACGTCTACTGATGTTATAAAGGTAAGCACGTTCCGCATGACAAGATTTTCAATGGTTTGATCTGCATTAAGATGAAAGTTATATGTGTGCGCGTGGGTATGCATGCATACATACATACATACATACATATACATATATATATATATATATATATATAAAAAGAATGCCAGAAACATATACATTGGAGAGACAGAAAATTTTCATAAAAAAGCCATTCCAAAAAAGAAAGAGCAAAGACAAAGAATAAAGATCCATTTTAAATTACCTGCCAAAAATCCTAAACATATCACAATAGACTTGAGGAAAGGAATTTATAATCTAAACCCTCTTTTTTTTTTGGGGCAAATTAGGTGTCAGAAAATTTCAATCTTGACAGTAATCTGACATTCATACAAGCAATAAATCTCATACCAAGTTCCATGTTAAAATTGATTTTCATTTTCCAAATCTTAATTTGATTAAAGAATATAACTCAAAGTGGAAGGCCCACAGCCAGATCACTGAAGTTAACTGTGTCCCAATATATTATTTAACCCAAAACAGTAAGAGCAGAGAAAATCAAGCATTCTAAAGTATTAGCATAATATAAAGTTGCACTGACACAACACTGAACGATACATACCTCCCAAAATACCCTTTGGTATTGATTCATTTTCATCTAGCAATAGATGTAACTCCAGATCATCACCTTGGACATTTTCAATCAAATGCTTCAAAAATATTGAAGTAATGTACACGGCATTAACAGCCTTTTCATAAACCACTGGTGGTACACCAGATGATGACATGGATTCCTGCAAGTAGCATGCTAGATGGAACAAAATTTTTGAAAGATGCTTGGTGCGATGATTGTTTTTTGCTGCAAGAAAGATGCAAGGAAACAAGCGATAGTCAAATATTACAACAATGGAGTGAACAGGAACAAGTCTATTTGGCTACAAGTGATCTGAAATAATGTTTATTATATGAGAAAAAAGGTGCTCTCTTTAAGACCATAATAAGCATTTCACCCAAAATTTTTGGGGTCTAAAATTGAATGAGCACTTCGATCCAGCACGTTAGGGACAGAAAAGCTGAAAGTTCTAATCCAATGGATTGATTCGTTAGTGTAGTCAATTTTTGAACTCAAAAATTCAATGGAGAAATCACAAAAGTATGCTAAACTCCATGATATAATCATTTTTAGATAAAAATGCATTCTCTGATGTATACACTCCTACTAATTCTATTAGACCATGATTCTTAAATAACGGAATTAGCCACGAATTGAGAACTATAGCACGCAATTGAAGCTTCCCCTTAAAACCATTATTTTCCTAGTTAATGATTATGAGTAGTAATTGTAATATCACTCACCCAGCAGCTCGCACGCTTGGTGAACACGGTCGGTGGGCCATCGAAGATCGAAAGGAAGCTCGAGCAATTTCTGCCAGAACTCGGAGGAAAGCGGGAAAGACTCGCCACCGACGAAGGTTCCGATGAGATACTCCGCCGTGTCCTGTGAGAATGCACCGCTCTTCCGCGGAGTTGAAGGCACCGACCCCATATGTTGAATGGGTTTGACGTGCTTGACTCGGTTCCTCAGTAGTTTGTTGGGTCGTCGACTCTGATCTAAGCTATACAGTGAGCGATCCTCCTTGTGCTGCTGGCAGATTCACGTAAACGACATTGTACAAACTGACACAGAGATCAAGAGGACTCGATCCCGAGAAGAAATGAGAGATAGGAATTGAAAATCTGAGAAGTTCGTGAAGCACACGAGGAGGAACAGAGAGAGAGAGAGATAAAAGGAAGAGGAGCTTCAGAACGAAGGTTTTTGGAGGACTTTTGAGAGAGAGAAACGAAAGACTCGTTTGCTTGGGCGTTTTCTGTTTGGATGAAATACGTCATTCTCTTGCCCAATAGACCATATTGCCCTTCTAATGGACTGAAATTCAAGGGAGGCCCCTATTATGAATAAGCACTGCTGCGGTGATAAATGTAAAAAGGAGTTTCTGTTCGTGCTGAAGGGAAACACCACTCCATTTTACCGTTTAAATTTACTATTTGTTGTCTAAATTTTCTCTATTAATTAAAATTATTAAAAGAGTTTTCATCATATAATTTTCAATACAAAAGTTTATTTAACAAAATCACATATATTTTTTTATAAATAACTAATTATTTTAATTTTTATAAATTAGTTATCTAGCTTTCTATATTTAGAGCCAAAGAAGTAATGTAAAAAATATTATTATTTGTCCAAAAAAAATATTATAGTAGTTTTTGGTCAGGGAATAATAATGTTGCGATCGTTTCACTTTTAAAGGAATGCTTGTTTTAATTTCACAACTGACTAATATTGATTCTGTAATTATAAAGATTAATTATTAGAGAAGTAAATTTAAATAAAAATTATAAAAAAAATACTTAATTAAGACAGATTTTATAACTGGGTTGGGGAGAAGATGATGATGATGATAATTCGTTGAACCTCCCCAGTTCTTTGCTTACGGATGAGTAAACTAGTTGGATTTGTATCTTTAAAATATGCTCTCTCTAAGTGAGCGATTTATGTTTGCATAAAGCTTGAGATAAATTATATTATTTATAACTTGTAAACAGCCTGATTTTTTATGTTTATATATTTATTTTAGGGAAAATCCCAGAAAAAGCTTTTGGAATATACCAAATCCCAGATTGGGTCTTTAAATTTCGAAAATGACAGAATGGGTCATTGACCCAATTTGTCATTTGTGAAATTCAGGCGAATTGATATTTTTGCTCCTGAGCAAAAGTGAGTAGTTATTCTCTAAACAAATCTAGGTAACGCTTACACTGTTTTAGTGATTATAAAATTCGTTGTAGTTAATAATAAGGTACCTGACAATAATAAGATACCTGACTATGAAAAAATGAATAATTATTCTCTACACAAATCTAGGTAATGCTTACATTGTTGTAGTGATTACAGAATTAGTTGTAGTTAATAACAAGACACCTAACTATGAAAAAGTGAGTAGTTATTCGCTACACGAATCTAGGTAACACCTAAACTCTTATAGTGATTCTTTGAATCATTGTAGTAAATGAATAAATGAGGGCAAAATTGTCAATTTGCCTGAATTTCACAAATGACAGATTGGGTCAATGACCCATTCTGTCATTTTCGAAATTTAAAGACCCAATCTGGCATTTCCCATATTCTAAGGACCTTTTTTGGGATTTTTCCCTTTATTTTATGATGTTTTAAGTGTTCTAAAAAGCTTACGAGAATACAAATATAAACATGGCATCAGTTTGAGTACTCTTTTTAAAGTGTTTGGGAAAAAATAGGTAGCCCCATATTCAAACTAAAAGAAAGAAATGTTTCAAATATTAATAAAATTATAAAATCTGGATATTTTGCCACTGAAAATTTAGTCCCTTTTCTTTGTTTCCGAGGGCATACAAAATAATAAAAAAACCATTTAACAAAATAAATATGATTAATGGACGTGATCAAAATTGATATCATCATACACACATTAAAAAAAAAAGTGCAAACGATTTTTTTTTTTTGGCTAAGTCTGAAATCTCACATTGTTCACACTCTTGCACCATTTATTGTCCTCAAGGGCAATTGTTCTAAGCTTATATTTTAAAAAAAAGTTGGCAAAAAATATTTTTTCAAAACAAAAACGTTAATGTAAAATATAAAATATGATGTGGTATGGGATATCTGTAATTTTCAAAATAATATAAAATATTAATGATGATAATTTGTATTCTCAATTTCACTTTGAAAATATTAAAATTAAAGTGACGTTGTCATTTCTATTAAAAAATTAATGTTAACCATTAAAAATAAATATTAAATATCAATATTTTTAATAAAAAGTATGGTATTGAGCTCAAAAAAAATTTCAAATATTCGTAACACCTTCGCGAATATTTTTAAGACAAAAATAACTCTCAACCCAATTATTGACAACTTTACAACCAAAGATGACATTTATCAAAAATCAAGTCAAGGCAAGTAATTTGCGGTTAAACGGAAAAATTAACACTTCTAACTAAAAAGTAAATTGCACAGAAGTCCCTTAACCTTTGTCAAATTACACATATTTTTCTTATCTTTTTAAGACTTACACAATCTTCTCTTGAAAATAAAGAAGCCCGCTTAAAAATACAATTAAACTACATAAATATCCTCTAATTATTTTTAAAATTATTTAGACCTCCCTTTTATTTTTAGGGGAGGGTTGCTTTTATTTTGAAACTGGACAGGAATCCTGTATAATCTTTAGAGAGGTTGGCGTGGATTTTAGAAATGAAGAAAGATATGTGTAATTTCTTACAAAATTTAGAAATATATTTTTATTGATTTTCCACAAATAAAAAGCAAAAGTTACCTTTAAGATTTTGGCAAAATGCAAGAAAATTTGTGAACTTTATTTTGAAATCTTTCTAATATATAATGATTTTCAATTGTTAATTATACTCAAGATTATCATACCTATTACTTATGTTTAAAGGCTATTATAAATGCTAAAACATATTTACTTGTATTTATATTTTTTTGGTCAAATGTATTTATATTTTCAAAATTTTCAATTAACTTAATAAATTTCAACTAGATCATGAAAAAAAAATTCTTCTGATATATTGATTATAAATAGTTAATAAAAATATAATAATTTTATTATTTCATGTTAGTGACAAATCAATTAATTTAATTATAAAAATATTTTTTTTGAAACGACTTAATTAGCGTTTCATGCCGTTCATGAAGTCTCAGATATTCCTCTTCAATATTTTATGAATAATATAATTTTGTGTATATTTTATGTTAAACATGGGATGCATTATTAGTTTTCGAATTAGTACAATATAAAAAAAAAATTTGTGGCAAAAACTTAAAGTTTTTTCTTTTGAGACAACATTTGGTAATTAGTTAAGACTAGCTATTTTATTTCTTTTTTCTTTTTGCCTTTGGTCCAATGCTATTAACAATTTAAATCATGAATATTTGACATTAATTTCAACAAATAAAATATTACTAGTATTTCTATAATATCTGAGGTCTCCAGAAAAGACAAGGTTTTGCCTCTCTGAGTCGGTAAGGTTTGTCTCCATTTTCTGATTTAGTCTTCTCATCCAAAACAAGTGGCGAGAGCAACGTTGAAATTTCTAGTTTTTTTAATTATATATTTTTTGGACATTTTATATTGTGATTGTGGACGGCTTACCTCAAGTTATAATTATAAATGAATAAAAATGGAGAATAATCACAAATTGAATCCAAAAAAAAATTATGCTCTTCTTGAAATGTTATACAACTCTTCTCTTTTATATACATGTGTGTCTTGTTACCTCTTTTTGCAACAAATATGTGGACCCCAAAAAAATCCCCATAATAAATGAGTTTGTTGTCATTGTGGGAGAAAATTTCAAGGAAAATGACAAAAAAAGACTATGAAAATTACAAATTATCATATTAAAAATTCTCTTAAAAATGATTTGAAATTTTGTAATTTCTATAGTCTTGATTTGTCATTTTCTGAAATTTTATAGTATTTTTTTTTTGGGTAACATAGTAATTTTATCCACATATTAATAGACAAGAGGGTACGTGGCAAAAGGCAAACTGTCTTCGAAGTAGCTAAGGAAAGATGGGGGCGGGGGCAAATACACCACCGGGAGCCTTGCTTGTCCGACACGCGCCTAATGGATCAGCGGTTGTTAGATCTCCATCGTTGTTGACCTGGAAGACTTATGAGTCGGTAAACTTTGACTCTTCATCATTTCATATTTTTATTGCCATCACAAAACCATTACTAGTTCTGGTGCTAACCCTCATTTGGATGGAGAGGAGAAAAAAAAAAAAAGAAAGAAAATAAGGAGAGAAGTGTGTTTTCCCCCCTGCTTGGATGGAAAGGAAAAATGAAAGGAAATAAAAGTTAGAAAGAAAATAAGGTGTGAGACTTATCCTATTTTTTCCCCAACTTTTCTTTCTACACGTAGAGAGAAAATGAGAAGAAAACTCATTTTTTCGTACTTGTCCTTGTCTCCTTCACACATTCTTTTTTCTTTTTTTGTTCTGAATATTTGCACGCGTAAGCTCTCAAATCTAGCTGCGCCTTCCATCTCTTCCTCAACTCCACTCAAAATCGTTCTTCCATTCATCAAAACAGAGTTTCTCTCTTGCTGCATCTCTAGTATATGCACCCAAATCTTGTCTTGTCATTGAGTTTTCTTTGCTCAAGTGTGTTTCTTTCTTTTGCTTTGTGCTTTTTCTCCTTTTTGGTTTGGGATGTTAAAAAGTAGTCCATGAGTATTGCTACTAGTTTTCTATTTCTGAAATTTGTTGGGGTTCTCCTGTTATGTGCTTGCCATAAGTGAAGTTTCTGATTCAGATTTAAACAATAAAATTTTCAGATTATGTGATTTTATAGCAAGTGAAACAAAATTTAAGCTGTTCAATGGTTTGATTCTAAAGTTTTTGAGCATTTCTTCTCATGTTTTTATTTTATTGTATTTATGCCTGATCTTGATTATATGAATTTATCTATTTTTGTTGGAGGTTTAGCTCTTCATGAATGAGGGAAAACTTATGTAGAGGTGCTATGTTGGCCAAACCATAAGATCAAATGCTTTAGAAAAGTTGATTATCTTTAAGAAGGTTGATATTAGAGCCTTAAAAATGCTACCTAAAGTGTTTTGTTCAATTAGCAACTATAAAAACAATAGTAATAGTTCTGTCATTTGGAGAGCAATGAGATGAGTAGATAGATAGGAACTCTAGATTGCAATGTCTTTCCCAAACAGTCTATGTCCTTCAATTTTGGTAGTTCACGACTTCACATCAATGCAAATGCCTATCCTAGTACCAAGTTAAATTACCTTCAAAGCTCCTGCTGTGCAATCTGAAACTGAAATTCCTTGGTCTTGATCAGAGAAGGTCTATGACCCTTTAGAAAGGTGATACATACTCTTGAGGTTACTAGAAGGATTGTTCTTAACCTGACCATATTATCATCCATCATTAGAAGAAATTACACTAGTTCATGAGATTATTGAGACAAGAAAAATCTCGTTATGGATTAATACCAAGCCATTGAATAGGTTTCTCCATAAGATTAATGAAACAAATTTGAGATTCTTTGATGAAACAATGTGCTCTTACAAATGTGGGAGCAAATTCTTCAACTAGGCGTGTGTCAAGCAAAGCTAGCATCTCGTGTTTGGCTTCCAAAACTCTACACATAATGATATAAAGTCTAAAGTTAAACTGTTATAGCATCCAAAAAAAATTAAAAATTAATATTGAACCAATGGCTACCAACTCATGCACACATGCAACTTAAAATACGAAATGTTTGCATTATACTCTTCCGATCCTTAATATAAGACCCATTTAACTAATTTAATTAGATTAAAGAAGTTAGGTAAGTTAGTTAATTATAAGAAAAATGACAAATGTTTCCTAAAACACCATAATCATCTTTCTTAATACCCCATCTCCCTCTTTTACTTGATTATGATTGAGGGAGTATTCATAGGGGTAATTTAGAAAAAATTGATAAATATGATAAATGGGTCTTATATTTAGGACCAAAACCAACTCAAGAATTGGGTCCTATATTAAAGACCAGAGGAGTAGTAGTTTCAAATCACCAATGATACAAATTATTCTTCTCTGTCTTAAATATAGAAACTGGTTATAAAAAAAATTAGTGTTTTTGTTTTGATTCTACATATAAGGTCTCCATCCATTTATTTACCAAATATATATTTGTGGTGTGCTGTTAAAGAGAAAACAAATTCAACTAATTTTTTAATATATGTAAATTAGTAATGTAGTTTCTATATTGAGAAAAAAGTAATAATTAAATGCTACTTTTTTAGTCATTGAATTTCAAATTGCAAACATAATTAATTAGAATTTTTTTCAGCATTCTTTTCATAAAAGAAAAATTTTAATAATTGAATGATTTAATTTTTTTAAGAAAAATTATAATGAGAACGAAGAAAAGTGAAATTAACGTGTTATTTAAAAAGTAAACGACGAGATAAGAATGCAGTCTATTAGAAATCAAATTGATATTATTTAGGGGATATTTAAATTTTTGAAGATTTTTTAGAATATTAGATTAAATCTACTATAGTACATCTAAGAAAATTTTAAATTATGATTATGTGCTTCAGTCAATTAATTTTTATAGATTAATTAAATTAAATGGTTTTATTGACCTAAATTGGCTGGCACTTGACTCTTTAGATGAAAGGTTTTGCTGCAACACCAAAGGGTAATTTTAAATTTAAGAGTTAATTAAAAAGAATATTTTAATTCTAAATATAAAACTTTAATTTACTTTCTCCTTCAAATTTATAATTTTATTTATTAAATTATTTTTACCGATTGTATATATTTTTTTGACCGAAGACCGATTGTGCACATTAAAATGAGATTTTATCAATAAGAGTAATTTTTTTACCGAGTAATAAGAGCAATTTTCAATAAAATAATTTAAAAAGTATTTTTAAAAAAATAACATGCATTTTTTTATAAATAACTAAGTAATCACTTTAATTTTTGTAAATTAGTTATTTAATTCTTATCAAATGGATTATTATATAATACAATAATTTTTTATATATTTGTTAGATATTAAATGTAATTTTTCTGTGCATTATACAATTTTTTTAAAACAAACAAATCATACTATTTTGAATTAAAAAAGCTTATTACAAAGCTCAACTTGTTGTAACTTTTATTATATAAAATATTATTAATGTAGTATTAATTAAAAATATTAGTGTTGATGTTGATGTTAATTTTGTAGTTCATCATCCATACTTTTTTTATAGTTTAAAAATAGTATATGTTGATAATTAAAGTTCTAAATTTATATATGGATGATAAACTGCGAATAATGTTTTAGGCAACAAAATAAAATTTGGCTCATTTGAGGTGTGTGGGGTGGAACTGGTAAAATTATTTTATAATTATTTTTCAGTATTTTTTTTGTTTAATTTTATTGTTTAATTAATCAACACTTTATTGTCACTGATTAAAATTATGTCATTAAAGACAAAAACCCAATAATATCTTTTCTAATGATTGATTTTGTTTTTTAAAAATAATATTACCTCCGGTCCTGATTATAAGAGCTAGTTGATTAATTTGAAGAGATTAAAAAAAGTTAAGTTAATTATTTGTAACAAATATATATTATCTTTCCTAAAATATCCTTACTAATCAAGTGTATTTGACTAGAACTGTTACTGTTAGAATGATTATTTTAAAAAAAATGTATAAATATAAGAGACAAAGTGAATTGGGGTGTTATATTTAGAACCAAAATAAAAATCAAATAAGATTTTATATTAAGGACCGGAGGTAGTATTTGTCTGTGGCCATCATGTTTTTTCCTGCTTTTTATTGAAACGATAAATATGAAACATTTGAAATTGACATGAAGATTGAAGAACTGGAAAGAGAAGGTGTGCTGTCGGTGGCAATGGATAATGTTTTAGCCGAGATGATGCAATGTTGGGCCCCTCGCATTGTCCCTTCCCTGCAATAGAAATTAAATTATAGATATTTTCTTTTTTCTTTTAAATAAATCATGTCATTTATTTACAACTTTTAATTCATATACTGTTGTGATTTTATTATTTTTATAAAAAGAAATAGGTTGAATTGATGCTATAAAATCTTAGAAAAATACTTATATCAAGTTCTTCAATCACATGTGTGATTGAACAACTCGATATAAGTATTGTTCAACATGTTATAATATACTAATAGCTATAATTTTTAATGTATCGTATAAAATTTGAGAAAAATTCATATTATTATTTATGATATATAAATAATATAGATTTTTTTTTTAATGACCATCAGCAAAAAAAGTACTAAGCTATATCAAATATCACAAGATTAACAATAAAATTAGGAGGAGAGTAAAGAAAGCTTATTCCCTCAGCAACACTCAGCAAGTTCTTAGCTAGCATGTTGGCCACCGCATTTGCATCCCGACCACACCAAGCTAGGCTTGCATCCCAATCCTTTCCAAGCCATCCCTGAATCTCAACAAGAAGATCCTTCTCCAAGTGTTCATCATGCCAACCAACGTTTAGAATATCCACAAGCTCTCGGCAATCAATTTCGATGACAACCCATTTCCAATTCATATCCAAGGCTCTTATAAGGCCCCAAAGCATAGCCCAAGCTTCCGCATGAAAACTATTACCTTTTGCCGATATGAAACATAGAACCATCAAGCCAATGCCCTTCATTATCCCTAGCCACACCACCACATGCTGCCACCAAGTCCTCATGTCCAGCTACTCCATCTCCAGCTGCTCCATCAACATTGTATTTGACACATCCCACCAAAGATGGTTGCCAACTACAAGTCAACTGTGCTTGAGTACTAGAGCCATTAGCACCCGCATACGAACATGCAATAATGTCCTTTGACTGGGCAATAACAGAGAGACCCCTTTGATTTCCGGTTAAAGACACGATCATTCCTATTCAACCAAATCTGCCGAGCTAAGACAGCAAACCAAGTGCACCAAGGAACTTCCAAAACTCTACATTTTAGACCAATATTCCAGCTAATCCACTCTATGAAATCCCCTCTATCAAAAAACTTGAGCTTAAGTTGGTTAGGTGCAAGTGCTTCCCAGCAAGCATGTGCTATCTGATAATCACGCAGCGCATGAAGTGCATGTTCACATGTAGCCCCACAAAGATCGCAACCCGAATGATTGTCTATCCCTCGTGCAGTTTGTAGATTATTTGTATGTAACCTGCCCCTCTTACAAATCTAGAGGAAGGTTTTGCACCTCTAAGAAACTGGCAGTTTCCAAATCATCCTCCATAAGTTCCTATTAATGTTCGCATTCTAGCTGCAAAGCATGTTATATGCAGACTTCAACGTAAAGCTTCCATCATTAGTGAGTTTCCATCTTGGACTATCAGATGAGCCGCAAATAGCTGAAGGTGGGACAAGCTCTATAGCTGTGAGCACTACTGGGGGAAGGAACAGAGGAAAACAAGCCCAATCCCATGAGCCTGAAGCAGTAACATAATCAGCAACCTTTTCATCACGCATTGGTTCTACAATGTCTCTGATCGCATAAGAACGAAGATGATCATGGTTCGGTAGCCAAGCGTCTTCCCAAAACCGAATCCGGGCACCATTACCTAAAAAGTTAATTTCAAATAAAATCTTAAAATCATGGCTAAGATTTAAAAAAATGGTCATGGGTAAAATTGGGCAAAAAAAGCTCATAGATAAAATTGTACCATTAAAAAAATGGGAATATTGGGTGTGCATCAGAAATAAAATTAGAAGTAAAACTCTACATTTACTCCAAGTTAATTAGTTAGGAAGTTTTGTATTATTCTTAGCTAAAAAAATCAATGCTTTTAAGTAAAATATATTACTCTTCCAATCCTTAATGTACAACAAAATTATTGAGTTGATCTTAGTCTTAAATGTAAAATCTATTTTTTTTTTAAAAATCTTACGATGTTACAATCCTCATATGACTATGAGCGCTTGTAAAGTTACATTTTACGAAAAATTTACATATTATTAACATTATGACTGAGGCATAGTTAATGTGTAGTTTACCTGAGGTTGCCCAATATACTAGTTTGGGTCATTTCTTTGTGTCCATCTTTATAATTAAAACCCAAAGTAGGCCCAATGAGATTTTTGTAGATTCTTTTCTGGGCCAAAAGTTCAAACTTCAAAGTTTCAATTGCTATAAGGCCTTCCCCTAGAGGGGAAAAGAAAACACTGAAAACAGCCAAGGACATCTTGTAATTTGCGCTAAAAGTAAACAAAACTTCTTCACCAAACATAAAAACGTAAGTTTGAATCTTACTGCTGATATGAATATCTTATTGATGAGAAATTTGTAAATATTCTTATAAGTGTTTTTTTATGTCTGAGCATAATCTGGCCTTTAATCTTTATGAATCCTTAAAATTCAATTTATTTAAACTTTTTTTCACCAAAAAATTTTTGTTCTGACGAAAAAGAAAGATAAAACGAACAAGAATCATTGGAAAATGTGCAAATTTTATCATAAAATCAAATGGTTGACTAGGGAAGTCAAAAATTAACCCCAGTATATAAACTAAAAATGTCACTTTCAAGTTCCAAGAACTTTTTACTGTATATGGAAAAATTAATTTTTGTTTAGGAGAGGAAGCAACGGACCGCTCTAGAACAAGAAGCTGGGAGACTGTCCACCATCCAGATCCCATCATACCTAAAATAAAATTGTCTTTTACAAGGCTTTGGTCTCTCTCTCCCTCTCTCTCTTACAGCCTTTTTCAGTAGGGAGTAGGGACCATGGGCGGCACGTGCAATCTTATCACTTTACTCAGACGATTTTAATTTGCAGAAACTTGTAATTATTATTATTATTATTTGATCCAATTTCAATTCATATGACATCATTGTCCCCCATTACGTTCAAACCAAGAGGCAAGAGCATTACATTTCAGCTTTTTCTGTCTTCTTTGTTTTTCTCTACCTTCTGCATTAGTTTAGAACGAAAAAGGCATTTGCAAATCCATCCCATTTTGACCTTCTTTTACTCAAATCATTATAAAAAATATTTGCCTCTTTACCTCTTCTACATGAATTGCACTGACTCTATCGTCATATTTCAATATTGCTTTCATTTTAATGATTTCTATTACTTTATATAAGTTTGAATGTGAGCTAAAATTATTTGTTTTAACCCTCAACGAGTTTAAATTTCGATTTTGTTTTAAATTTATGAATTTCTTGCACTAGAGGTCTTCTAAATGCAGTCATATGCATCAAGCTGCCCGTAGATTTTTTGCTTCAGCAATTCCTTTTTGTTTTCTTGTTTTTCTCTGCCTTCTGCATTAATTCAGAAAAAAAAATTTTAGGGTTATATTTTATATGGGCAAAATGAAAAACCTCCTTAGTTTTAGACAAAATTAACGAGTTACATAGTTTTTATTAGGTCTCATGAAAAATATTAAAAATTACTTATAAATAGATGCATAAGAAAATATTTAAATTTTGCGGTGTTAATCAAAACATGATTTTGAACAAAGTATTGGGAGAGCGGTCCTATCTTAGAAACCGCAAAAAATTTGTTTTTAACAAGTTTCTGAATGATAAAACTACTTTTCCACTCGACGAATGAAACTCAAGTATTAGTTAAGCCAAACGACTCTGACCCAAAAAATAAAAAATAAAAAATACTTGTTCTGCCACGTTGGGACAATGGGGTGATATGCTTTTTTTTCCTTTATTTTTTCATACTAACTCCTGTACTAATTATAAAACTTCGATTATAATAAATTGAATTTGTTATCTAATACTGCCTTTTATTTTTAAAATAAAAGTTAATTAGAAGTTGGATAAAGTTTGCAATACAAGATATTAATCCATTTTGTTCCTCAAAGTTATAATTTTTTACAAAATATCCTTATTAATTGTACATATTAAGGTTTTCTCATTAAATAATAGTTTCAATACACACGACTAAAAAAATAATCTAAAAAAATCAATTCATATTTGTTATAAAATAACTGATTTTATTAATTTTTTTAATATATATGGCTAAACCAGTTATTTAGCTCTTATTTGTTAGTATTTTTTCAATGAAAGAAGTAAATGATCATCCACAGTTGACAGCACTCGACAGTGATTGTTACGAGAGAACACATATAATTTATTTATTTATTACGATATTTAACTGATTAACTAATTGAAAATTAACAGACGTGGCTAGAATATCAACGAAACGTCTCATATCTGGAAACTCCTGGATTATTTGATTATTTAAATCAAAAGAGGAAGAAAAGTGCTAGAACGGATAAGAGGGAATCATCGTGCATGCCAAAAGATGATTTAATTTCTTTCACATCACACATTTCAAGGATAATTAATTGGCTTTCTGTAATATAATTAATATTTTCACCACCTATGATATATCATATCATATTATATATAGTAATATAATATAGGAGGAATGTGATACGATAATGATATGGGTGTAAAAGTCTGTCCGTTGATGATGAGATGCTAGCAGCTTCTCAGATGTGCCTGCAAGACTAAAAGACAGAATGAATTAATCAGCCAATTAGGGACAAAGCGATTGATTAGTGGGATCTTACTCGAGAATGTATAGATCCAGTAAAATTGCGTACAAAATTTATTTTTTAAATTCCTTTAGTTCATCCTAAATATAGAATTTATTTACCTAATTTGAAATAATTAAGAAAAGAAATGACGTTAGTTTTTAAATTAATACATCAACAATTTATGATAGACAAGAATAGGGCGAATTGTCATAGAGATGTTTTTGAAAGATAATTAGAGGCTAACTCTTTTATCGTGATTTTATGGTATATAATGTATTTATAACTTTAAATTTGAAAAAAAAGAGAGAGTCTATTTTATGAGTTTTAATTTGAGTTTAGTTCAACTTTTAATACATTTTTCTAATTTTATCCTTGATTATTTATTCTCTCATATTTGCCACTCTCTCTTATCACTTTTCTTCATATATTTTTTTTATCATTTTTCTCATCTGTCATAAGGATATATTTAAAATAAAAGTATATTTCTGATTTGTTTTTGTTTTTTTAACTAATTTTAGCTGATCGTTCATTATACACAAATCACTTAGTTGAAACTCATAATAAGGATCAAAGCAAGGGAGTATATGAAAAGAATTTTGTATTAATTTGCCTGAAAGTGTTTATCAGAAGAAGCTGAAACAAATACCCGTTATTACTGAAAGTCAAAGGAATGAATATAGTTCGATAGCAAGGGATGTTTGAGTGGTAATCTGACAATAGTTTTAAAAATGATTTTATAGTATATAAAATAAGTATGTGAAGTAAATTTTATCTCGATTTATATGAAAGTCTTTCTTAAAAACTTTGTGTTTTTGAAACACCCCCATAAGGTTCAAAAGAGTATAGTCCTATATTAAGGTTTAAAGGAGTCAATTAACCATGCAATTAGGTTTATTGTGTCAAAGGGACTGCTAACTTAATTAGCCCATTTCTAAAGATTTTGATACAAGCACTTATTAACTTCTAAAAATTCAAATTATAATTCAGCTAGAAATTTAAAAAATAAATTTTGCTGTAGAGGAAACTAGCCATCTAAAAAGAGTTTTGCATGTCATTATGCAAACTGAAATTAAATGTGCAGCAAGTACTACTGGGAGAAAGTATTATCCAGTAACGTATGGAAGACAGTAAACTAAGTTCATTTTAATTTGTTATACTTTTAGTGTCAAAACTTTTAATTAAAGTGCGATAACTGTATACTTAATTAGATAATCTTTCATAATCCTATCTCTGACTCAAAAAATTTAGTAATAGACACGAACTATTAATTTTCGTCCATCTAAAATCATGAAATTAACTAATTAGGAAAAGAAAAGGAAGCATAAGAAACCCTGAGAACAAATCTTAATAGTGGTTCAATTGAAAATTTAAATATCCTTATGACATAACTTTCAATATGATTATTTTAAAATAAAAATGCAAAATAATGAAATACTAATATTTTTCAATAGTCAATAATTTATCAAAAAAAAAATATTGATTTAAATTCAACATAAAATAAAACCTGAATCATTCCAATCAAATCAAATTTGAAGAGTTGAGAGATGAGAAATGTACCAAACGCACAATCCTCCTCAGAGATCTGCACCAAAGTTGAATCCAGTAATCAAAATTAAAACTAAAATCTATTATTAGTCTCTCAATAAACTGTGCTTAAACTTTTAAAAAAAAAAAAAACTCATCCCAAGAAGGGAAAAAATCGCTTTGAAAAAAAAGGGATTGTATAGCATCTTCAAAACACAGAGAAGCCTGGAGAAGTCAATAGTCACATCAGTAATTAAGAAGAGTTGGCCCATGGATTGATATGGAAGAAGAAATTAAATCATGAGAATATTAATCAATTATTTACGGAGGAGGACGATTATTAGAGGCTAAATAACCAAGTTGTTCGGCCAACACATCAACATCTTCTTCGTCTTCCTCGAAGCCTCGTACAACTTCTTCAATATCCTCGTCCAACAAGTCTTGCCAAAACACTTGATCATCAATCTCTTTCTCTCTATTATTAATATTTTCACTTCCAACTTGGACAACCTCATTATGATGTTCTTCCTCTAACTTTCCAATCAAATCCAAATCCTGAGCAGCATGATCATCAGCAGCAATAATATTATCTTCAAGTTCAACGAAATCTGGGCATTCTAATTGGCCCATGAACTCAACATTACCACGATTACTAGGTCCTTGATCGATAGTTCTTCTTCTTTTGTGTGAAATTGCTTCTTCAAGTTCCTTCTTCCATTCTTTCTTCTGAACTAACTGCTGAACAAAGTTAGGGTTTTGCATAGCTCTAGCTAAGAAATTCATCATTTGCTGCTGCTTCTGTTCGGTTTTCTTGAGCCTACATTCCATTTGTTGAAGGCGGGTTCTAGCATTTTGTTGTTGTTGTCTGAGTTTTACCAGTTCCAGCATGAGAACCTGCTTGTCTCGCCGGAGCCGGTTGATCTCTCCGTCGAGCCCGAACCTCCCTACTTCCACGCATGGATCTAGAGCTTGATGATGATGATTATGATGTTGCTGTTGTTGTTGTTGAGGTGTTTTCTTTCTCCTTATGTTCTTCAGAAGATGCTTTTGTCCTCTCAAAAACCCTTCATTGGCAAATTCCCATCTATCTGGATCAACCTTTCTGAATCCCTATAACAAGATATCAAGGTATGAAATCTCTTCTTCCGTGTCAAGTCCATAAAATCCTAATAAATAAATTAAGCAATGTGTGTTTGATGTACTCGTATAGAGTAAACGATATATACGATATATGGATTCAGATACATTTTAATTGTTAATAAAGCATAATAACATCGTATCATCATATAAGTGACCCTCACTTAGTAAGATAAAGATTCTTATTGTCGTTGTTATTATATAATTTCAAAAAGTCATGAAGTCAATTCCTATCTGTGATATATGATTTCATAGTTGAATTTGAATTAAAACTAATGGATCAGATCGTCGGTAGAGAGTATCTGAATTCTCTCATACATACATAAGTACAAGTTACACGGATGAAAGTACATCTGAATCTAAGTGGCAATGATATAAGAGGGAACCATGGACTCCCTAATGGAACCCCATGTGAGGAGATGCATTTGGATTGAACAAAATGAACGAAGATGAAATTTCTTAGGTATTTGAATTGATTTGAATTTGATATGTAAGACTTTTAAACATAGAGAAGCAATAAAAATGGGTGAGTAGTAGAAAAATAAAAGTTAAATCTGTATCAGAGAAAATGTTAAAAAATTATTCCTTCTCTTTAAATTTCATTGATATGATCAATTTGAGACCTTTAGGTGTAAAGGTCATATATGAAGGGTATTAGAACCAAAGATGTATTCAGTATTCACATAAAATCTCACTATTCCTGCAGACGCATCCAGTAAAATCGTCCTGGGGAAATTTACAAACACATCTAATCAAGACTTAAGATCGCAGAAATGATTGTAATGAGAGTGCATTAAAGCATTTTAAATTGTAAATTGTGCACTTTTTCTTCTGTTCAAACACATTAAACACGCAATAAGTAAACAGTATGGAGAAAAGGTTGAATAAACAAATATTAATAATGGGACCGATATCTATCCCTAATTTTAAAAAAGTAGAAGATAAGAGATAATAAAAGAATAATAGTAGTTTCAGGCAGCAAAAAAAAAGATAAAAAGGAATAATACAAATACAATGCATCCAGCTGCTTCTTCAAGAACGTGACTGAAGATAAGGTTTTTTTTGCAGTTTCACAAACTTTGATTGTATCTAAAAGAGATCCAAAGATCAAAAACATATTACAGAAGAAAGAAAATCAAACAAAACCCATTAAAACAGATCAGAAGGTGCAAGGAAAATTACAAGAGATCAGGAGGGTTTCAATTTGATTATCGCATCTAAGAAAAGAAATAATCCCAGAAGGGGGGGGGAGATGAAGAAGAAGAAGAAGCAAAACTCACATAGGTGTTAAGCTGTCTGACGAAGCTGGAGAAATTGTTGTGTTTGAAGAATCTGGGAAGGAGGCTCATGGAGAAAGACTGTGGATCCCAGACAACGAAACTATTGTTACCTCGGCTCCACGAAATTATGTGGTTGGTGGAAACATCGTCGACGATGTCGTATGTTTTTGTCAGAAACGGCGGTGGACCAGCTTCGTGAAGCCCCTCCATTGGCAGTGGAGCAGCCATGGTGGTGGTCGCCTCCATAATAATCTCCTCCTTCACCTGATTCATCGTAATCACAGTAACTCAGATCTGGGTCGGGTTCTTTTTGAGTAACAACAAATGGGTTCGGCTCAGATTTGATCTTAATTGAAGCTAAGAGCAGACAAGTCAAGAGCTATGGCGGTTCACCAACCTACAATTCATGAATGAGATGATTTTAAAGTACTCACATTAGATTACTGATAAAAAGTCTGAGTTGTAACTGAAAAAAAAGAAGAAAAAGGTCCGAGTGATAAATGTAAGAAACAAGAAGATATCAGAGAGAGAGAGAGGGAGAGGGAAGAGAGAGAGAGAGAGAGACTGAGCTTAGTGAATGGAGTATGGAGAATTGAAGGATAGTTTTACCAGGGTTTGGTGATGAGAGTGAAAGAGGAGGAGGTGGGGGATGGGGTTTTGTGCAATATATAAATAAAAAGAGGTGATGTAGAACATTTATTTATTTGTTCTCAATTTTATTTTTATTTAATGGGGAAGGTTATAAAAGGCAACAAAATCAATACAACTTCAATAGGACAATCAGATATTTTTCTCACTCCAATGTTTTTTCTCCTTTGGGAAAGTGTATTGTCCCACACGGCCACACCCACGCTCCCACTTTTTTTTTTTTTTCCACTTTTTTTTTTTTAAATCCAGTGGTTTACTTATTTAGAGGGTGTTTGGAATTGTATAAAAATACTTTTTAAAAAGCATTTCTTTATAAAACAAGATAAACTCCTCTTCATATTTACTTTATATACTGTAAAAGTACTTTTAAAATTATGATTTGATTTTTATCCAAACACTTCCTTAATCTTTTAATGTGTGGCAATTAATTTGCAATGAAATCCAAAGTAACTTGCTATAAAAATTTTGTTCTAAAATTTATCATCTAATATCTAAATTTGTTTAAGGATTCGAATGCAATCTGTTTTAAGCACCTCAACATGTGTAATCTTTTTAGTTATGTGCAACTTATTATTAATTACGTGTCAAATAGAAAAAATTTGAATATAATAAAATATATGTTGCATATAATTAAATAAAAATTACATCGGTTTAAAATGAATTGTACACACTAAAAAGTACAAGTCTTTAGGTGTTTTTTCCAAGAAATTTTGTAATGGAAGATTTTCAGCAATTTTCACTAAAATATTGGCATTGTTTAGGGAAGTTGACCTTATTATATAGTGTTTAATTATTTTTATTATCATATTTAAATTGTATTAATATCATACAAAATATGTAAAACAATGTCATTGCCATTTTTGACAGGCTTCCTTGCTTGAAGGGGACTTGGTGATTCCGATTATGGAAATGAGTTGTCAGAAGGTTCTGGAATTTCAGTGATCAAATGGGGAGGCTTTGCTGAGAGAGTGGAACCCACTGTGCTGCTATCTAGGGACACCATCTCACAATCCTTTTGCTGCTTTTGAATTCTGATATATCATAATCAGATTGGCACTTTTATTTGCGACGATGACGTCTTTTGGAAACAAAACATTTTAATTTTAAGTGTCTATATAATTTTAATCTATCAAATTTTAAATTATAAGTTTTAATTCTGTAAAAGATAAAATTATTTATATTTTTTTATCAAATTATAAGGATTAATATTTTAAATTAAAAAAATTGAGAAATTAAAACTTATGATATGAAACTTGATGGACGAAAACTAAAATATGAGCAAACCTGATGACTAAAAAATTGTATTAATCCTAATTTTAATGATAAGTATATCGCTACTTTAAGATATTTACTTTATTTTCTAAGTTCTAAATATGCAAGAGTAAGAAAATCTTTCAAAAGCCAGGGCGGTTAATTGAGTTAGATAAGCTAATCTTGACAATGATTTATAAATTTAAAAGTCTCGCTATAATTATTTGTGGTTATTTCTTGTCATTGCGATTTAGACATGACAATTTTTTTGTCTGGCTTTACATTTTTTTTGGAAATACTTTGTAAGTGGTTTTTTTAATCAAAAGTAGTTCACAAGAGTTTTAATCCGGCCCCCTTTTTTTGGGCCCAAACCTGGCCTTTATATTAACCATGTAATTATTATCTGGACTAAAATAACATTGCAGGATTAGACTTTTAAATAATACTACCTGTCACATAACTAGTTTGAGAATATTAAAAAAATTAATTAAATTAGTTATTTATAATAAATATATATTGTTTTTTTTAGAATACTCTTACTAATGATATTTACTAACTAAAACTATTATTTAATGAAACTTTTAACATGCGTAGCTACAGTGACTACAGTGACTTTTTTGGGGAAAAAAGATAAATATGAGAGACAAAATGAATTGAATTTTTATATTTAAGATTAAATTGAATGTAAAACTAACCCTTATATTAAGGATTCGAGATAATATATGTTGAGTTGACATTTAAATCTTAGTCTACCGGACAATAGTCTAGTCTATATTATCCATAAAAATACATGTGCTTACGTTTGTGAGGATGTTACCAATGAGTTGATTCATCAAATTATGCGAGCTTGGTAACCACTTAATTTTTTTTTTATACGAGGGAAATCAAAAGCAACAAAGAAAAGCAACAGAACTATCCTATTCCTTCGAGGTCCAGGAAGTTGCGAACACTGTTGGGGCCCAGGATAAGGAAACCTAGGTTATCATTCAGGGCTCTCTTTGCTAGAGTGTCTGTCATGAGGTTATCATCTCTAGCAATAAGCTGGCAGTCAAACCTCCTTATCCAGGAGGATCTTTACTACACCAAGTCACGTGAACAGTAACTCGCATGCACGTGAACAGTAACTAGGCAACGTGGGTATACTATTTGAAAGAACAGGAGGTTGCTGAACGTTGGTGGGGAACGAGTCATAAGGATTCTGGTGGATATTTCTTAGAGTCAGCCGCAAGTCTCGCAACTGAAGCTTTTATTTATTTAGTTTATTTATTTTATTGCCAATTATCATTTTCCAGCTATAAAAGAAAACCCATGTATACAAAAGGGGATCATCGAGAAATAAAAAGAACCAGTGACACCTTCATGACCGGATTGGCAAAGCACATAACGGTAGAGGTTTCTTTGATAACTTGAATCACCTCCAACTTCGTGCGATCATCCCTTTTATCTCCTCAATGAGAGACCAGTCCTCATGCAGCTCCGGCGTAGCGTTGTTCAGCAGTTAGAAAACATCATACTAGTCTGTCTTGAGTATCACGTCTCTGAAGCCGCAGTCCCATGCCTGTTTCATACCAAGGAGGCAGCCCCAGAGTTCCGCGGTGAGATTGTCGCCTGCTTGTAAGCGAGACATGAATCCTTCATAGATGTTTCTATTATAGTCCATTAGAACTCCTCCGCAAGCTGCAGCGTTGCTCGCGTAGGAGAAAGCGCCATCCACTTCTATGACAGTACTACTTTCCGTGCCCGAAGCAGAGGCTGCGGTAAGAGGTCACTGGTTCTTGTCCAAGTTGACGTTGTTAGGCTTGTGAGAAGTCTTGTTGATACAGTCTAAGATCACACATGCATGGTTTAAGATTTTATCTGTTTCGGCTGTGCTATTTGCGTGCAGGAGTTCATTTCGGTTTCGCCAGATCAACCAGCAGATAATAATGAACAAACCTTTCCAGTAACCCTTACCTCCGTTCAAGTTGCACTTCAAGTTGAGTTGGACCTAGTCTTGCATGGATGAAGTGAAGAAGCGTTGCTGAAATTTCTGTTCAATCACTGATTCCTACAATGTTCTAATCCTTGGGCAATCTCTGAGGGCGTGGAGCGCATCTCTCAAGTGGTTCTTGCATCGGATACAAGCTCCATTATCATGAAGACCTCGTTTGTGTTTTACTTCATTCGTGAGGAGCTGTTCATGCAGCATCAGCCAGGCAAATGTTTTGCACCGTTGTGGGATGTTGAGTTTCCACAAATCCTTCCAGTTACCAGCAGGAATGTTATCATTGGCATTGAGGCTTCGATATGCGGAGCGAATGGAGAACTCGCCACTTTTTTCCCATTTCCATCGAGCTCTTTCCACACCGTGATGGTCATTTATGACGTGTATACCCTCCTTGACTTTATTCCATACCTGTTTAATACCACTCCAAGTATTCGACCCGCGCTTCTTCGTATTTATCCTAGGCAGTAGGTCATCACCACACCCATATAATTTTTTTAATCATACAATCAATCAACCAAAGGATATAACTTCTGCAAAAAAAAAAAACAAATTTTTCTTGTAATTAGTTGCATCAATAACAAGCATGTATTATTTTCGATCCTTAATATTAAAAATAGATAACTCATATACAGATATTAAAAAATTAGTTAAATTAATTATTTATAATAAATATGTTTTGGTATCCTGACTACCCCTTGATTTTTTATTATATTATTCAGAATGCAATGTCCTAACTCCTAAGGAAAATTTAGCAGTCTGCTTTCAATCCTATGATTTTATTCGAATAGTTAATAGTTAATGCTCCTTAATATACACAATCAATAAAAATATCTTGAATAAAAATTATAAATTCTGGAAGTGAAGAAGATTAAAGTCTCTTGTTTAAGACTAAAATGAATCTTTTATTTAATTATTATATTTAGAAGGAAACGTAGTATTTAAAGTAGACAAACACTTCAAGAAGCATCTCAGGCGTTTAATTAACCCCATTACGTACACAATGTAGTTCAAATTCTCGCGATTACCTGACTTGTTTTACACTCATTATAGGATCTAACTGAATAATTTAAGAAAATTAAAAAAAATTAATTAAGTTAATTATTTATAATAAATATATTTTATTTTTTTCTAAAATATTCTTACTTATAATGCGTATCGACTAAAATTATCATTTGATGAGACATTTAATACATACAACTATTATAGGAACTATTTTGAAAAAATAAATATAAGAAATAAAATGAAATAGGTCTTATAATTAAAATCAAATTAAAAATTAAACTAGTTATTATATTAAGAATCCATCCGAGATAGTATCAAATTATGATATTTGATATTTATAAGTTATGGCAAAATTACAACACGTGTGACTCCCTAAATGGAGATATTTTGCTAAATTGACTTTTAGTTTCAAACGTCATTCATCTTAAAGCACAGATTTTGAATCCGTATTCCACCTTTTTCTTATGTTTTTGCATGCCCTCACAACAATTTATAATACTACAGTTGTCTTTAATATAAAAATTAATTTGATATTTAAATTTATTTTAAATATGAGATCTTAATTTGCTTTCTCTTTCATATTTATCTATTTTTTTAACATAGTTCTTGTAGTAGTTTCACATATTGAAGGTTTTATAGCTACTACCTTCAGTTCTTAATATAAGAGTTAGATGATTAATTTGAGCAAATTAAAAAAATTAGTTAAGTTATTTATTTGTAATAAATATGATGTTATTTTTTTTAAAATACCATTACTAATCAAGTGTTATTTGATGAAATTTGACATGTGCAACTACTATAAAAACTATCTTAAAAAAATAGATAAATATGAGAGACAGAGTGGACTGGAGTCTTATATTTATGATCAAATTGAAAGTCAAACTAGCTCTTCTATTAAGGACCAGAAGTAGTAATACACATGATTAGCAAGAATATTTTAAGAAAAACAATATTTATTTATTAAAAATAATTAATTTAACTAATTTGTTAATATATTCAAATTAGTCAGTTAGTTTTTATATTAAAGACAGGAGGTAGTAATAAAAAGAAAGAAAATACTTATATCAAGTTTTTTATATCAATTATATCAAGTTTTCCAATCACATATAATCATCTATTTTAAAAATAAAGAAGTTGACTTAAATTATTTTTTTCTCAACGACGGGGATAAGTACTCATACACATGCTCCTTTTCTTTCGTTGAAATGCTCATACACGTGATCTATTGATTATGATCGGTACAAGTACTAATTAAGTTATATGTAAGTTGCCACAAAACACAAAATAAATAGTTACTATGCTCATGCACGTTTCCTTGTATTGTATTTATACATAATATGTAATTTAGTTGATTTTAGTTTTATTTTAATCCATGTGAAAAAATTAATCTAATTATGCTTGCGGATGAAAAGTTACATTACCAGTTACTAATATTATTTTTCTTATAGATTAAATGATGAGTTTAGAGACTAATATTTATAATTAAAAATTTTAAGAATATAATAAACAATAATTAAAAATAAGATAAAACATTAAATATTTGCACATTAACTATTTTTTTAACAAAATTGCTCAAGATATTCAACTTGCAGTTGAGCCGGTAAAACAGGCCGAGCTTATCAGGCCAACCCGTTTAAACTCGTTTAAGTTAAGAGTCGGGTTTGTAATTTGGGGTTTTCAAAGGGAACTTAGACTTAAAAAGACCATCCCTGTAGGGCTAAAAAATATATGAGTCGGCCCTGTAGAGTTGCAGACCAACCCGTTTAAGCTTGTCAATAGTAATTTTTTTCTTAATTTATATTTCTTTTCTTGACCCTAACCTAAATCCCTAACATTTTATATACTCTTCCTCCTTAAGTTTCACTTTCAGTCTTTCACTCACTCTCAGCTCATACCTCAGTCTTTAATGATATTAAATTAAATAAAAATATATTCTCCATATCCTAAATCAAATTTCAAATTTGTATTTATTTGAACCAACAGTTATATATTAAAATAAACAAAATATATTCCCTGTATTAAAAAAAAATTTTAATAATTGAACCAATAGATACATATCAATTTGTATATATGTTATAAAATTTTAATAAATAAGTTAACACTTTTTCTAGAATGACTATATCAAAATTTTTACTCTATATTTAAATAGAGTTAGACAAGCCAGCTAGACAAAACCAAAGAAGACAATCTTGAACAAAAGCAAAAAGGTGATGACATAGTTAGCTCATTAAAAGCATACTATGAATCAATCCAAAGTGCTAACTGCTAAGATATTTCAGAGTAAGTAAAGAGACTGTGCAACAAAATGATTTTCACAATTAAAGCTTGAGGAAAAAAAATACTACTAAGTAGGCAACGTAGGATCAATCCCTAGTAGCTGCTAAGTTGAAACTTCTAAAACAAACTTAACATTGATACTTTTAAATAAACTTTCTGGTGGGCAAAAAATTCAATTAAAAAAGACGGAAGGAGACATATTCAACTCCAGAATAGCTAAATAGTATTGAGAAAAAATCAGTGATATTTTTAGAAGTTAAAAAGAGCCTATTATTAGTGAAGCATAATTAAATATTCTTACAATTGATGATAGTGATGATAGTGTTTGTCCACTTTTTTTTTTAGTGAAAACGTTTGTCTACTTTTAATGAAATTTCTAGATGTTAATATTATTAACTTGTTATGTCTAATGGATATTTTAGATTTTTTGTATGTTGATGGACATTTAGATATAATGATATTTTGTATTTGTGAGTTAATTTTATTCATATTTTTTTACTAGTAATTTTATTGCTTTATTTTTATTTTTTGATAAAATATATAAGAAATATAAAAAATAATTTTTTAAAAAACAAGCTGAAAGCTCGTGAACCAGCCCTGAAATTTAAGAAATGGGCCTGAATGAACAAAAGAACCAAGATTTTTTTTTGCCGGGGTGGGGTGGGGGTGGGGGTGGGGTGCCCGTGGCCCTTGGGGTTGGGGGGACCACATGACGTATCTAAGGCTTCGTCTCACATGAGAGAAATGAAATGGAGAATATTTAAAAAAAAATTAATAAGCTTAGTTAAAAAATTAAAAAGATGAGATTAAAAATTTTTAATTTTATTACTCTTATATCTTATAAATTTTTTAATTAAAATTTTAAAATCTCAATTTTTTTAATTTTTTAAATTAAATTAATTAAAATTTCTCTCTTCTCCTCTCCCTATTTTCCCGATACCAAACGTAGGGCAGGGGAGAAGAAGGGCGCGCGTAGGTCAGAAGTTGTACTCAATCGATGACACCTCAACGAACAAGGCTGAATGATGTTCTGTCGCGGGAAAAGGACCCGTCTTTTTGGTGTCACCACCACAGGCCGACACGTGTAACCAGCCTCCAATAATTTATTACCATTAATTACACTGATGAGCCCTACCCCAAAAACCAAAAATAATTAGTGTTACGTTTGGTCCTAATTATAATTATAAGAACTCATTTACACAAAAATCTTAGTAATTACTCTTCTGTTCTATTCATAAGAGAAAGAGAAAAAGTTTTTTTTTTTGGTCTTTTTTATAAGTCAATTCATTAAATTTTTAGTATAAATGTACTATTTTATCCTTCATTTATTACAGTGTAGATAGTTATTTTTTTTAAAGATATATATATTAAATGGGAATAAAATTAAAAAGTTGATATATTTTAATGAAGAGTTAATACAGTTTAAAATTTTTTCTTAGTCTATATAAAATATGTTTAAAAACACTTTATAAATAGGACCAGCAAAATAATTAGGAACAAAGGTACCATTACTGGGTTGGACGAGCGTAGAAGGGCATGGAAGATCCTAAGGCACCATGACAATTCAAAAGCAATCAGCCAATCAGGAGATAAATTACGTGGGGCCCATAAATCTTTGCTTTTTATCCGCTTTCTTTTGATATTTTGGCTTTTTGTCTAATTCAAACTTTAGCATCAAATTATTACACCTCACGCCCCCCAAAAAAGTCTTTGATTACTTGCTGCTTCTTTAGTGTCCCGTTCAAGGCCCAGGGAATGTTTATAAATGAATTTACAGATCCTCTACTAATAAAATTTTCATATTAATAGAAAAATTTGAATTCAAAAAGTTGTACGATTAACATTTGTTGGCTAATGACTTTACAGTTTAAAAGCACGGAAACTTTCTTATAGCAGAAGGTTATGAGTTCAGTTTTATTTGTTACCTCATACCATTGCTAGTTGCCTCTCTAATTAAAAAAGAATCCCTCACAATTGATTCATATTAATTATCTTAATCATTTTATAGAATTATTTTCTTAAAAAAAATAACATTTAGAGCAAATAAAAATGATGTATTTTTCTCTCACAAAAAATGATGTATTTTCTTTTGCATCTTCATAGTTAAAGTTTTCTGTTAACCAAATCAAAAGTAGTGTATAACTTTTAAGGTTAATTTACATTCAGTATCCTAAAATATTTTGTGGTGCATCTAGCATCTTAAAATGTTATTTTAGATGTGTCTACCATTGTGAAACATTTGTTGGTACATCTAGCATTTCAAAATATTTTTTCTAGGTGCATCTAGCACTCAAAATAAATCCTCTTATTTTCAACATTGTTTTTGGCTAGGTATATGTATTTTTTTATTGAAAGTAATTTTATTTGAAAAACTATTAGAGAATAAATGTAAGCACATTTTTTTAGTAAAAATTTAAATAATGGTTCGTTGTGAAGAACTAGTTTTTTTTTATCAGACCAATTTTTTTAAAAAAAATTGTTGAATTCACGTGACTCCGAAATGAATCCTTGGGCTATAACAAGTTTACCCTTAGTGGATTAGGGCCTAAGCCCATCTCAATTGGGCATGAATGAAAATAAGAGAAAGTATGGATAAAAGACTGGTGTCTGGTGATATTAGGGGTATTCACAGGACGGGACGGGATCAGGATAGGCCCGTCCCAGTCCCGTCCTGGTGAATAAGGACGGGACAGGGATTTTGTCTTGTGTCCCGTCCCGTCCCGGTCTTGACAGGACCGGGATGGGACATGGATGTCTCGCTTCTTCTTCTTTTTTTTTTTTAAAAAAAGATACTATGATTTTTTATATGAATTTTTTTATGTTATAATGCTAATTTTTATTGGGCTTCTAAAGATAAAACATTAGAAAATATTATGTAGAAAGCTCAATTATATAGTATAAAAAAGATGTAAAAATAACACTGAAAAAAATATAGGAAAAAAAACACTATATAATGTCTTTATGAATTATTTTATTGAGAAATGAGATTTTGTTAAGATAATACTACAACTTAAGAGCTAAAAATTACTATAAAAATAATAATAATTATTAATAAGTAAATTAAATAATCTAATAATAATTATTAATAAATAATTTTTTTGAAAAAAATACCCCGGGACGGGACGGACGGGACAACCCCATCCTGTGTCCCGTCCGAAATTTTTTCATCCCGTCCTGTCCCGTCCTGAACTCATCGGGATCGGGACGGGACAAATTAAACATCCCTAGGTGATATACCTGTCTTGTTTAAAATAATTGGTGGGTAATGGTTACGCACATTTTGTTATGTGGGTTCAAGGAGGAGGGGATATGGGGAACAACCACACTGACAGTTTCTTTCCCTCCCCTTTTTAAGCAATTCTCTTCTCTACCACATACATATTTCTTATTTGTTGCGTGGCTTAATCGGAGTTCAGAATTGCATTTTGGTTTCTTGTGGACAGTTCAATCATTCAGTCAGATCCACAGGTATATTTCTAAAACCTTGAGCAATGCTCAATGATCCATTTCAATTCAAGCAAATAACATGAATTCCTGATATTGATAAGATTTACGAGGAAAAAAAAGATTTACAATCATGTTTGAAGTAAATTATAAATAATTAAGATAAAACTCTTTTCACATATTCACTTTGTATTCTGTAAATTATGGTTAAAAAGATGCTTGTAAGTCATTTCATACAGACTATACAAATAAAGAGGGATCAGCTAATCTGGATTGGAAACACCAAAAGGCGCCTATATGGTCAGGGATGGATTTTCTTTTGTCTGGTAAGTTTCCTCCCCCATTACCAACTTTCACCAAGGAGGCTTCAATTGCTTCGCAGCAAACATCTGATTTTCACTTGGAAATTGTTCTGCAAAATCACCATCTATTGACTTTCATTCTGTGTCTTTTGGGTTGTCTAACAAAATGAGACATTTAATCATATTTTTGCAGAATGCTAGTTCACTAGAGCTAGCTAAATAGTTCGGATCTCTGGGAATCTGCATAACATCGTCTTTAGTCAAGGAGGCTTCATTAAATGGCTGAAAGAAACCTTTTCAATTCTGATGCTAAATAACAAGATTGACATAATCAGAAGAATCAAAAGAATCAAGAGAAAGAACTCCTCGTTCTGCTTTACTATTATTCAGTAGGAATCTTCACCGATATACAAAAACCTTGGAAATTGGAATGGGTAATGAAAACCAAGAATATATCTCTCTTTTACCAAGATTTTTCCATGCATACATGCTGCTCTTTAAATATATCCAGCTTTGCAAATTATCACTCTTTGAACTTAGGCTCTCTGAAACTGGTCTGCCATAATTCGCCCACTCATTTCAATCACTAATCTATGTTTTGTGGGTGCAAATGTAATAGTTGTTGCTAACATTCTCAGGCCTTTTTCTTCATTTACTATTTCTATTTCTGATTTTAGCAGCTCTTTTTCATTCTCAGATTTAACCTGTCTCATGGAGAACTTCGCCAATGAAACCATTAACCATTGAAGTTGTGAAAAATTCCTTTAGGAGAGAGTTTTGGTATGATGGAAAATAGATTAGCAGGTTGTTTTGGAGAGTTGAAGTTGGAAGTGGAAATTTTGCAAGATGCTTTGCAAATTTAAGCAGCTTTCTGGAAGGACTTAGTCAAGCTCTTTTGCATGTTCAAGCCTTCGCTATATATTCTTTGTACAAAGCCTAATCACACCCATCTATTCAATAATCCTTCTCTTGCTTCATGGTTTCTGTGTCGGTTTAACCAATAAAACAAAGTAAATAGTGTTGGTTTATACTTCCCCACATTCTATAAGTAGCAACTAATAAAGAAGTTTATTTTAATCCTAAATATAAAATTTCAATTCATTTTATACTTCAAATTTTAATTTTTTATTAAATTATTCATATTAATATGTTAATTTTTTTTATTAAGGATAAAACTTAACTCATTTTCTCAATTTCTGTAAATTAATGATTTAATTGGAAAAATAGCAATAAAAGACACGGAAATTAGTAAAATAGTGAAACACACGTAAATAAATTAAATTGTTTAGAGAAACCAGGTATTAAATTACAATTATGAAATATTTGAGAAAATACCAAAATGCCCCATTCTTCTCCTCTTTCTTTTGTCATCCTATGTCTTTCTCTTTCCTTCTTTTTATCCTCTTCCTTTCCCTCTCTTTGTGCTTCTCTTCCTCTTCCTCTTCCTCTTCCTATCTATAAACATGGTGCTCTATTTATTTATTCTCACTTCTTTTTTTCTTCTTACAACGCTTCTTCCTTATCATTACAACCCCAAATAATAATCAAGATATTTACGCTTCTCCCCAACTTGTCGATGCCATAAAGAAGTTTCCATGAATGCATATCTACAAGTTCCAACAACTTGATAACGTTGGCGATGCTAAAAAGTATGTTTGGATTGGCGTTGGGCAAAACTAACTTCTAACCCAACTAACTTTTGTAACTGAAGTTAGAATAAAAATTAGTTAGGGTATGTTTTTTCGATAGGTGTTTTTAAAAAGTCAGTTAAAAAAATTAAAAGTTATTTGGATGATTAATAAAAAAGTTAGTTTAGTTGTAAAATGACTGAAAAGGGTATGGACTTTATTGAATAGTAGTGTTTGAAATTTTATGTTTTTAATGTGACAATAGTTTAAAAAAATACATAAAATTATTATGATAAAATATAAATAATTTATTTGTGAAATTATAAAATAAAAATATTTGTTACGGAGAAAAATTTAAAAACACATTGTAGATAATTAATTAAATATATATAATGGACAAACATGAATATAAATTAAAATTTATTTACTTTGAATAAAAGCTTATTATGCTAACAAAAGAGATGAGATAGAGAGGAAAATGTGAGGGTATATCAAAACATTATCTTCCAAGTCTGGTTTTTTTTCCTTCTTATTTTCTTTTTTTTTTTGGGTTTTATCCAATTGTGATTGACTAGTTAAGAATGTTTTGCAGTGAAATATATATGTTTTTCTGTTAACCTGGGTGAATAATATTTGAGTGGGAAGGGAATAACAAGATTAATCTGGGAGATGACAAGATTAGTTTACAGAATAACAATCTGGTAAAATGTAAATTAAATTAAAAAGTTGTTAATTGAAATTAAAAAATTGTTGTTTGATAATAAGGAGTTGTTATTTGAAAATGGCAAGGTACAAAACCAGTCAAGACTGTGGGTTAAGAGTCAGTAGATCACATAGGAGTTAACTCGGAGTTAGACCAGTTATAACTAAAATAATATAAGCTTTAATTACATGATAAATATCTTAATAAAATAATAAGAATAAAATCATAATGCAAAAACAATAATAATAATTGGTGACAAGATATGTTAATATAATCATATTTTTAAACTTTTTCATTTAAAAAATAATATCATTAAAATCTTTTAATTTCAAATAATTTATAATATATGTAGATTTTAGTTTACTTATGAAACTATTGGAAATTATAATATTTAATAAATGAAAATGTCAAGAACTAGATGAAAAAAATATCAGAATATATATAATTTTTTTTCTAATAGACCTAAGGGAAAATAGTAAAAAAAACCAGTGAAATAAAAAAATTATAAATTGGGACCTATAACAATATTAGTATGGATTTTGGCAATAATAATATGGGTTTTGACAACAATTTTTATAAGTAAGTTTCTGTGTGTAATTTTTCTATTTTAACGGTCTTTTTCTGTGTTTTTTTCTAGACTTGAACCTCGCCATATGCATTAACCTAAATGGCTAAACTAATAAGTGCACGGGAATATAAGACTTGCGTGTTTTTTCATATAACTTTTCAAAACTTTGTTTTCTCCCAATGCACACTGAGTTAATAATGACATTTCTCTATCTTTCCACGCAACCCTTCATCCTCATTCCTTCACATCTTTTTCTTCCTCTTTCTGTTTCACTTCATTTTCTTCTATTTTGCAACTCTACCAAGCATTTTATTTTCCTCTCATCAATAACTTTGCATTCTCCTCTCTAGTGACAAGTATACTATGCTAGGTAACTTCTTTCTTCTTTTTTCTTGGTTTGCACTTCATTATCATGCTTCTCTCCCTCCCTCTCTATCTTCTAAACCAGTAACCCATCCAACCTAGTCGGTTATCTCGGTCTTGTCTCAATCATATCGATCCAGAATGGTTTATCCTGGGCCTGATTTTTCATGGTTTAATAAGAGAACCAAACCAGACAAGTGGTTGATTCACCAATTTTCGGTTTGAACCGGTCAGTCTGGTCTGGTCTGGTCCAATCCCCTTTTTGATGCCATGAAAAGTAGTAAGTTGTTGAAAAAGCAAGTGTTTGTGTGGTTGTAAATGAGAAGATGAAAGTTGATATTTAACAAGATCAGTAATGAAAATATTTTACTATCGAATGACGATGACAGTAAGCCAAATGACAAGAGTAGTAAATGAAATAAAAATTTTATGATTAGGTTTCTCATGGGATTAAGTTTTATGAATTATAATTATTTTTATATTTCATTGTTGATTGACAAGAATGGTAAGTTAAATAACAAGTTTGGTAAACACAATTACAAGTATATGATTGGATTTTTGATGAAATTAATTTTCATTAAAAGTTGCCATTATCACTACATTTCATTGTTAAATGACAAGAATGGTAAGTTAAATGACAAGATTAGTAAGTGATATAATAAGTTTGGCAAGTGAAATTATAAGCTTGTAACTGGGTTTCTTTGATGAAATTAAGTTTCATGAAAAGTTGTCATTATTTTTACATCTCATTACCAAATGACAAGAGCAATTAGCCAAATGACAAAAGTGGTAAATGGAATAACAATTCTTTGATTGGGTTTCTCATGAGATTATGTTTTATGAAAAGTTGTCATTATTTTTACATTTACTGTCAAATGACAAAAGTGGTAAGTCAAATGACAAGTTTGGTAAGCAAAATTACAAGCTTGTGATTGGGTTTCTGATAAAATTAAATTTTATGAAAATTTGCTATGATTTTCACATTTCACTATCAAATGAAAAGAATGGGATATCAAATGATAAGAGTAATAAGTAAAATAATAATTCTATAATCAGATTTATCATGAAATCAAATTTTATGAAAAGTTGCTATTATTTTCACATTTCACTGCCAAATAACAAGAGTAGTAGGCCAAATGACAAAAGTTGTAAGCTAAATAACAATTTCGGTAAACAAAATTATAAGTTTGTGACTAGGTTCCTCATTAACTTCAAAACATTAAATAGATCTATATTGTTACTATTGGAACTGATAAATACAAAATGTTAACATTGTTTTGTCCATAAACAAAAAAACCAACATTTCCAAATCGTTATGTCGTGTTGTTGCTATCATAGTAATAAGTCTGCAATTATAACAGTATCGAGTGAAATTACAACATTGGTAAGCCATATAACAAAAAAACCAGAGGTGTTTTGACAGCAACCAATTTTTGCAAAATTTATTGACAAGTGCACCTCAAACTAACTATAACCTCCTCTAACTAACATCTTCTATCATTAAATTTACATCTCATTCTCTTCCATTGTATAGCCCAACATGTTGGAAATTGTGTGCGTGTGTCAAAAAGAACAAGTCCCACATTACTCAAGAGAGTAAAAGCACAAGTCCATAAATACTAGCTTGTGTTCTTAGGCTAGTGAATGGACCTAGAGGAGAAGGAGGATCTCGTGCGCATGATCATGGGCCACGGGAGGCATGTAAGACCCTTAACCTCAAAAACATTATAACTCGTCATAAGACCACTACTATGGTAGAAAAAGAAAGATGTTACAACAACTACCATAGTAGAAGAAATTGCGTAATTTTAGAAAATTAACATTTAAAACTTGGTTCCATCTCAAATGCAGTTGCGTGCAACTATCATCATTCAATCACAATCACTGGGCCTCCGAGCCTCCGGCCCGGGTAACGACATACATCAAAATCAGCCCATCCCAATAGATCTCAACCACGAATAACAAAGTTTCATAAAATAATAGGAATGGCCTCCGGCCAACAAAATGAGTAGATAATATATTCTCCAGTTTACAAAATCAATAAAAAGGGGCCTCCGGCCCAATTGAAATAAGAAGAAGATACACTTCCTCCAGTTTACGAATAAACCGGGCAATCAAAATAGTTTAAAAGGACCCTAAACGTGGCAATATACAACTATCCATACATAAATAAAGCTAGAGGCCTAAAGCTAACCAAGCTCAAGCCTCTGCGTCTCTTCCCGAAGGCGCACGCCTAGAACCTTCACCTGAAAATATTGTAAACCACGGGGTGAGACAAAGTCCCAGTAACCAACCTTTCCAATACTAGGTACTACTAAATAGGTGCTCGTGAGGTGTCAAGTGGGGCAGTTCACAAATCATATATATATTTGATAGCCACAACAATTCATGCAAGTGCAATGATGCAATCCCATCAATCAAATCCCTCGCTTTGGGGGATTTTTCAGGAGCCGAACCCGGCCTATCCCTCACTATGGGGGACGTAAGGAGCCATAAAAGGCCTATCCCTCACTCTGGGGGACGTAGGGAGCCAAAAGGCCTATCCCTCACTATGGGGGACGTACTAAGCCAACCATCATGCATTAATGGAGGCCTTACCACGTGGTAGTAACTATCAAACTCTCACCAAATCCCAAATTATGCATCATGCTCAAATCATAATCAAGAGTAATAATCATTTCACAATTAACCTCATTCAGTGGCATATCTTTCACAATTCCAAAATTCATTTCACAATTCCAAAATTCATTCATCATTAGTCGAAAACCCCACAAGACGGTTTTCCCTTTCTATATACAACATATAGTTTGAACACAATTACTACTTGGAGCATAAAACACAAATCTACTCACAATACCACAGAAGCAAGTACTAAGGATTGGAAAGTGGTTACCTCTCGCCTGAGCAAGGAATAACAACCAACAAAGTGGCCCCGCGCACCACCAAGACTCACAACCGGTCTACACAAGCACACAAACGCACAACCAACATATATTAGCTCTCAAACTAATAATGTGGCCAAAACAACACTTGGGGACACAAAATTCCTATCTTCCATCAAAACTCTACCCAACTCAAAGGGTATAACTATCAAAACAACACTCCAAAGTCCTCAAAGTCTATTAAAACATCAAGTCTCCTTCCAAGCATCAATTAGAGTTCAAACCTCAAGGACCCACTATAGGAATTCAACCTCCAACATCTCATTTGAGCAATTAAGGTTCCAACAACAATTCTAAACCGATTAAACCTCCAATTTAACCCTCCTTAACATAACCCAATTCACAAAACTCAAAATCAATCTCTACATTATCATCCTCAATCCCAAATCATCCAATTCCATAAACCCTAGCTCCAAAAATCAAGATTCTTTAAATCTAAGAAAACTACACCGATTAAATACTTAAACTAACCCAATGCAATCAATTAAACTCAAAACAATCGGTCAAAAACCTCAATTCCAACACAACCTAGAAAATCCTAGGGTTTCTCCATAAATCCTTATAAATTCCAATCAAGAAGATAGATTAGAGGTTAAAATCACTTACTTGAGGTAATGGATCCTTAGAAATGTCTCCTCCAAGCCAAAAGTTCGAAACCCTAGCAGAGCTCCTCTCTCCTCCTTCAGATTTTTCTTATTTTCGCACGCTGAACCCTCCCGCGACTATATAGAATCGCGACCTTTCGCCGTGGCGAACTCCATCTTCGCCGCGGCGAACTAATCCCGAGAGGGATTACTCGCCTGAAAACCTGACTTCGCCGCGGCGAAAGCTTCCCGAGAGGAAACTCTCGCTCGCCCAGAAGAACTTCGCCGCGGCGTGCCCTTACCTTCGCCGCAGCGAAACCTTCCCGAAAGGGAAGCCTCGCTCACCTGAACAACTTCGCCGCGGCGTCCCCTAGACTTCGCCGCGGCCAAACCTTCCCGAAAAGACACTCCCCTCTGAAACTCCTGGTGCGCCGCGGCGAAGTAGACTTCGCCGCGGCGAACATACCCTGAGAGGGGTACGTTCACCTATGCCTCCAACCAACCTCAAATCCAACCCAAACACCAAGATCAAGATTAAATCACTAATCTATCCTCAAAATCAACCCAAAAGAGGCTATTAAAACCCGATAAAACTTAGGATGTTACAAGGCAAACACAGTGGAAATTCGACGATTTCCCCCCTGCACGTGAATTAAAGGAGGACAAGGCACCTTTTTAATTAGACGTTTTTACAAAGATATGAAATTAATTTGTAATAGGCTAAAGTATATTTTTAATCCTTTAACTTTACACAGTGTTCTATTTGGTCCCTTAACTTTAAAAAGTAAATTTTTAGTCCCTTAACCCTAAAACTGTTAACAAAAAAAATGTGATATTAAGCTCTTAAATATTGATAAAATATTACTAAATGCTAACATATTAAGTTTAATTTTCAAAACAATCATGGTTGTTACAAAAAATCATCGTTTCAGACTAAAATTTTTTTTAAGTTAAAAGACTAAAATGAAAACTTGCATAAAATTAAAGGACCAAGTAAATACTTTAGTTGTTAAATTTAAGATTTTGATGATAACAAATTAAGGAATCTGTGTTTTAGTTAGTTGATCGATCACCTGATCAATCAGGGATTTATCGATCACATGATAGATAAAGTTTCTGTGTAAACAAATAACTTAGCAGACATGTTAATCGATAACTTGATAGATAAATCAATTTGTATGTGTTGATCGATCAATTGATCGCTCATTGTTAACATTGTTTTATATAGAAGTTTGCAGAAAATTATCGATCAATTAATCGATAATCTAGTGATCGAACAACTAACAGATAATAAGACACAATTTTTGGTAAGTGTTTATCAATCACTTAATCGATAAATAAGTTATCGATGAGAAGACAGATAAATGGTAAAGCTTCCTACTCTCGTTGTATTTTGTTTTAATCACCATTTATCGATCACAGCTTTATCGATAACTTATTCTGTCATTGCATAATAACTTATTTGTTTATCGATATTTTCCTTATGTTTAAGTGTTTTGAAAAATACTTTATCAATCACTTGATCGATCAACTATTTATCAATCAAATGATCGATCACTAAACTGTGTTAAGCCTTTTTTTTCCAATCGCTTGATCGAACATTGATTTATCGATGAAATGATCAATCATCTAGCCTTCTGAATATTCTATTTTTACATAACGTGATTGATCAAACATGATCTTGGCATTTCAAAATTGAGCTTCTCGACTACTTTGTTATCAATCACTTGATCGATCAATCTTTGACTGACTACTTACTCGATCATTTTAAGATTTGTGCTCTATATGAAAATCTTTGTTCAACTTCATTTTATTGATCAAATTTTCTGTCATCCATTTATCGATAAAGTATTCGATCAATATACCTTGAAAATCAAATTCTCTCTTGCTTTTCTTTATTGATAAATTAATCGATCAAACATTTTTTGATCACTTATTCGATCAATGATCCAGCTCTTTTAATACCAGAAGCTACAGTGAGATTTAAGAATCTTTTGAATATTTCTCTTTGAGTTTTTCTCAGCCTTGCTGATTATCTTAATACTCTATTTTAAGAGTTTCAAAATCATAGGTGACCTTGAGCCTTTTCTCTACATATTCTTTCTGAAGTCATTCTTTTCATTTATCGATCACTTGATCGATCATGAGTTAATCCATAACTTGATCTATAAATATAGTTATTTGTTTCAAAATCTTTCATCTTCATTAATCGATAACATAATCGATAAACCAGTTATCGATCATGTCTTCGATCAAGGATGATCAGTTCATAGTTATTGGATTTGATATTTGATTGATTTCCTTCACTTCTACCATATGAATATTACTATGATTTTATCATTTATCTTCTTGAATTTCATTTTGAAGGAAAAACTTATTAGATTGAAGTATTGTTATAGATTATGAAGAAAGTTCAATGGTTATTCAGTAGCCTGTAACCTACCATGTCAGACATTAAATGGCCAATACCGTTACAACTGGGAAAACACACAACCGAACTCTCAACGGCTAGAAGCTCTTCTGTCTAACATTTATTAAACTTCTGCAACTATAAAAGGCGCGAAGAAGCATTAAATGTGGATATTGAATACACGAGCTACCTTCTATAAATATTTTACTGTTGCATTCAATACTCTTTTTTTGTCTTTAACGAGCTTAAGTGTTTCTCATTCATTTACTCTGTGAGAGATACTAATATACCATCTTTAATCACTTTCTGAGTGTAACTCAAGGGTGTGGACTCTCGAGTGGGTTTGTAACCTTACGGGTAGTAAGGGAGAGTGATTGAGAAGATCAATTCCTATACTGAGACACCAAGAGCCCGGTTAATCTTGGATCATAGTGGAAATCTCAGAGGTGTTCTGAGAATTGGATGTAAGTCAAGTGGTTAAGACCGAACTAGTATAAATCTGATATCTTTGATCTATGGTGAAATCCTTCTAACTCTAAAGCTATCTGTTTTATTAATTTCATTGTTTCAATTTAGTTAAAATTTTTATAACTCACCTCGTTCACCCCCCTCTTGGGTGAGACTGCCACTAACATTAGCCATTTGTAATAATTTCAAAGCTTACCTAAAAACATGATTTATTGCCTTTATTTTTTGAAATCCTCAAAAACATAAAGACTTCAATGCTACCTAAATAGATTATCCTTTAATTGCAGTAACGGTTTTCTTTTAAACTGATATTAAAGTGCCTTAATCACCCAACGTTCAGAAACCACTGCATTAAGCACCTGTAATGTCTAAAATAGTGATATTAATCACATTTAAACGTGATTAATCTATGTTCAACAGTGCAGTGGGTTGAAGCCTATATAAGATGCTTTGAGGCAGAGGCTTAGGCATCACACACTTAAGCTTTTGTGCACCTCTTTCCTTTTCTGAAATTTTTGCTACTTGGCTGAGTCTATCTTTTACCTTCTGTTGTTCTGTTCACCCTGTTCTTGCAGGAGGAGTCCATTTAATCCTGGGAAGTGTTGCTTCCTCGTTTGCCAGGGGCCGTGGAATAGCTCTTAAGGACAGCGTTCATAGGACGTGACTTGGACTAATCATTTTCCGCAGGTGCTACTGCCAACAATCTTAAGCGCTATTCATATCATGGAACAACCTTGTAATGTTATTGGTCATAATGACAATGATGTTGCCTCAGTCACTGTTGTTCCAACAGTAGTTCTTATTCCTAGGCCATTCCCTGACACTTCAAAAATAGAGACATTTGATGGAAGGAACTTTAGGCAGTGGCAGGAGCGAGTCTACTCCATCCCTGACATGGATGGAGTAGCTGTTGCTCTTACTTAGTCCGAACCAACCCTAGAAAGATATTTGGATGCATGTTAATAAGGTTTGCATATACACTCTTATCAGCATTTTATCTAACGATCTGTTCGATGTGTACTGTATCTATAAGGAAGCACACAATATATGGGAATCTCTTATCCTCAAGTACACTGCTGAGGATGTTGGCAAGCAGCAATTTATGGTAGGGAATTTCTACAAATGAGAGATGATCGAAGAGAAAGACACTAAGCTTCAAATCAACGAGTACCACAAGTTGTTGGAGGAGCTTTGTGCTGAGAAGATTAACTTGCTAGATGCATGAATTCGTGGCTGGCATATTGATCGAAAAGCTGTCAGAAGCATGGAGTGACTACAAACAACAATTAAAGCACAAACAGAAGTAGTTGTCCCTGTCAGACCTTATTACCCACATAATAATTGAAGATACAAACAAAAAAGTTATACAAGCTGCAAAGGGAAATGAAATAGCTGCCAAAGCAAACCTGGTAGAACCAAAACCGCGCTCTAAGAGGTATGATCCCAAAAACAAAAACAATAAAAATAAGAAATCTGATTACAAATCTAAGGATTCTAACTCTAAGTTCAAAAAGAAAGGCAGTTGTTTTGTCTGTGGAAAGCTAGGGCACTATGTGGCGCAATGCAGAAAAAGGGCCACTCAAAAGGGTGATAATCCTCCTAAGCCAAATGTGAATTTGGTTAAAGGAGATAATGGCAGTGATGATGAAGTCATAGCTGCAGTAGTCTCTCAAGCCCTCATTATGACTGATGTGAAGAAATGGGTAGTGGATTCAAGAGCCACTAAGCACATCTATGCAAATAAAGAGATGTTTACCTCTTTTGAAGAAGGGGAAGACCACATCTACCTTGTTAACTCCCAAACTACCAAAGTTCAGGGAAAAGGGAAAGTGGTGCTGAAACACAAATCAGGAAAAACCGTGGCACTGAACAATGTGTTGTATGTCTTTGACGTTAGGGTAAACTTAGTCTCTGTGGCGCTGCTTGGAAAAGCTGGGGCTAAAGTGTCCTTTAAGTTTGACAAGGTTGTCATGACTAAGAATAATATTCTCATTGGGAAGGAATACTGTAATCATGGTCTTTTTGTTTTAAGTGTTACTGAAATTAATGAAAATGCATCTTCTTCTACTTACTTGGTTGACTCTCTTGATTTGTGGTGTAACGTCCTAATTTTAATCTCTAAGACTTAAGTAAATTTGTCAGTAAATATTTATTGACATCACTTTAATAGTGGTTAATTATATATATAAACAATTAAAATATTTATGATCATATGTGTGTATATATATAATTATTTATATATGAACCGATAAATAAAACAAAAAGATTAAGAAGTCCCATATCGACTAAATGATATGAAGATGAGACTCTATGAGCCTATAAATAGGTGGTAGTAGGGAAGAATTAAGAATAAGTTAAATATTTTCACACAAAACTGAGACTGTCTCAGTAAAGTGCCATGTGTAAGTCCGTAAACCGTTGGATTAGTGGTTCAGTCCGAGACATCTATTTCGTCAATTTCAACGGTTGGATTAGTGGTTCAATATCTGAGGTGTGAGTTATTAGATATGCATTAAACTCTTTATTTTCAGATTTTATGGATAGAACACTAAGTAGTAAAGTATCATTTTTAAATTTGTTCACCGGTAGATCAAACCGAAATGTAGAGAATGTTAGATATGATTAGTTTTGATGATGTCAAATAATAGAGCAAAAAGTTTGTATAAATTATTTACCTCATATTTTGACTAACTATCATACTTAATATTCTGTGTAGTTTCCTCAAAAAAAGAAAGGAGTTATTATGTTGAACTTTAAGTTGTGGAGAATGATCAAGAGGAAGAAGAAGAAGAGAGATTGAGAAAAGAAGAACTTGCAAGACCAAATGGAAATATCAAGATTCAAGTTTATAGATTTGATGTTAAAGGTTGCGATGCTCAATCAGAAGTTTGAATGGCTCAATCAGAAGATAAAATGCACAAACCAAAAGTTATATAATCATATATTGAGTCACCCTTCATATAAACATGGAAAATAAGCTACAGAGGTGATTTTCATGGGCATTTATCGATCACTTGATCAATCATCCACTTATCAATCAAGTTATCGATAAAACACATACTCTGTTATGCTCTGTTCTTCGTTCAGCTCTGATATAGGTTCGGTATTTCTCTAATATCTCTTAAACCACAAATCCGTTTGAGGTGAAACTTGATTCATATGAAACTAGACTCAGAACACGGTTCATGGACACCAAAACCAACTTTAAAGAGTTTCATATGAGGGAGATATGTTGTTCGAAACATTGAAGTAAGGATTAACACCTTGATTCCAACCTTCAGTCACTCTGATGAAGATAACTTTGTAACTACAATGAATTTTGGGGTAATTCTTGTAGCATTAGAAAGTAGACTCAAAGAGATTTCTAGGCATAGGTCATTTGTAAAATTTGGAGTTGAATTGGAAGAGTTATGATCACTCAAAATTGACCTTCATTCTGCTTGAATCAGAATTCGAATTTATTAAGGCAAAGACTAGAAGTTCTATATTGATTGATTAAGCTCTCGAGCAACATGCTACTCAAACATGTTATTGAGTAAAAGCACTAGAAGAAATGAGAAAATGAAAAGCTATTATCAGATGTTACTCGAGCCTGATCAAGCAACTACATACTTGATCACTTTATCGAGTTCCTGGTACTATCTCTTCAATTCTTTTCTTTTATCTTCATATGCATTATTGAGGTTTTATAACCTGTTGGATAAATAGTTTTCGGATAACGTTATGGATAAATGTATTTATCGATCACTTGATCGATAAACAAGGTTAACGTTATGGATAAATAGGCATTTATCGATAACATAATCGATAAATAGATTATCGATGAGAAAACAGATAAATGGTAATGCGTTCTACTCATTCTATGTTTTGCTTTAGTCTCCATTTATCGATCACCTTATCGATCAGTCATTTATCGATAATATGATCGAACATTGCTTCATAACTCTGCGTGCAGGTAATTATTTCAATAACTTATCGATCAGCAAATTATCGATCACATGATCGATAATTAGCACATCACTTTTAAACCATGATTCTTCGATCACGGGATCGATAATCTCATTATTGATAATATGATCGATCATCGCACTTTATGTTTACCTTGTTTTCACATAACGTGATCGATAAATCAGTTCTTTGATTTTACAAGAATAAACCTCTTTATCGAAAACATGATCGATCATACTTAATCGATCACCTATTCGATTAACCTGTGTTTTCACTGAATATACTTTTGCTTATTGTTTATCAATAAGGTTATCCATCATCTATTTATCGATAATGTGTTTGAAAATTATTGCTTTAAATTATGTTCTATAACACTTTGTTTATCGATAACCTGATCAATCAACAAGTGTTTGATCACTTGTTCGATCATTGTACAAGTTCATTTCATAACAGCATTTCATGATGATTTCGAAATATTTTATCTTTTTATCTTTAAACTTTTCTCAGCCTTCCTTTTACACATAACACTCTATTAAAAGGATACGAAGGCAAATGTAACTTGAAAAAGTTTATTCTTGCATAAATCATTTAAAGCTCACAGCATTCATGTTTCATCAATTATCGATCACTTTTTCGATCATCATATGATCCATAATCTATTCGATAATTGCATATATCTGCTATATCTTTTCTTCATATAATTAATCGATAATATGATCGATCAAAGGATTATCGATCAAGGCATCGATTAAGCAAGTTCATCTTACTTTCTGAATATCTGAATATCTGAGTATCTGATGATTGATTCCATGTTTTCCAACTTATTATTTCTAAGATTATCAGATACTTATCACTTGATCTGAGGAAGATTATTTCAGGTAAAGAGCCACAATGAATTTATGATGTGAAGAATCGACTTTTGTCAGAAGCTTCCAATGGCTAGTTTCAACGGTCATATTCTTCAAGCCAAACGGGAAGAAAATGCTCAACGGTCAAGTACCCAACATCATCTATAAATAGAAGAGCATTCAAAACAAGAAAAAGAGAAGAGTCTGAGCTTACAACATCAAATGCTAAAATGCCGAATCAACATATTCTCATTTGAAGCTCCGAAAGAAAACTCCCTGTCTCTGTACTTCATAGACTATTAGACTAAAACATATGTATTCGTAAGATAGAGAGGAGAGTTTTCCAAACATGCTTAAGATTCATCTATCACTTCTTTGAAAGAAGAAATATTCAATCTTCATTATCATTATCAGATTGTATCCTTACGGTGAGTAAGGAGGAGTATTTACCTCGGTGTGAGGTTGCTGTTGAATAGACTGATTAGTCTAACGATTGTAAGTGGTGTCACAAGTGCCCGGATCAAACTTGTGGTTGTAGTGGTTCTCAAGTACCCGTGTTAAACTTGAGGGAGATAGTCGATCGAAAATCTCAGCGGGAGCCTAGGGACTGGACGTAGGTCAGTGAGGACCGAACCAGGATAAATCGTAGTTTGCATCTTTTCTTCCTTTACCTTTTTATATTTCCAGCTAAGCCATTTTACCACTGTGATTACGCTTATGATGATTCATTGTTTTTATGCTCAGAATTTCTTATGAATTTTCTTATATTGCGAAAAAGATTTTTGTTTTTAATTAACACCCAATTTACCCCCTCTTGGGTGATCAACCATTCTTATAGCGAATAGACTCAAGACATATAGTATTTTAATTTCAACGGTTAGATTAATAATTAAACCTCTGTAGTGAAAATAATTTAACTTGTATTAAGTATGTTTTTCTAAGTTTTCAAAAATAGAACATAGGCTATAAGTTGAAGGTTTTGTACTTGGGTTATGAATAAATTATAATGACATGACTTAGAAATTTAAAGATAATATAAGCTAAAGAAACTTAAGAATTGAATCTAAAGCATAATATCCATGTTTTTACTCTAAATCTTAGAAAAATTGTACGAGTTAGAATTCTGAGTAACAATTTAGAAACCTTAAAGAGGGAGTTATGGGTTAAAATTTAATACGTAGCTTACCCATAAGATACTGTAGTAATGTATATTTTCTATTTGTAGATATGATAATTGGTTTGACGATCCCAAGTTCAGGGTCTTAATCTTTAACTTGTAAGCACTTGCTGGACACCAGGTAACGTGAATTTTTACTTGTTTTCTCCTATCGGTTCCTCTAAGAGGAGTTTTTAATTAAATTGAACCATTTAGGATAGGCTTGAATAATATGGAATAGGAAAGTTGTTTTGAAACTATCAGAAAACTTTATAGATATTTGGAAGTTGCTTGATGGGAGTGATTTGTGAAAAATGAATGAACTGCTACACTTTTAGGACTGGATAGGAGCCTGATAAGTGATTTTTGGATGAAATTATGGACTTGGGATGTACTATGTAGTTTGTTGTGGCGAAAGGTTATTTGTTTACCAGGGCGATTTATCCAAGCTACTATTTGATTTGATTGTGTTTTATATGTTAGCATGAGCTTCTGGAATAATATGTTTATGCCTTTGATTATCTAAGAATGCTATTGTATGGTATGATATTAAGTATCTTATATGGTTAATGTATTTTTTGAATCTCTTAAGATACATGTTCTTGAGATACCTGATGAGAATTTAGAACTGTCATGATTGTGATTAATTCGTTTAATATTCGAGGAAAGGTGTGGTGATGGAGCTTGATATACACATATGACCACGTGGTTTGCCACCATAGTGCGCAATATGGTTGGCCTATTAGAGAGGGTAGTATCCCCTCATTTGCGACACTCCAGGAGTATCCTGGGATAGTATACCCTAAGGGCAGCATCCCAGTCAAGATATTAGGCAGTAAACCCATTGGGGCAGAATCCTCTTTTCTAGAGGAACCCATGGCCCGTGTGTGCTCTGCCGACTTTGGCCGGTCCGCATCACACACGTGGGAAGCTCATGAGAGTTATCAGTCACATAATTAAGACTTAGCCCATAGGTTCAAGTCGGTAGGTATAAGGAGGATATAAGGTAGGAATCGAATGATGAATAATGAATGATGAGTAAAGCAAGCACATATGTTGATATTTTCCTTTAGCTTATATTTTTATGATATCCGGTATCTGTTATGTGATAGTAATATATTTAATGATTATCTTAATTGTTAGTCCTACTTGGTGCCTCTTAGGGGTGCTGGTAGGTGAGGTGGGTAGGAGTTTTTGTTATTAAAACGGTAGTCTCATTCTGTTGCATCTACAATTTTCAGGTAAGCGTAACAGAAGAGCCGTGGTGAGGAAGGAAACAGAGGTGTGAGGTCACCTTCATTAGTGATCACACCCTGAACTCTGGTTATGTTTAGTCAGTAGTCATTTGCCACCTAGGATATCATTATACATCTCTTTTTATATTATCAATGTTGAAACATTTATGGTTATACGTTTATGAGGATGTCTTCGAAATGAGTTAAACTTAATTTTGTTAGATTAATTGTGACAAATTGTGTTAATCGGGTATATGAAAGGCTTTTTATAACCATGTTAGGGGTATAATCATTTCTTAACATGGTTATGCATAATGGATAAGTATAATCCTTTTATAGCCATGATATGTTATATTGCTAACTGTATGTCTTATTCTTTTATATCATGGTTATGTCATAATAAGTATGAAAATTTTGAAATAAAGTTTGTAACATGTTTTCTTTAATTACCATGGTAATGGTGTTGACATTCCTATATTGTATTAAGTATGGCAAGTTTCTAGATAGGGTGTTACATGTGGCATGCTAGATTAGGACATGTTAATAAATCGCATATTAAAAGAACCTTGGTCTAATTTCTGAACTGAAAAGTGATACTGAAAACAAATGTGAAGTATTTGGAGAGACTAAATTAACCAAGAGGGCACATTTTACTACACAAAGAGAGACTGAACTATTGTCCTTAATTCTCGCTGATTTAGGAGATTTAAAACAAGTTAAAACCAAAGGAGGTAAAAGATACTATATTACCTTTATAAATGATTTTTTGAGATATGCTAACGTATATTTGTTGAGGAATAAAGATGAAGTGTTTGAAAAGTTTCTTTTGTATAAAGTAGAAGTAGAAAATCAACTTAATAAAAGAATTAAAAGGGTTAGGTCAGATAGAGAAGGGAAATATTTAGCTTTAAATGAGTTTTGTGAAAAAAAGGGAATAACCCATGAAGTAACTCTTCCTCATTCACTTGAGTCTAATAGTGTTGCAGAAAAAGAAAAATAGAACTTTAAAAGAAATAATGAATGTTATGCTTGTGAGTTCTGCTACCCCTAATAACTTGTGGGGAGAGGCTTTGTTGTCTGCTTATTTTTTACAAAACAGAGCACCTCATGAAAAAACTAAAAAGACACCCTATGAGTTGTGGAAAGGATTTGTGCCTAATCTCAAATACTTAAAAGTGTGGGAGTGTCTTGTAAAAGTTTTATTACCTGATTCTAAAAAGAGGAAAATAGGTTCCAAAACTTCTGATTGCATGTTTATTGGTTATGCTTAACAAAGTGTTGCCTATCATTTTTTGGTTTTGAAAAGTGACTTTTTAGATCACAATACAATTGTTGAAACAAAAAATGCAGAATTTTTTAAGAATATATTTCCTTTGAAAGTTGAGCGTGTTCCTAAAAGAATTGAAAACTCTTCTTTTAAAAAAAACTTCAAATGATGGTTTGAATCAATATTTAAGGAGAAGTAAAAGGTAGAGAAAAGAAACTTTTTTCGAAGATGATTTTTATACTTATATGGTACAAGATGAATTGAAAATTTTTCATGAAGCCTTTTTTCTTTAGATTCTCAATTTTGAAAAGAAGCTATTAAAGTTGAAATAGATTCTTTAAATCAAAATAAAAACATGGGTTTTGGTTGACTTGCCTCTAGAAGCAAAACCTATTGGGTGCAAATGGGTTTTTAAGAAAAAATATTTTCCAGATAGGTTAATTGATACATTTTCTCTTGTGACTAGAATTTCTTCTATTAGAATCCTGATTGTTTTAGCTTCGATCTACAAGCTTTTTATTCACCAAATGGATGTTAAAACAGCCTTTTTAAATGGTGATTTAGAAGAAGAAATTTATATGACCCAGCCTGAGGGGTGTATAGTTCCTGGGCAAGAAAATAAAGTTTACAAACTTGGTAAGTCTTTGTATGGTTTAAAACAAGCGCCTAAACAATGGCGTGAAAAGCTAGACCAAGTTTTGTTGAGCGGTGGCTTCTCTACTGTTAAGGTAGAATGTTGCGTTTATACAAAACTTGTAAATAGTGATTGTGTGATTATTTGCTTATATGTAGATGAGATGCTTATTTTTGATATTAGCATGAATGTTGTGCGTGAGACAAACTTTTTTCTTGGTTTAAATTTTGACATGAAATATCTAGGTGAAGCAAAGGTTATATTGGGTATTAAAATCATAAGGAATGAACATGGTATCTTACTTTCTTAAGAACACTACGTTGAGAAAATCTTAAGAAAGCTTGAACACTAATGTTTTTCCTGTTAGTAGTCCTTATGATTCTAATATGAAGGAGATCCAGTTGCTCAATCTAAGTATGCACAGATTATTGGAAGTCTGTTGCATTTAATGAACTATACTAGGCCAGACACAGCTTATGCTGTGTGTAGGTTCAGCAAATATACTCATTGCCCAAGCAGTGATCATTGGGAGGCTCTGTTGAGGATATTGAGTTACTTGAGGTGTACCATGAACTATGGTATACTATATAATGAATTTTCCACTATATTAGAAGGATACAGTGATGCTAGTTGGGTTTCAGACTCAGATGAGATAAAATCTACTAGTGGCTATATTTTCAATCTTGGTAGTGGTATAGTAACATGGAAGTCAGCCAAACAAACCATACTAACAAAATCCTCGAGGGATTCTGAGTTTATTACAATGGAGTTGGCTGGTTCTGAGACTGAGTGGTTGAAAAACTTCTTAGCGAACATTCCACTGGGTGAAAAACCAATACTATCAGTGTTTACACTGTGATAGCCAATCGACAATGGCTATGGCTAAAAATAAAACCTTTAATGGTAAAAGTAGACATATTTGATTGAGACATAATATTATAAGGCAGCTGCTAAAAGATAGAGTAATCTCAATCGATTATGTGAGGTCAGAAGTGAACCTAGCAAATCTGTTAACAAAACCTTTGGGTAGGAAACAAATTTATGAAACATCAAACGGAATGGGACTGAAGCCAATTAGAAATTAACAGCAATGACAACCCAACCTTTGTGATTGGTGATCCTATAAAGAAGATTCAATGGGTAAGAACAAGTAATTTATTAGTTCTTCTAGCACTAAATAAACAGTCAGTTGTAACAATCCTAGAGGAGCTGGGCCTAGTTTGTGATCTAAAAGACAGCCCAAACCAAGAATCAAGGAGACGGGCAGGGCTAGAAGCTAAGAGAAGTGGGTTGTCAGGGGAATAATATTCAACTGATGACTTTGGGCTTAGGGTAGGAAAAAGTGAAGATACATATAGACACAAAGAAGACCAGAAGGAGTGTGGAATGATTTTGGAATTTCTCCTCTCTCTGTGGCTCCCTCCCTCCCTCTGGAATTCTTCTTCTCTCCTCCTGACATTTCCCTTCCTGCGTATTTCTAATTCTGAGTATGATTGTATCCATGTTATGATAATAACAGTATAACATTTGCTTGATACTTGTTCTGTCATTATATATACATAATTTCTGAGTTTTGACTGTTACAAATGGTGCTCTCATTGAGAGAAGATGTGGCAGAGGATACCAAGCTCAAAGAATTGTAATCAGACATGAAGCGGGTGAATGAGTTCTTTAAAGACATGAACAAGTTCTTTGAAAATGTTGATAGTTGTTTTGATCGTATCAAAGGATTATTGAAGACATTGATTGAGTCTGCAAACAACCTCAATAGAAGTGCAGAGAGTTCAGGCAAATGGATCAAAGAGGAATCACCTCCTATTTTTGAGGCAGAATCCACACCGATGATCACCACGGTGATAGACACTCTCACCGCCATATCCACTGTAGGCTCTGTTCTCCCCAACACTGCCTTCATCATGTCAGCTTCTTTGAATAGTGGATTGGACGGGACCGATGGTGTCGATAGTCTACGTACAGCCATCGAAGTCGGACTCAATCAAAAACTCAATAACCTCTCCGTTGTCAAGACTGCAAAACTCCTCAAACCAGTGTGCAGGTTAGTGGATAAAGAGGTTTTTACCACCATTAAGAGTAAGGAAGCCCAAATTTCTTTGTCCATCAGACCATTTCATCTTCATATTAGTCTGGAGTATCGGATTTTGCCCATTAACCTGTTCCAAAAGGTGGGGGTCGACCATGATATTGGAGAACTTCTTGTGTTTGATCCTAGCATCAAGAGTCTGCATGATTCTGTCTCATTTGTTGACTTTCTCAGTGCTTTGATAACATTTTATGATGGAGAATATGACTTGGTTCTTGGTTCCACATATACTTATGGTGGCATGCTTTATATTTTTCATGATAACTTAAGGGTGAGCCTGTTATATGTGCATCGTCTTCATGGTTCCTTCATTCTCATTGATTGTGTTAGAGCTTGTGATTTGGGGTGTAACAAGCAACTCCTTCTCACTAGTAAGCTACTAGATCACTATTGGAATTCTCCAACAAGTTTTAAAACTATTGGTGCTAATTATGACTACCTTAATGTGGTGCTCCGGCCTTTTAAAAGTTATACATGTGTTGTGCTTGGAAATGTTGCTCATCAGGGGTTTCTATTTGTTGCCTTTTCACAATTGGTTGCAAGTTCTATCTCTACTATATGGTTTATTAAGATGCTTTGCGATGATAGTGGCAAAAATTTTAGTAGTTTTGTTAAACAACTGCAAATTCTATCTCACCCACTTTTTGAAAAGATGCAACCCTGAATAAAGGTAGAAATCCCTAAGGGATAGTGAACCAAGAGGGGCAGAGATTAGATGACAATGAATGAAGGGTCAATGATGACATTGGTGCCAGACCTAGATACCGCACAACAAGGCGATTAAATGTTCGCTGTGTGATGTGATGAGGGTATGGTGATCAATACCTGATCATACGAATAATTGGTCAAGAGGTAAAGAAATTTAGAGAGAGTAAAGTGAAGTAAGATCCTCTTGAGGATAGAGATGAAAGGAAATGAATAAGAACATGATAGTGGATGGTTGCATTGGGAACTAATACACAGAGAGAGATAAGCAAGTTCCTAGTGATACCTAGAGCTTGATAATGCTTAGATACATGATAATGTAGGGACTAAATAGTGCTCTTTTATGTCCCTAAGCCACCTAAGAGCGTGCAACCATATGACCCAGGCCATTAAGGAATCTAAGGGATGAGATTCCTATAGATAGATGCCATTGCCTATAAGATTGAGTAATCCAGTAGAGAGGCTCCCTTTGATAGGGATATGGTATTCGAGGAATGTACACTGGCCGAGATTGAATATGAGGAAAGTCTTGACCATAAAGTACTTCTCTAAGATTGGGAAATGGTTCTCCGGATCAGAGTGACGCTGCTCTAGTAAGAGTAAGCTATCCTCTGAAGGAATGAAACAGAAAGCAAGTGGTTAAGTTGACGATGCTCCAGTCAAAGCAATCTGTCCTCCCACAGGAAAAGTAGAAGTAGCCGAGACAAGGCACAGGACGGATCTTACTCCAGAGAGAGAGAGAGAAACTGGTTAAGACAACAGAAGTGTGATATGCAAACAGATGCTCCTTGAGCTTAACAGGGTACTACGAAATACTGAAGTATAATGAGAATGTGATGATATAAGTCCTCTCCCGATGCTGTTTGAATTATTAAGAGACAGTAAGGACTACAGAGTCTTAAGACAAGGCAGGCCGGCATTGATGCAACAGCAAGTTAGTGGGCTCTAGAGATGAGCCAGTGCCTAGGGATTCGAAAGGCACAAAGAAAGGAAAGTGACTTAAGGAAGCTAAAACTAAGGGCTAAAGAAATATGGAAAGGCTAAGAATTCCAGGAGTTGACAGAAAGGATTGAGTAAGGCCTAAGAAGATAATACTGATATCTGTGATCAGTCTTGGGGAATAATTAGTCAAGTTACTAGCTGAGTGGAGGTGACTTATTTTATTACTCAACTCTATGGTCTAGAGTCTTCTAGAGATCCTAAGATGGCTCAGATTGATGATAGTATTCCAGGGTCATAGTAGATCCTGAAGAGGCTTACGGTAGAGCGTAGTAGCTCCCGAGGTCATAGTAGACCAAGCCTAAGAGAAAATAGCTGAGCCATAAGGGTAAGAGTACAGTACCTCTTTGGGAAGACGACGACCAGAGATGAGTTTAAGATATTGAAATCTCCTTCAGCGGTGTACTAATATAGAGAGAGTACCCTTGACTTGTTCCAAACACCTCTATTGTCGATTAGACTAGGCTCAATTCTGTTCTAGTCAATGAAGAAAAGAAAGGAGATATGCCCTTAAAGTAAAGAAGAATGGCAGGGTATATAGCAAAGAATAGATAAAGGCTGTAATAAGAGAACCCAAAATGCCATGGTATAGTAAAATACCAAGAAGACAGGTATACTGTCGTGGTATTATAATGAAAGAATGAGCCTAAAGTATAGGAAGAATATGAGCAGTGGTGACAAAATGCTTAAAAACAAAGGCCATGCTCATATAAATGACAGAAAAGTATAGAATGACAAGTTATGTAAGTATGAAGTCCAGGATTGAAACCCGAAAATAAGGTATAATAAAAAGTTGAAGAGGTCAAAGTTAAGTATAAGTGAGGATATTCTCCTCAGTTAACTCTCATTAAAGGTGAGAATAGAGGGTTGGCTCGGAATTTCGAGGACGAATTCTTTTGAGAGGGGGAGAATTGTAACATCTAAACTTTTGAGCCTAGAAGTACCAGAAATAGCCTGGATTGAATAGGCTACTAGACCCCTTTTGAGCAGAAGTCCCAAAGATGAGAAAGGAAGGCAAATCAGTTTCAGGGACTAAACTGCAAAGCAAAAGTTTTAAAGGGCTAAAGTGTAATCAAAGTTAGAGGCTCCAATAAAGTCTCGAAGGCCCAGAGAAAGAAAAGAGGCTAGATACAGGCTAAGGGTTAAGTTAGAAACCTCAAAGAGAGGATTATATGAAGCTAAGTCCAAGTAGGAACTAAATCATAAATTCAGAAAGTTATGACCAACAGGGATAAAAATGGAAGAGTATACAAAGAATTCCAAGAAAATCCTAAAAAATGAGAAATAATATTCTAAGGCTCTTTTGTGAAGAGAAAAGACGAAAGTACCCCTGAGGTAGCTTCAATAGAATTTATGAGGTTATTACCGGTAAAAAGTATACCATTTGAGGTAATTATTTAAAATAGCAAGAGACCTCAAAAATGTATACAAAAATGAGGTTAAATGGTTGAAAGGTTGTACTAATTTATAAAATTAGTCCCGTAACCAAAAGGCCAGTGGAGTGGTTTTAATAAATTAAAGAGCCGGTTTTGCCGATAAAAGGGTATTTTGGTAAATGAATTTTTATGCAAGGCTTAAAGGGAGTGTTGTGGCCTAAGAAAATTCATAGATATTTTCTAGAATTAAAGGGAATTTATGAAGCAAACAGAAGAATTTTCTGAGCTCCGGAAGGCCATAAAGGAAGCCGGAGAAACGTGGGCCAAGTAAATTCGGAGGAATTAAGTTTGATCCAACGGTTAGGATCTAATCTCCCATCTCCTCCACCACTTTTATGACACTTGGCATCTTCTAGAAGGTTGAGGTAAGCATGATGCAAGAAGATGATGCAATAATGATGTAAAAGTTAACTTGAAGTTCTAAAATTGTCCTTTCCCTTTGTATTAGCCACCAAGGGTATTTTGGTCCATTCAAGCCAAATTTTTGGTTATAAATAGGCACTCCTCCCCTTCATATTTCGGCCAAGCAAGGAACTATAGGGGAAACTCTACCGCTCTTGCATCTAGAGAGAGAAAGAGCCATTTCTAGTGAGAGAAAGTCACCTAAGTTCAAGCTTCGAGATCAAGGTATGTGGTGGCTGTAGCATCTGATTTGATACCTATTTCAAATTAGTTACTATTCATATCTGATTCTGAATTTTTCATGCTTAAAGTACACTCTGTGAGCTTTAAATCCATGGGTAGAACACTTTATTTGGATATGTGTACAATTTATAATGATTTTTCAAAGTTAGGGTTTGAAATCTAGAAACAGTATTGAACTTTTGGAAGAGTTTCGAGTTCCGTACAATTTCAGTACTGTTAGACATAGAATTGTTTCTGAGACTATTTTTTCTTTAAATTTAACTTAAGGTGCTTTTAGTGGGACTTGGAACCACTCAGTTTCAATTTTTTTAGAATTAATTATGAATTTTCAAAGTTGAGCAAAAATTTTGTAGTTTCTGCGTGAACAGTACCCGCGAACCAAAATTTCCAGATTTGATATTCTTGAATCTAAAACCATCTAAAGTAGTCCTAATTGACAAGAAATGGATCATAAGGATGGAAAATGATAAGATTTATGTTAGAAAAGCTAGAAAGAAAACCCGAAGACTAAAAGAAATGGTTGAGGTTCAAGAGAGATAGTCTTGAACTTTATGTAATCTAGTGGTCCTAATAGATTGTATGATCATTATGGTTATGTTTAGGACTTTTGGAACATCCAAGAGGATGTTTGGTGATGTTAACCGAATGCCCATATGGTTGGAAAGTTAAGGGAGTTAAAGGAAAAGTAAGAGAAAAGCTTGAGGTGTAAGGTAGTGAACTTACCTATTGTCATTGCTTGATGTTGTATGCTTGTGTGTTGCCGTGTACATGTTATTGAATGTTATTATGACATGTTTTGGCTGCTGTAATTGCTATTCATGATGAGTAGATTATGTCTCCATGGCCATGCATCAAGAAGTTAGCTTTGAGCATGCTAATATGTCACTAATTAACAAGAGAATAAACAAGTTACGTGTAGTGCATTAGCATCCATCTAGCATGATTAATATGGTATTGTTTGCTACTGAGATTCTCCCGAATCTCACCCCTCCCTAACCAACCATTTAGGTCAATCAATGATGGGTACTAATGGCATGAGAAGCAAGGAAAAGAAAGCGGGCAATTATTGACATTAACGATTGAGATTATGTTCAATGCATAATTCTCCTATGTTGTAAATTTATGTCATGAATGCCATCAATTCAATGTATGTGTTTATAATGTTTATGGCATGAATAAAAGTGCATGAGTATGAATGGGAAAGAGTAAGCCCATGTTATGTATGTCAAAGAAATTAAAAGAATTAATGCAAAAGTTAGTTAAGGGATAAAACGTAGGTCCTGCAGCAGTTAGTTTTTTATTTCAGTTTGACCAATCAAATGAATGAGTTAAGTTACAAGTTTTGGCAGACTCATAGTACATATCCCAAGCTTTAAAATGAGAGGTAATTCACCTCTTTTGGATGTGTACACAAGGAGATATGAATTTCCAAATTTAAGGCATATAATCTGGAAATCCCAGATTTTAGGAAATGAACAGTAATATTCATTGATTAAACTGTATGAAATGGGCAAAGATTATTCCAATTGGATATTTTTCCCTTAAAGAGGATTGAAAGAGATTTCTGTAGAATTTTGAAACACCTCCATACGATTTTTGTAGAATTAGTTGTAATTTTTCAAAGTTGGACATGTAATCTGAATTTTGCACAGTGAACAGTAATTTCGGAAAAGTAACGTCCTAAAGGAGATTTTGAGCTCAAGACCATCCAATGTGGTCAAAAAGGATTCTAAATGGATTCTAAGATATTATATAAGCAAGGTGTGACAGGGAGCTTGTATCATTGGAAAGGAATTGCAATTTATGCTTACGAGAAAAAGAGCCTTTCATTTAGTTGCCACCATTTCTGAAATTGTACAGTTCTTTCCTTCCTGCTATGTATTGGTGTCTCTATGCCTAAAGCAACTTTTCAGAGACAGTGCTAGGGACGGTTTTATCATCATCGCATCTATGTGTGCATTACTTGGGAAACTCAAACCCAAAAATTTAAAGGGTTATATGTTCCTATAAGAGCTATTGGTGCGCTTACTTTCCTGGATAAGATCATTCGGCAGCAGTTAAATGAAGATGACATTTGTTCTATTTTTTCATCTTTAGCGACCTATAAGGGCATGACATATTCTAAGAGACACTTATTACACTTATTGGAGATTGAAGGAATGACTTGGAAGGGTCACAACTATGCTACTGGAAATATTTTTGTTCCTGTTAGGTAGGCTTATGATCCTGGCATCTTATGGGAGTCTCCACTGCAAGAATCACTTAAGGCAGACACACTTAGTGTTGTTGATCATCTTCACCTCTTTTCCCTTCTACATCTCAGTTGGTCTACTGATATGGAACCTAAGATGGCCTTGTTGCAACATTTTGTAGAAGTGGATGGGACCATTTTTAATGATATGATAATGAGCATTATACATGCTAAGCGACAACCAAGTGGCATCCGAAAACTTTTAGGGTTTATTTGCTTTTCTACCTTTACTAAAGTCTTGTACACTTTGCTCAACATAATTGCAGCAATATTTTTTAGAATTGGGGGGTTTATGGGTGAAGGTGCAGCGATTACGTTTGTTCATGTGATTGCTATGTGCGAGAATATTCCAATGAATGCTGATGAGAATTATAGTCTTCTTGTTAATGGGAGAGACAAATTTAATTTTGACTTGCATATGGAACTTTGCTTGGGGAATTTTTCTAAACTAGATGTAAGCAGATTTAAACACTTGGACTTGTGCTTCAAGGAGTTTCAGTTGCAAAAACCCTGCCATCTTTTTGCAGCATGGATGCACAAAGAATTTGTGTTAATTGCAATATACTTGCATGTCTTTTGTGTAGTGGATTATGAGGAGACTACACTATTTCATTTTTTTATGCCGTTTATTGCTTGCATGGACCTTGAGGACAAGGTCCCTCTTAATGGGGGGAGTAATGTAACAATCCTAAAGGAGTTGGGCCTAGTTTGTGATCTAAAAGATAGCCCAAACCAAGAATCAAGGAGACGGGCAGGGCTAGAAGCTGAGAGAAGTAGGTTGTCAGGGGAATACTATTCAACTGATGACTTTGGGCTTAGGGTAGGCAAAAGTGAAGATACATATAGACACAAAGAAGACCAGAAGGAGTGTGGAATGATTTTGGAATCTCTCCTCTCTCTGTGGCTCCCTCCCTCCCTCTGGAATTCTTCTTCTCTCCTCCTGACATTTCCCTTCCTGCGTATTTCTAATTCTGAGTATGATTGTATCCATATTATGATGATAACAGTATAATATTTGCTTGATACTTGTTCTGTTATTATATATACATAATTTCTGAGTTTTGATTGTTACATCAGTCCCTTCCTATGGTGTGTGAGAAATTGCTACAATGCCTTTTGGTGAGGCTGAGCAGAAGCTCTTAATGATTCCATAGTCTTACGGAATAGGGTGCTAATTGCAAGTACACTTAATGAAATCACCTTTATGAATGTGGAGTGAGGTCATTCCTATGAGACCATGATGAAATTTCTAGAGCATTCGTCATGCACCAGGCACACACACGCCATCTTAAAGCGTCAAAATGCCTTTAATAGTAGAAATGTGGGGGTATAACCTAACTAATAATGCCTCTAGTATATGCCCAAGAGGTATGAGTTCATAGTTTATAGGACCACTGACATCTCTGTGTACTAAGTGTTATTGGTCTAGGTCTAGTTCATAGTCCAAAGGACCATTAGATACAACAGTTATGGTCATGTGTGCTACTTAGCAAATGGTGTTCCTTTTGACACATATGGGGGATTGTTGGAAATTGTGTGGGTGTGTCAAAAAGAACAAGTCCCACATTGCTCAAGAGAATGAAAACACAAGTCCATAAATACTAGCTTGTATTCTTGGGCTAGTGAATAGGCCTAGAGGAGAAGGAGGATCTTGCGCACACGATCATGGGCCACCGGAGGCAAACGCAGTGGAAATTGCGATTTCCCTCCCTATGTGCGAATTAAAGGAGGACAAGGCACCTTTTTAATTAGATGTTTTTACAAAAATATGAAATTAATTTGTAATAATTTTAGAGCTTACCTGAAAACATGATTTATTGCTTTTGAACTTTTGAAATCCTCAGAAACGTAAAGACTTTAATGCTACCTGAACGGATTATCCTTTAATTGCAGCAATAGTTTTCTTTTAAACTGATATTAATGTGCCTTAATCACCCAACATTTAGAAACCATAGCATTAAGCACCTGTAACGTCTGAAACGGTGATATTAATCACATCTAACACTACTACAAAAAAAAACATTTAACGATGATTAAAATGAGCTTTTTACGGCGATTTTGATAGCGACGTCTATGCCATCGACGTAAAATGTAGAGGATTTCATGATGGTTTAAGAACTACCATAGTAAATGACTTTTTACGACGGTTATATAAATAACCGCCATGAAAAGTTCTTTTTTTTAGTCTACGTTTCACCCTGTTGATCAGGGGATGGGAGAACAAAGCCTCAGAGGAAGGGGTCTAAAAATCAATTAGCCATTAATCTCTCACCAGTAAAAAAGCATTCTGATGGAGTAAACATAGATTCTTTCTCGCCATAATCGCATCATTTAGCTTCACCTTCAACCACCAGATCGAAGCCATTGAGATTTAATAAAAATAAAATCAAAGACTCAGATTTGATAAAATCAAATACTCATATCTGATAAAAATAAGATCTCTTCAAACCTAGATTAAACATCATATTTTTTAACCAAAGAAAATAGTCATATCAAACCACAAAAACTATGAAATCCACAGAAAGAACGAAGGTGAAAAACTCACAAATAAGAATGAAGAGGATGAGGCGATGGCAACGGCAACAGCGACAACGACGGTGATGGAAGAACATGGTGGAGATGATAGAAGCAAAGGATAAACACCGACAAAGATAGGAGGAGGGAGAAAATCAAGTGAAGACAATAATAGGGGACTATGAGCTCTAACTCTGAAAAGTGAAAACTATCGCGCGAAAGATTTTAAAATTCTGATAGACTTTTTACGGCGGTTATTTAAAAAACCACCGTTAAAGTATTTTTACCGCGGTTTAAAACCGCCGTAAAAAATACTTTAACGGTGGTTTTTTAAATAACTGCCTTTGAAAGTATGCTTATAATTACAGAAATGCCACCATCATATTTCTTACAGTGTTTTTTCTAATTACCACTGTAAATTAGTGTCATAAAAGCTCTTTTTTGTAGTAGCGTAAATGTGATTAATCTATGTTTAACGGTGCAGTGGGTTGAGACTTATATAAGATGCTTCGAGGCATAGGCTTAGGCATTCCGCACTTGAACTTTCGTGCACCTCTTTCCTCCTTTGAAATTTCTGCTACCTGGCTGAGTCTATCTTTTACCTTCTGCTGTTCTGTTCCCTCTGTTCTTGTAGGAGGAGTCCATTTAATCTTGGGGAGTGTCGCTTCCTCATCTGTTGGTAGTCATGGAATAGCTCTTAAGGAAAGCGTTCGTAGGATGTGACTCGACCTAATCATTTTTTGCAGGTGCTACTGCCAATACAATGACCCACACCATAACCCACCAAGATAACACCATGCCAATCGCAAAACTTACTAGTAGTGTCTTTGGTAGCTGGAATCTCATCCTCTCCAATGTTGATTTTGTATACCATCTCTAAAGCACTATTGCTATCAACTTGAATTTGATTAATCTTACTGACTAACATTAACCATAGGTCACTAGCTTTTTTGTAATAAAGATCAGTGGGTATGGTCACAATCTCAATCCCATTGATAAATGTATAGGATGATTAGTGTTGGGAGGGAGAGGGAGAGGGAGAGGGGGAGGAAGAAGGAAAGAGGAAGAGATTGGGTGATGGAAGAAAAAGAAGAAGAAAAAGGCATTTTAGTCTTTTGAGCTTTATTTTATAATTACAATTTAAGAACTAGTCTCCCCAAGCAATTTAGTTTATTTAGGTGTGCGCTTTGGTATTTTGCTAATTTAGGGGGTTTTTGTTGTTGCAATTTTCCATTTAATTTTTGCAAAACTTCATTAGTGTTCCAATGAGAAGTTGAAAACGAAAAACCTTTGACAATGTAAAATGTAAGAGTGGCGTAATTACTAAAATGGCCATATATGATTATGCCTTGCTTTCGTTCTAACGCACCTGTCGATCAAAGAGAAGAGTGAACATCTGTGCTCTGGTAGTTCCAGAACGAAGCTCATGGGGGTGAAAATGGAGGGAACTTCTTGAGTCTCCGAAGCGATGGAGGAGGGAGCCAAAATGGGGGCACGTGATTTCTGCTTCGAGTGCCTCCAACTTCGAATCAAATCCGATTTCTCGGAGCGACTCGTTTTCCACTATGGCATCTCCCCTTCCGCTTTTCCGTTTGGATCCTCAGCCGTCGTTGAGGTATCTCTGTCTTTGTTTCTGGATTGCTCATTTTTATATTAATCAATTTCTTGCTTAATTTGTTTTGTTTTTTCCAAGTACAGATTTCTAGTACCACGGCTGGTGAGGTTTCAGCTGGTCAATTTATATTGGACTACAGGCCCAGCCATGAGGAAGATTGTTTCACCAAATATATGTAAGATTCAAGCCCTTAAGCTAACTAAAGTCGGTATGTAATGATGATTGTGTAAGACGCTAGTCATGTTTGAGGCTTTGAGCATTGGTTGGGTTTGTGCCTTTTTTTTTTTTTTTCTAAAAAAAATTGTCTATTCCTTCCTTTTCATTCTTTCTGGATCATGTCGTTGAGTAACTAGTGGTTATAAATTGGTTCTTTTCCTCGTTTCAGTGATGAATATAGTCTGGATAATGATGATTGCCGTACAAGTAATTATACACCTGGTGAAAGCCAGTATAATAATGGGTTCAATGGTGGTGTGCAAAGAGATGGAATGTCTTTGGTTGAGTCTGGAAGAAGAAAAACCTGTTGTAACCATTCTACAAGATTTTCGTGCTCAAGGACAGTTGCTGCACTGGCCCCAATTGCTCGTGTGGGAATCTCTTCCTATTCTACTTTTGAAGAGGTTGCAGCTGATTTCATGTCTGGTTCACTAGAGGATCGCATATTAGATTCACTTAGTCTCACAATCGAGGGGAAAGCATCTGGCCGGGAAAGCATAAATTTCCTTAATCTAATTGGTTTGCCATCATTTGAGGAAGATACTGTTCCAGGTTCGTTGAGGCATCCAAACATAGCTCCTGTTATTGCAATGTTGAAAACATCCAATCACGTTAACATGGTTCTTCCGAAGACCCCTTATACCTTGGAAAATATTCTTCACTATAACCCCGATGCCTTAGTGTCTGACTGGCATAAAAGGTTTCTTATATTTCAGCTACTCTCAGCGTTATGGTACCTACATGGTCTTGGTTTATCCCATGGGAATATATGTCCATCCAATGTCATGCTGACTGACTCATTGTGGTCTTGGCTGCGTTTGTGGAATGAACCTGAATTGGAATATGCTTTAAAGCCACTAGAGACTGAAAGAAATGGTTCTACCCAATCAAAAATTGGTTGTTTCAATGGGGGTTGCCAATCTGATAGCCTTTATGCAGATCTAAAGCTTTCTCCATCTGTAGATTGGCATTCTAGCTTTACTAAGTGGTGGAGAGGTGAATTAAGTAATTTTGAATATTTACTAATCTTAAATAAATTGGCAGGGAGAAGGTGGGGGGATCACACATTTCATCCAGTAATGCCTTGGGTAATAGACTTTAGCACAAAACCAGATGAGAATTTTGACGCAGGATGGAGAGACTTGAGCAAGAGCAAATGGCGCTTGGCCAAAGGTGATGAACAGTTAGATTTTACCTATTCAACTTCTGAGATCCCTCATCATGTATCAGATGAATGTCTGTCTGAATTGGCTGTCTGCAGTTACAAAGCAAGACGGCTACCTCTGAATGTTCTTCGTATGGCTGTTCGTACAGTGTATGAACCTAATGAGTATCCTTCTACAATGCAGAGGCTCTACCAATGGACCCCTGATGAATGCATTCCGGAGTTCTATTGTGATAGTCAAATTTTTAAGTCAATTCATGACGGTATGTCAGACTTGGCCGTACCTTCATGGGCAAAGAGCCCTGAAGATTTCATTAAATTGCATCGTGATGCTTTAGAAAGTAATAGGGTTTCGTTGCAACTTCATCAATGGATAGATATCACATTTGGGTACAAAATGTCTGGCGAGGCAGCTATTGCTGCCAAGAATGTCATGCTTCCTGTATCAGAACCCATGATGCCAAGATCAACAGGACGCCGGCAGCTCTTCACACGTCCACACCCCATTCGTCATGGAAATACCAACATAACATGTCATTCTACCACTAACAATGCCAAGTTTTGTAGACAAGTGAATGTATTGCAAAATGAGATCCTATCTGAAGCTGGTTATCTGCAAAAATTAGAAGAAGCATCAAAATTTTCTGAGCATGCTAGGCATTTGAGTGCTTGTTATCATGATCCATTAAATACGCTAGAGAGGGAAATCTCATCTTCAAAAGATGCAACAACGGAGACACTTAGCCAAGTTATGTCCAAAGTATCTATGATAGGCAAAAATCATATAGAGCATTCAAAAATGGATCTAATCTGTTTTCTTCAGCATATAAAGGAGGAAGATGAATGTTCATCAGGATATCCAGACTTTTTGCTTTGGAGGCAGAAATTTTCTTGTTCAAAACTCACCTCTGAAGATGTTGCAAGAGACATATTTTCTGTTGGTTGTATCCTAGCCGAACTCTATCTGTGTAGGCCTCTCTTTGATTCAGCCTCATTGGCAATATACTTGGAGGATGGAACCTTACCAGCATTTTTACAGGAACTACCTCCTCATATTAAATTACTTGTCCAAGCATGCATTCGAAAAGAATGGACAAGGTATCAAATTGTGTGTGTCTGTATGTGCAAATTTTTTTTGCACACATAAGCTCATCTGCTTAGGTGTTAGTGAACAACTTTGTCCATGTATGCACCGGGCATTTCTACAAATCTTTATTGTTAGTGGATCTGCTTCTTTTTCTATCATTTTGTTGAAGTATCTGTTTTGTTGTGCAGGAGGCCAACAGTCAAAACTCTTCTGGAATCACCTTATTTTCCAAAGACTGTAAAATCTACCTACCTGTTTCTTGCCCCCCTTCAGCTTCTGGCTAAGAATGAAACCCGCCTTCGTTATGCTGCAAATTTTGCCAAGCAGGGAGCCCTCAAGTTAATGGGCACATTTGCAGCTGAAATGTGTGCCCCTTTTTGCTTGCCACTTGTATTAGATTCAGTGAATGACACTGAAGCTGAATTGGCCAATGTACTAATTAGAGAGTTCATAAAATGCTTAACAGCACAAGCAGTGAAAACACTAGTCTTACCAACCATCCAAAAAATCTTGCAGGTTAGTTGTAAACTTTTATGAATTTCAAAAAGCATGTAGACATTTTTTGGTCCTTCTATTTTCTTTGACTTCTTACCTGTAGATCTGTTTGCACTTTGCAGACTACAGGTGATTCTCATTTGAAGGTTTCTCTTTTACAAGATACATTTGTATGTGAAATATGGAATGGAGTTGGTAAACAAATATACCTGGAAACTATTCATCCCTTGGTCTTGTCAAACTTGTATGTTTCTCCGCACAAAACTTCAGCTGTCTCCGCTTCTGTGTTGTTAATTGGTTCCAGTGAGGAGCTTGGTGTACCCATTACCATCCATCAGGTTTTTGCGAGAACCTTTGTTGCTATTTTTTTCTGTTCTGCACAAGCATGCACTCTGACATGCATGTAAAAATTATCATGTTTTAGTAACCTCCAATTTTTGGATCAGACAATCTTGCCTCTGGTTCACTGCTTCGGGAAAGGACTGTGTGCTGATGGAATTGATGTGCTGGTCAGAATTGGTAATCTTGGTTCTTTGGCTTAAGATTTTGCCATCTTTCAAAAACAAAACAAAAAAAATTTAAGACCTTGATGGGTTTGCTGTTGTTAGCACCTATAATTGAAGGGATATGGAGAAGATGATGGGTGTAGGTCCAACAAGATTAAGGAGACGTAGTGTAATCTAGAAACTAACTTAGATTGAGGTGCCGAAAAGGAATTAGAGGTTGTAGAAACTATGATACATAATGATTGTGATGCTGTGTGCCGGCAGAGAAAGAAAGTGGTGGGATAGTACATCAAGGACCATCCACTAAGGAAGGAAGAGTATCATTTTTCTGGGGAAATTAGGAGAGATTGTAGCATCTTGGAATTTTGAAAGTTGAAACACTATCTTTACGATTTTCTCATTTTGCATTGTTTAATATGTTTTCGTGCTGTTTATTTTTCATTTTCCTTACTGGACCGAATCCACTATTCTGTGTATCATTTTGTACTGGCAGAGTTGTTAATCTTTTTATTCTGGTCTAAGTAACATACAGAAAGCAGGGTTCCATCAGACCTTCAGCTTGTAAGCCCCTTCCATTCTTTGACTTCTCAGGTGGTGTTTTTGGCGAATCCTTTATTGTCAGACAGTTGCTGCCAATACTTAAAAACATGGTTCATTACTTCATTGATATATCATGCATGAATAAGCCGGATCCTGTCCAGAGCTGGAGTGCTTTAGCACTTATTGATTGTATGATGGCATTAGATGGTCTTGTGGCTTTCCTCACACAAGAATCTATTGTGAAGGAACTACTTGAAGTATGGTTGTTGTTCTGTAGTCTTCAACGTTCAAACTGCTTGATTGACTGTAAAATGATGTCTCACAGTTGACAGTTGAATCAATTATAAACTTGCAGGATCAAAGGTGTCTATACATTGAGGTTCTTAAGCAGAAACATATGGAAATTGCGGTGCTTCAGGTTCAAGTTATCTATTGGTTTGTTTTAAATTCACTACTTATCAAGTTCTGTTGGCTCTCATCCTACCTTAGCTTTTTGGACTTTCCCTTGAGGGATTTTGTCACTTTGAGTGGATCATAAGTCACAGAAATTTTGTTGTGTTAAATGGACAATGCCCCCCTCCCCCCCCACAAAGCCAAAAAAAAAAAAAAGTTTCTTTGTGTTGGAGTTGATGAAAATGAACAGTCATGTGTGATTGTTGGAACTGATCGTAAATCACAGAAATTTTCTGTTAAATGGGCGGTAGCCCCCCCCCCCCAAACCAAAAAAAAAAAGTCTCTGTGTTGGAATTGATGAAAATGAACAGTCATGTATGATTGACGTTTGTGCCTTTCGACCCTAGGGCATAACAAACTAAACCATAGATAGATGTCTTCTGTTGCTTTTATGCTAGCCCCCAAAGTTATGAACTCTTGTAGGTTCTTTCTGACCTTATTATCCAGCTAATATACCTGACAGTCGGATAAGTATGCTTCTTCCTTCCTATCATGTGTCTAATCCATTAGCTAAATTATTAACTCTTCGTGCTTATGCTGATCAGGTTGCTGCTACTACTTTATTTGCAATTTGTCAACGAATTGGACAAGACTCGACGGTGCTTCATATTCTACCAAAACTCAAAGAACTATTTGATGAGCTTGCGTTCTCAAAGGAAGTTGCTGAAGGTTCTGCCACTGCTGGCAGAAGCTCGAAGATTGCAAAGTTAAAAATTGGTGGGGATTTACACATTGAAAGTCGAATGGATCTAGTGTAAGTGTCAATATGCTTACTAGACTAGATTTTAGGTTGGTAAAATATGTCTGTGCATGCATGTGTATATTTGTGTGACTGTATGAATTAAAAATGATACAAGAAACTAAACCTCCAAAAATGAAAGAAAAGTTCTCAAACTTCACCTATTCAGGCCGAATTTCACGTTCTTATAAAATTACTGTAGGAATTTAAGGGTGGAATCCAAACAAAAAGCTTTCAAAAATTACTATTAACTTTAAACTGCCTCGTCTGACTGCAAACTGAGGATATTCCTAATGTATTTTAGGGTTTAATTTACTGGGAATAGGATGCTCATCCTACAATCACAGCTGATTTGATTTATTTTGTTGCATAAAATTGCCCCTTTCTTTTTAGCTTTATGTGTATAAAATGTGTCATATGCAGGTTGCTTCTTTATCCTTTCTTTGCATCTCTTCTTGGAATAGAAAAACTTCGTCAATGTTGTGCTACATGGTTGCTCCTTGAACAATTTCTTCAACGTCGTCATAATTGGAAGGTATACTACCTTTTTTTTTTTTTTTTAAATTTTCCCATATCACTTCTCAAGCGGAGACTTGTGAGTGCTTTATTGATATGATTGTTTCTATTACATAGCACTGTGCACATCTTTCTTGCTCTTATTTCTAAACCCATCATGATTCAGTGGGAATATTCAGGGGAGTCATCAAGAAGTGGTTCAGAAAATATAATTGCTCGAAGACCTACAACTACAAGGGGATTTAAAAATGAATACAATCCGGCAAAGTTATTGCTTAATGGGGTTGGCTGGTCAATTCCACAATCCCAAGGAAGTAGAAGTTCCAAAAACCTGATCTCCCCACGACGATCAAATGCAGTTCATCAAAGTCCAACCTTAGTGCATGAAGGAGTGTCATATCAAATGAATCATGAACCCTGGTTTTGGTTCCCTAGTCCAGCTACTATCTGGGATGGACCTGAATTTCTTGGGCGTGTGGGTCTTCAAAAAGATGACCTTCCATGGAAGATCAGAGCATCTGTTATATACTCTACACGTGCACATCATGGAGCTGTGAGGTCTTTAGCTGTATGTCAAGATGAGTGTACTGTTTTCACAGCAGGTGTTGGCCAAGGTTATAAAGGAATTGTTCAGAAGTGGGAACTTAGTCGAACTAACTGTTTATCTGGCTATTATGGCCATGAGGAGGTTTGCTTCTTCTATCTCTTAATTAAAACTATACTCCTCGATGATTAGACATGCTGCATAATCTGAGTCCTCTTAGCATCACATATTTTCGGTATTACAATGAAGCACTGTCTTAGTTGTATAGTAAAACTTGACTGGATGGTAGGAAGTAGTGCAACAAAATACAAAGGAAACTGTTATAGCCTAGAATTAGCTGCGAGTTGATATGTGCTCTTGGCTTTTGTGTGACTCACATGATGTTCTAGTTTTAATGATCAGTGGTAATTTTGTGACGCATTTCACCAATCATTTATCTCAATTGTAGGTTGTGAACGATATATGTATCTTATCATCCAGTGGAAGAGTGGCATCTTGTGACGGAACCATTCATGTTTGGAATAGTCAAACGGGGAAGACAATATCAGTATTTGCTGAGTCTCCAATAGAAGTTGCCCACCTTCCAAGCCATGTATCCTCTCAGTCAAAGATAAATAGTGACCAGGCTAATGTTCTTAATATGAATGCATTATCAAACGGAATATTGTCTAGTGCCTTTGATTCAAGCCTTTATACTTGTATGCATCTATTAGACTCTCCCGAAATGCTCGCAGTTGGCACTGGAAATGGGTCTCTCAGGTGGATTTTACTCTCTAGTTTGAGTTCCATTACAATCATATATGCATTGGAGATGTATTTGTGATAAAACCTTGATCTCTTGCTTTGCTGTACAGGTTCATTGATGTTGCTCGAGGTCAAAAGCTTCATATCTGGAGAGGGGAATCTAATGAATCTAGTTTTCCTTCTCTTATTTCTGCCATTTGTTCCTCTAGGGCTGACAAGATGCAAACAGGCGGAGCTTCTACTTTGCCATCTTTAATTGCAACTGGTCTAAGTTCTGGTCATTGTAAATTATTTGATGCGAAGAGTGGAAATGTCATTGCCTCATGGCGAGCTCATGATGGATATGTGACTAAGGTATTCTCATAAGTCAGAATGTTAACACCAAATTTGATTTTGCACAGACCTTCACTGATGTTATTATAAACTGCAGCTGGCAGCACCTGAAGACCATCTGCTCATTTCTAGCTCTCTTGACAAAACATTACGAGTCTGGGACTTAAGGATGTAAAGCGCTATGCCCTTCATGAATCTTTAGTTCACTAGCACAATTTACGGCCATCTCATTCCATCTTTTTCTGACCTACGTTCAAAGTTGACACATCAAAATCCTTAGAAGTTAAGATGCATGTGATTGACATTTGAGGAAGCACCTGACCTATGGGAGCTTACTTTTTCATGACAATAATGTATTTGCGATAAGCAGGTTTCACTTGTAAATTAAGAATCAGTCTGAAGATAAAAATGATAGGAAAAACTGTTCCAACAATAATTTTGTGTGTTTGCATCCCCAATGCTGTGCATTATAGTGACAGACTTCTCCGCTCCTCTATGTTTTGTTGTTACGTGTCGTAAAATATTCTGATAAATTCTAACTTCTTATTGACAGCTATTTTCCTGATAGGAAAAAATTAATAAAACTGCTAAGCCTTTTTCTGCACTTAGGAAAGACATCCTGGTGCTCATTTTTCAGTTGTTGTTTCAGGAATTTCCAATCGCAGCCCGTCACTTTCAGAGGTCACTCAGATGGCATATTAAATTTCTCCATTTGGGGCCAAGATGTTATTTCAATTTCCAAAAGTAGGATTGGACTTCTATCCTTGTCTAGATCTGCTGATGAACCAGTATGCCTCTCTCTCTTCTTTCATGTCGTGTTCAAGGTCTTAACTAGGAACATATATATGTGTTTTTTTTTTTTTTTTTGGGGGGGGGGGTTGATATTTTGGGTAAAATTGAATCATATATCTGATGATTATGGGGGTGTAAAATTGTAGCGTAACATGGTTAGAGAGTATTAGAATGTCAAAACTGATAATCATGAATTATGAATGCCAAATATACTACGGTAATATGACCAAGGTTTTCATGACACAGGACGGACCACATCACATTATTCCTCAGAAACTCTACACATCAGATAATGGATCAAAAAGCTTGTCATCATTGTCAAGTATTAGTATCCTTCCATTTTCTCGATTTTTTCTTGTTGGAACAGAAGATGGTTATCTTAGCATCTGCTGTTAGGCATTATTATTCTTCTTCTTTTTCATATTCTCAATCCATGCCTGGGCAATGGGAAATTCTTTTGTACATGATGGACAGTACACAATATAATGTATTATTCATAGGAGATTCCTGTTAGAATATGCGTATAGTTCCAGAAGTGTGTTTAGATTGTAGTTGTCAAACGGTTTGGTTTGGATTGATTTGGGGTTAGGTGGAAAAAATTTCAGATTCAAGGTTATCATCCCAAGATGGCAGGATATGGAACCTATCAGGGTAAGATCTTAACAATTAAAGGTTATTTGTGGTTTGATATTGTCTGTATTTTGCTGACATTAGAATTAGAAGATTAGATTCTTAGAGACAAACAATATTTTTTCAGACTTGTAAAAGTCAAAATTTGATTTCAATAATGTGATTTACTTTAAATCCCTTGTCACCCAGGTATAGGTTGGGTGAAACGTAGTATATAATAGAATGTGATGATATATGCCGTTTACATTTTTGTCCCTTGATGCTCATCAGTTTTTTTCCTTTTTGATTTCTCTTTTTGAATGTATGATATTTTTTTTTTCTTTTGTGACTGCAGAAGATCTGTAACGAGATCTTTAATTTTTATAGATTTATGGCAACATGGAAGTATATTTTTATTCATTATAAGTATGTGTTAGTTTTCTTAATTATCCTCATCAACCATATATATTAGATGATTAAATTTAACTCCTAATTGGTTTTTATATCAAGTATTTTTTGAGGTTTGTATTTTATTTTATTTGGGGGCGGGGGTTGGGTCCAAAAAATAAACTCAGGAAATTCACATTGCTTCTTCATGAAACTATTATTATTATTACGTGTTTGTTTTGTACTACTTCTGGTTCTAATTATAAAAGTTAGTTGACTAATTTGAGAAGATTAAAAAAAAAAGTTGAGTTAGTTATTTAAATAAATAAGTGTTGTCTTTCTTAAAATATCTTTACCAATTAAGTGTATTGACTAAAATTACCATTGTTAAAAGGACTTTTTTGAGAAAAAAATGTATAAATACGAGAGACAAAATAGATTGGGATTTTATATTTATGATCAAAATAAAAGTCAAATAAGATCTTATATTAAAAATCGGAAGTAGTAATTTATTAGAGGGCACTCAGATGTCAAGTGTTAACATGATCTGAAAATAACATTTATTTTCTTTATTTTATCCCAGCACACAGTTTTCAGATTTTAAGAAAAAAAAAAAGCACGCAGTTTTCCAACTTGCTTTAATGAAAAGTAAATAAAAAGATATTCTCTAAATATATAAATTTACAAAATTAATTAACTGGTTGCTACTATAGTTTAATCGATCAAACAAAAAGATACTGATGAGGCGAAGCAAAATATTCTTTCCAAACACTACCTCTTATTTTAAATATAAGATATAATTTATAGTGCAAATTATATTATAAATTATATCATATTTTGACACAAAAAAATTAGATTTTATATTTAGAATTGGTAGAATTATTAGGCATCAAATGGGAAGAAACTCTCTTAAGATCATCCAGTTCATCAATAACAGTATAATTCAAAATATCAGTAAATATTGAATTTCTTGCACTCAATTTATTATTTTTCTTTTTTGGTGACCTTCTTGTAGTCAATTTAACCATATAAAACGAGGCCAAAAAACAAAGTTTAACCATATAAAATATATTATGTTGTCCTCTCTTCTATTAAAAATGTATCTCAGCATGTGGATCAGAAGGGTAATTTAAATAATAATTAAATTAAAATAGTAATATATGCAACGTACTATTTTCTTGCCTGTCCATTCTCCTCCTTACCGATAAAGCTTAAATTACATTTGGGTGTTGCAAGTTGCATGTTGCAGCCGTGTCAAAATTCTAAATTTTAATGCTGGGCAGGATATCGAAATCAGCTTTAACCCACAAATTTAAATTGCGTGGCCTTAAATTTAATATAATTTTATTTTTTTTACTTTTAATAAAATATTGTTTTAATAAAAATAGAAATTGAAGCAAAGATAACGTTATAATTATAGTTTATTATTCATTATATTAAGTTCTCAATCAAACATGATTATGTGTCCTATTTTATTCACGTGTATTTATAATTAAATGATGATATTTTAAAAATAAGACATATGATTATGTGTGATTAGAGAAGTTAATACCATAAATATAAGAAAATTAATGTAAGCAACAAATTAAAAAGGGACAATAACAAAAAAAGAAATTAGAATTTTTGTAAATACCAAATAAGGAATGTCAATAAAAATTTGTTATTATTTGCAAATTCTGACTTGTTAATATCAAATAAAATTGTGTTACCAAACCTGATTTAAGATTTGTAATTTTCAACTTCTTTTTTTTTTTTTTTGTCATTCTCCCAACTAAAAATTATAATTATAAATTACCGACATTAGTTTTGAATGGCTCAGATCTTATTATAGTATATCCTGGCCCCCAAAAAAAGTCTTATTATAAGATAATTACCCAAACTCATCGTGGATATCTAGGCATAGTATTAGTTTAATAACACATATCTAAACATAATACTCACTCCGGTCCTAATTATAAGACTCAATTGACTTATTTGAGGAGATTAAGAAAGTAAGTTAAGTTGGTTATTTATAATAAATAAGTGTTGTCATTCCTAAAATATCCTTACTAATTAAGTATATTGGCTAAAACTATCATTATTAGAAGGATTATCTTGGAAAAAAATGCATAAATATAAGAGACAAAATGGATTGGGATCTTATAATTAGCACCAAATAAAAAGTTAAATGGGGTCTTATAATAAGGACCGGAAGAGTATTAATTTAACAACACCACCGACAAATTGTAAACAAATCAAAATTATCTCTAGTCGCTCTGTTAAGTTAGTATTTGTTAATTCAAATCTCTCTTGAGTTTGGATTATAATGAGGAATCACCGATCCTCATGTTGCTAATTCAAATATTAATTGTCTTCCCAACGCTCAATTATCGCAGATTCGGATTCTCTTCGTACTGTCTATACTTTGTTTACCAATGTTGTTAAATTTCACCAAGTACATTGCTCCTAAGGGCATACATTCGGATCATGAGCCTGATTACTAAACATGCAAGATTTTACTTGTATCAATAAGTAGTTACTAAAGAGTAAAGATATAATATTTTCGATCTTTAATATAACAGTTAACTTGACTTTTAATTTAATTCTAAATATAAGACCATAATTTATTTTTTTCTTTTATATTTATCTATTTTTTCAAAATAGTTTTTGTAGTGGTTGTACATGTTAAAAATTCTATCAAGTAGTAATTCTAACTAATACATATGATTAGCAAAGGTATTTTAGAAAACATAACACATACCACCTACGGTCCTTAATATATAAGAATTAGTTGATTAATTTGAGTAGATTAAAAAAATTAGTTATGTTAGTTATTTGTAATAAATAGATATTATTTTTCCTAAAATATCCTTGTTAATCAACTGTATTGGCTAGAACTATCGTCATTACAAGGACTAATTTGAAATAAATAAATAAATATGAGAAACAAAATGGATTTAAGTTTTATATTTAAAATAAAAATAAAAATCAAACGAGCTATTATATTAAGGACTGAAGGTAGCATATTACAAACAACTAACTTAACAAGCTTCTATAATCTTCTAAAATTTGTTAACTAACTCTTATATTAAGGACATGAGGTAGTATGATTAAATATTTAAAATATAGGGGTATTTATCTAACTTATAGACATATATGTAATTTGATATTATATAGGGTTATTTTAAGGAGATTGTGTTATGTTTGTTGAAATTAGATAATCTAATTGAACATTAAGTTATTGTTCAAGATGATAAGTAGTCTCACTCTGTAAAAAGTAGAATACAAATTTGAATGTTAAGAAGTACACTTGTTGAAATAGCTTTAACCTCAACGCTCCCAATCTGATAAAAATTAATCTCAAGTTTAAAGTGATTTTAAGATACTTTGAATTAATAAAAAACTAATTAGTTTGATTAATCTATTTAAATTGTTCAAGCTAGCAAGCAGTAGTTCATGAACCACCGGGGACTGCATTATTTTTTGGGAAAATCCTAAAAAAATAATTGTTGAATTTCAAATTTTTAAATTAGTATTGATTACTGCACTTGTGTAAAAAAAAGACTGCATTCGAAAAACAAATGACATCATATTTTTATAATAATTTTTTATTTAGAATTTTGAAATTTAGCAGTCATTTTTTTTTAGATTTTTCCTTATTTTTTCCAAAATAAATATCAAAATACCAAAATAATAATAAAGTCCCACCTAGATCATCACCTTATTGGATGGGCCCCTGTGAAAAGCCGCACATAGAACGGATAGGAAGTATAATTAATGTAGTTTTTTTTCAATTTTAAAAAGCAATTCCTGATTTAATCTAATACTCCTTCCGTCTCTTATTATAAGATTTAATTTTTTAAATAGGTTTGTCTCTTTTTATAAAATCTTTTTTAAGTTTGTCTAAATATTTAATGCATTATTACTTATTTTATCCCTAATTTAATGTATTTAATACATTCTCTTTCTTCATTTATCTCACTATTACTCTCTTACATCTACCCATTTATACATAGGGGTATATTTTAAAAAAAAAATTGTATTTGTTACATATTAATTGCTTTTAACTAATTTTAACTGTTTTTTAAATCGTGCAATTTAGTTGAAAGGATCTTATAATAAGCGATGGAATAGTATTTTTTTAATATAGGGTCTTAAATTTGAGTAATGTAAATATTTAAAAAAAAATCTTGCTAGAATAACTTTTTCTCACAGAGAACAGGGCATAACTTGAATTCATCAAAATGCAAGCGCACACATAAATTACGACGAGGTCGAGTTTGAAATTTCATCCAAGTATAAAAGGTGGTATTGTTACTGAAATAATTTACCGCTAACTTGAATTCAAATTAATTGATTATACTTGATAGCAGATGATTCTCATCTTTCTTTAAAAAAATTAATGAAATACTCTATTTCATCCTTATTATTATCTTTAGTTTTTAATATAAGAAAATTAAACACATTTTATTTTGATATTCTCCAACTAGTTGAACAATATTCTAACCATATATAACCCATTCTAATTAATTAATAAATTTTACAGATGGTTTTATAATTTTAAAAATATCAATTAATTTTAACTAAAATTTTTAATTTACATAAAACTATTAATAGGTCCTTAACACAAGGACATAGTAGACAGGAGCATTTCCTTTCCCTTTCCATCTCTTTCTACTTTATCTATGCCTTCACTCCAAAGATCTTAACTTCCTTTCTATAAAATATGTGAATTGTAAGGATGCTTGGCTTGTAGATGATCTTCCTTCAATAATTTTGGTTATATTATCTACAATTATGGAGTAGGCAAGACCATGAAGGGCAAAATAGTACAATTTTTTTCGTTGGCAAAACAAAAAAACAACAATTTTTTTTTCTGGGATAGGATTCACCTGAACCTTTTGTATCCCTTAATTTTTTATTAAGCGATATAATTGGTTTTTTTAGTAATTAATATATATTTTAAAAATTATTGCTTTCAACCTAACATCTCAAAAGTTTGAGGGAACATTAGTTACTAGATTTTTTTTAATTATACATTTATATTTAATTGCACACAATTCTCAAAGTTAGGAGTTTAGAAAAATATAATAGAATATGCAAATATCAATTGCAATTAGTACTGCTCCTTGGCTTTTCTCCCCATCATTACTCTATCAAAGTTATCAACACTCTCTATATGTGGCTTATAAATCCACCACTGCATCTCTGCTATCTCATGTAGTGATCTCTTTTAATAGCTCAAAAGCTATGAAATGTGAGTTGTTAATTCGTGGTGACATCGTATATCCCTTATTTTATTGATGTTTTGAGTGATACTCCCTCCGGTTTAATATATAAACTTCAAATAATCGAATTACGTTTAACGGACTAATAGTTAAAATTAATTAAAAATAATAGATAGGTCATAACTACATTTTTTTTTCCAAATCTGCCATTATTTATTAAGAAAGTAAAAGGAGAGAGTAATAATTGAAAAAATAATAAAAGAGAATATATGACTGTAATATTAATGAAAGAGAAGGAGTACTGTACTAAATACAGTCAACTAAAAACAAAATAGGAAAAAAAAATAACAAATATTTAGACAAACTTAAAAATAGAGCTTATGTTTTGGACCAGAGTTCTCTTAAAAGATGAAGCTTATATATAGAATTGGAGGGAGTACCGACTCATATTTTTTGGGACTTCAAGTAATGTTTTGATTGGTGGTATTGCAGGTGATTTAAGATGGAACTCAAACTTCAATTGATTTTTGAAGTATTGATCGTTTTTTGAGCCTTCTAGTTAAAGCTCCGTGATTCAACGGCTTCAAGCGTAACTGGGGTAGTGATTATACTACGTGTGTGTCGTAATGCATTTTCTAAGACTTTGCGCTGCCAATATGGTCCTAACTTAGAATCAACTAGTGTTTTTCTTTATCATTTTATCGTTTTGTTAAATTAATATGTAAAATTATGATTTTGGATTCGGAATTTGAAAATAGCAAATAAGGACCGGATCCCATTTTAGCAAATATGAAATATGGATAAAATGTCTGAAATGCCCCTTAGCCAAATTGTGATCTGGTCTATTGAAATTGTCATTAGCTAAAATGAACTTGTTATTTCCCATAGTCAACTTGTCATTTGGTATACCCTCAACCAAGTTGTGATTTGGTCTACTGAAATTGTCATTTGTTAAAGTGAATTTGTCATTTTCTATAATCAACTTGTCATTTGGCTAAGGGGCATTTTAGATATTTTAGCACGATTTCGTATTTGCAAAAGTAAAATCAGATCTTTATTTGCTACTTTTCAAGTTAAGAGTCCCAAATCTCAATTTACATATTAGAGAGTCTTTTTTGTAATTTTTCCTAAATAAAATTGAGTCTTATTAAAAACAATCCAATTGCAATTAGTCCAGAGGCGGGTGATTAAAAAACAATTAGTACTCAGACCCTGATTTGGGACTAAATTATAAAGTACAATTACTTACATACCCTCAATTTAAAACTGAATAATTTTTACAAAACAAATGATAAGAACAGCTTAAGCATTGACAAGTTTGACAAAAATTGTTATTCTTCAAATTAAAAGCATGTAAATGATTTTGTCTATTATTTAATGCTTTAGGATAATTCCATTTCAAAATTCTGATTTGAGATTGAAATAATTTTGTAGCATTTTTCCCCTTTCTCCCGAATTTTTTAATATATTAATGGTGTTTCTTAATCTGGCTTTAAAAAAAATCAGAGTTTTAAAATAATATTTAATTAATTAGAAAATAGAAGCAAGTTTTTTCTAAAAAAGCAAAGAAAAAAGAGAAAATGGAAAGATAAGAATAATTTGGAAGAAAAAATCTAGTTAATTTCTGAAAATCTGTCCGAAAAGCAAGGGCACAGAGGGGATTGAAAGAAACCACCACAAATATAAATTGCGATTTCTCTGCGCGATCTTTGGTCATCTTCCTTCCTTCAATCTTCTCTGCTCACTGTGAACGCGTTCTTGTTCTTGTTCTTCTTCGGTTCCCATCAACGACCCACCAAAATGCTCGCAGTTTTCGACAAATCGGTGGCCAAGGGCCCCGATGCTCTCACCAGCCCTGAATCCGGCTCCGTTTCTTCCCTGAAAGACGACTTGCTCGCTAAACACTTTGCCTCCGCGCATTCCGGTGCCGTTTCCGTCAGTCTTGGCTCTTCTGGTCTCATGGTATATTCTATGGACAAACAGAACCCTCTCCTTCCAAGGTTCACTTCCCATTTCTGAAGTTATCGCATTTATCTTTACTTGAAGAAAGAGAGAAAGAATGAGCAAGCCTATTGATTTTATTTTATGTTTTTTTTATTTATCACCATCAATTCAATTTTTTGCTGGATCTGGGTATGTTAGTTTTTTTTCTGAGAATTGATTTTAGCAGATGAGGTTAAAATTGGAGCTGGCTTTTTTTATTTCTGGACGATCGAATCGCATGTTTTGTATTCTTGTGATGGAAAAATAGTTTACCGGTGTTTGGTTGCTTCTTTTGGCTAAAGTTCGTCCAATGATTTTCTAGCTTTCATGGATTAATTTAAATTCAGTTATGTTTATCTTATATGCTTATTTGGATGAGGCATGTTTGATTGATCTAACCTTAGGATCTCCTTATAGAAGTTGTCTCTTGGTCAATGACGTTATAATAATTTTTTGTCATTGGTATTATTTATATATAATATATATATATTGATAATCACTCGTTGTATTTTTTTTTTTCCTTGTGAATATAGTTTTTGTTCTAATTTTTGGGAAATCACTCGTTGCAGTATTTGGCTATCAGCCTGAAACTAATAGAACTAAACATTCTCCAATCCTCGAAAATCTGTGATGCTTTTGTGCCCTTCTTTGCTCTCGTTAATTCTTGGTGCTTTTTATTGTCTTTTCTGTTATTGGTTCCTCTTCTGGTTTGGGGTCTTTCTCGCTTCTGGAGTTATCTGTCTCTTTCTATGGCCTTAACGAGAGACATTAAAACTCTTGGTATGCCTGGGAACTTCTTGTTGATTATCCTTGAAGCTTTTCTAAGTGCGTTATTAGATATTTTAATCCTTATTGTGTTTTCCCAGCTATCAAAATATAATTTTTCCTTTGTCAGTATATTAGTTGTGTGCTCACCCTGCCCTTTTCATTGTTTGTTCTTTTTGGCTTTTCGCCAGTGTCGTTGTATTTTTCTTGTTATTGTTAGTTAATGAGTTTTGGATTGAAAAACATTTCAATCACGTTCATTAAGATAAATATGGAAACTTAAATATCTGCATAAAGTCATGCATGATTAGCCCTCCATCCTCTTTATAGTTACACTTGCAATAGTTTCCTTAATCCATGGGAAAAACTTCCCTTCTCAAATCACGAAGAGTGTGTTTGGATGACTTCCCAAAAGGACTTTTTCCAAAAGCGCCCCCATCCTTCTCAAAAAGGCACATTGACTTCCGTGAAAAAGAGGCTTCCATGCAATAAACCAAACATAACTAAATCTGAAATGCTCTCATCCAATCAGATGCCATGACAAATTAATTATACATGGAATATATATGTAGGGAGGCAGGGAGATAATTCTGTTATTTACTGCTTCCTTGAACATTTTTGGTATTAATTCTTGTCTCATCTTGCCAGATTTATTTGCTGTTGTGGATGACATCTTCTGCATATTTCAAGGCCACATTGGGAATGTCGCTAATCTCAAGCAACAATATGGGTTGAATAAAACAGCAAATGAGGCCATCATTGTCATAGAGGCTTACCGTACTTTAAGAGATCGTGGTCCTTATCCCATTGATCAGGTCGTGAGAGACTTCCAAGGGAAATTTGCATTTGTTCTGTATGACAGTAGTTCTAAAGCTGCATTTTTTGCTGTGGTGAGTACCATTTCTTGTCTACTTGTCTCCTTCCGTCTATTCCTATCACTCTCCCATAGTGCCGTGTCTCAAGGGCAAGGCAGAGACTTTCTGGTATATTCAAAATGGTCACATCGGAAAGCCTTGGAATAGTGCAGTTATATTCCTGCTACTGTCTCCTCTGACCTGGCATACATAAATTGGTCCTTTGCAGGATATTGATGGGAGTGTTCCCATCTTCTGGGGAACTGATGCTGATGGAAATCTTGTCCTTTCAGATGAAAAGGAGACTGTAATTAAGAGCTGTGGGAAATCCTTTGCTCCATTCCCTAAAGGTAATGCCATACTCTGATGTGGTAGGGCAGCTGACCCTCCAAATCCTGTGTGGTTTGAAGATTTCCTGTGGGACTTCATTTCTAAAAATTCATATCGCTGCTATAATGTGGGTTCAAGTAGAAATGAATGAAACCGGCTAGATTGATGTTGAAAGTTCATCGAAACATTGAATGGTTGATGTTAGGGATGAAAGTTCATCAACCTAGAAACATTGGAATAATGGTTGATGTTAGGGATGAAAAGTTCATCAACTTAGAAACATTGGAATAATGGGAACAATATGATCATATTATTGGTGTGGTGATGTGCAACAATTCATATCAAGTGTTCCCTCCCCCCCCCCCCCCAAAAAAAAAAAAAGCAAAAAATTCGTCCTCTTCATATGTTCTCACAAATGTTTCCCATGAGGTTATTACAGATATTCACTGACTCTATTTCTTCTTCCATATCATCTTGTGTCCCTTTCTTTGGTTCCGCTGTGTAAACTTATAGGATGCTTCTTCACATCATCTGGGGTTTGAGGAGTTTTGAGCATCCACTTAACGAGTTGAAGCCCATGCCGCGGTTGACAGCTCTGGTGAAGTATGTGGCGCAACGTTCAATGTGGATCCCAATGCCAAAAAGGAAAGTCCCAGCATGCCAAGAGTTGGGAGTGCTGCTAACTGGTCTAACTATTGATGCAGTGCTGTTTTATCTGCACCAATTTCCCTATTTAATATCAATCTGTTTCCATCATGAGAACTTCTGAGGCCTTTGTGGGCTGCTTAGCTTGGTGACATTAATTTTACTTCCATGAAAGCTTCAAAGTGGTGCTCAAACTGTTGCTTTCTTATCCTACACAGTGAGTACCATGAAGCTAATGCTTTCTGGGCACACAATATGTAATATTAATAATATGGCCTTGAATACCTTTTTTTCCCTGTATGGTAAATAATTCTCTGCCTCTGTAGGGTTTCATTCACTTTGGGTATAGTTTGATCTCTACTCGCCTTTTGATGTGGTTAATGTTATGTCAAACTGTGGCTCTTTAGAGTCCAATGACAGCAAGAATGATCAAGCAATGTTAAAAGAGAATGAGCGTAAAGCCAAGAAGTAAATTCTATTCTGTATATGCGTTCCGCTGTTTTTGTCAGTTTTTTTAAAGAAAAAACTACAGAGCAGTAGTTTATTTTATTTTATTTAAATTTTAGTAGTTTTTTATTTTTCCATAAAACGTGCTTTTAGAAAACTAATTTATTTTGTATAATACTTTTCATAAAATAAAAATTAGATCTTAATCCAGACGGTTCGAATCTGCCGCATAGCAGCAGAACTTCTGTGCTGAGGGTTACGAGGGCCATATGCCCGGCATATTTTTTTTGGGAAGAAAAAGCATGTGAAGAAAAAGTATATTTTTTCTAAAAAGTATATTAATATTATCGTACTCATTTTAAAAAAGTATAGTTAATAATATGATAATATTAAAAGAGTAGTTGCAAATGGATGTGTTTAGATTGTCATTAATTTCCTTACAAAATGTCTGACCTAGTATTCATTAACCAAGGTTTTAAATTTGAGCCCAATGGATGGAAAAATCACAATGAAATTTTGAAAGAGTTTCTCGTCGACCCATATCCCATTTGATTCAAATTCAAATTAATTAATTGATAGCACCAAGTATGAGATAACTTGCTCGAAAAAACACGGGGAAATTTATAATTGAAACAGAATTCTATAAAAAATGATTTGAAGATAAACGTTTTGCTACATGCTACTGTATTCTTACGTGTGAGTCATTTGCCGGGAAAAAAAATCTTGTCCCTAAATATGTTACTCGTTGGATAATAAATATTTTTTTAAATTTTACTCTATCAAATACAATAACGAAATAGGTAAGTGTGGAAAATTTTATTAATTTAATGTATTACTTGGTATGTAAAAATTGGGTATAAGTAACTTACATAGAGGAAAGGAACCAAGTAGTATAGTTTTGAATTGACTTCTTACTAACTAAACTAACTCTTACTGACGCAACTACTTAATTATTAGAGATGTGCTAATGGAACCAACAAGTATGGGTCCTCATAGAACGACTTGTGGTTTAAAAAGAGGCTCTTGAGTTTGAGTTTGTGTGACTGCAAAAAAACGGTTTTGAAAAAATTATTTCTAATTAAACTCAACAACTCAAATATAATCCAATTAGATAGTCATATCAGAAAAAAGCGATGTGTTAGCCGCAACCGGGAATCAATAAATATTAATATGATTTATTCCTTATTTGTCGAATTCAATTTCTTCGAAAGTAACTGAATGCATTTAGGTTAAAAAAAAAAAAACTGAACAAGTAAAAATGCCAAATCTCTTTTGACAAACAAGATGTGTGGAGACTGGATTCGGGTGACATTGAAATTTTTGTTACTAGGAACATCATAATCCATTCAGACAAATGAGTCATATGATTGCCAATTATGAAATAAAATTTTCCAACAAGCACTCCTCTCAAGCATCATTAATGACAACTTTAATCTGATAGATTAGTTCAAGTTTCTCTACAATCCATATTTGTCTTTTTTATCATGCTAATTGACTAACATGCCTGTCCCCTATTAGTAAGCATCATTTGTATATATGTTTTGCTTTGCCTACCTCTCTTGTACTACTTCCTCTTATGATATGGAAGACTACTTCCTCTTAATGATATGGAAGACTGCTTTCTAGTTTGGGTTTCTTTGGTAAAGCATGAAGTTTGCTTGTGAATTTGCCACAAAAATTTTGAAACTCTAATATGGATTAAGGTGTAAATTTATCCTGAAATTTTTTTTTAGGTTTAATGTTATCTTCAAAATTTCAAAATACAGCAATATTATTGCCCTCTACTAAAAAAAATTGAAGTTAGCTATTAAGAAATTAATGTTGATCATTGATATTTTTAATGAAAAGAAACGACATTGCTATATTTTAATATTTTTGGTGCAATTTTTAATTAAAAAAACTTTCAGGCAACATTATTGTTCATAAGTAAAAATTTTCAAGACAAATTTATAGGTTAATCCTTTTAACATTCTCCAGGCCTATATTTTTATTGCAAATTATAATTTTTCATGGAATACTTGAAATCCAGTTTTGAAATCAAACCATCAGCATTTAAAATTACGGACTTTGATTAATCAAACTGGGATGGGCTGACTCCAAATACGTACAATTTGTTTTTTTAAAAGGTGTCTTGTATAAATCTTCCTCCCCTAATACTGTAAATATGTTATAGAAACAGAAAATTATTGCTAATTTATTATTCTATTTATTGTATTTTAAAAAAGTATATGTTATTTGATTCTATTTATAAGGTAGAAGAATAACTTTTTTATTTTTTAATTCTATTTATAAGACATGTCATTAATTTTTTATCACTGGTTTTTTCTTTTATCTATTGTTAAATATGGTGTGTGTTATTTAATTTTTAATGTATGTACATTCATCAAGGCTAAAGTTGAAAACTCATTAAATTTTTATTCTTAATTAACGATTTTTAATATTTTTTTAATTTTTTAAAAATATATTAAAAATAAATTATAAATAAGATTGAAATAATATTAAATACAAGTAAATTCAAAAAATTATTACTAAATTTGAGATAGTATCAATAAAATTTAAGATTTTTTGAATTCTTATAAAATATGTTAGAATTTTTTTCATAAGAAAATATTTCATAAAAAGAATCTGAAAATTTCTAAATTTCAAGTTAGGGTCTTTTCTTATATTTTAACAGTATGCTTAGTTTGTAAGTAACAAAATATTTTTGTAAAGGTTTCTGATTTGAAATTCTGTAATTTTATCTCCCGGCCGCTGCAGCCTCTGCTTGACCTTAGCTGCCCCAAATGAGCAGATAATGGTCTGAACGAGGGCTATTATCGTCTTTTCTCAGCGGCCTCCGTAAGTACCAAAAACGCTCCCCGTAGGTTCGTTCCAAGATATAAATGATCAAATCACTGGAATTTCCGCGTCTGGATTCTAGGGTTTCTCTGCCTACAATAGCAGAGCAAACCCAATTATTCCTCATTTTTCGTCAAAATTTTCCTTTTTTCCCTCTTGCTTTCAAATTTTCTTGCTTCCCGAACCTATTCTTTCTTTCTTCACACCACCTGATCTTTTCCCATTCCTGTGAAACTCACCATTTTCCGTTCTTTTCTGGTCGACTTCAATTTCTGCAAGCTACATGAAGCTTCTTCAGTCCGATGAGACCGCCTCTGAGGCTTGCGACCTTCCTGAGGAAACCCAAGAAGAGAAACCCTCCAGTTCGTCTGTGGTTGAAGGCATTGACCGTGGCCTTGATAATGGTGATGCGGTTCTCGATGTGTTCGGGAAAACCGTGGAGTTCCCGGTATTGGAGAACGCAGAAGACTCCGTGGAGGGCTTGTATTTTTATAAGAATGTCTACAATTTGATCCCCAAGTCTTTGGGAGGTCTTGCGCGGTTGAAGACATTGAAGTTCTTCGGAAATGAGATTAATTTGTTTGCCCCAGAGTTTGGAAACCTGACGGGCTTGGAGTGTTTGCAGATGAAGATATCTTCTCCTGGAATTGGTGGGTTGCCATTGCATAAGTTGAAGGGTTTGAAGGAGTTAGAGTTGTCCAAAGTGCCTCCGCGGCCTTCTGCTTTCCCTATATTGACAGAGATTGCTGGTCTTAAGTCCTTGTCCAAGCTATCTATTTGCCACTTTTCTATAAGGTTGGTAATTCAATGTGGCTATTTGTTTAATAGTAATTTTGGCTTTCACTGGCAGCTAATGTATGTGCGGGGTGCTTAAGAAGTTGGATTGCCAATTTTCCCTGCTTTGAGTTTAAACTGTCCTCATTGGGTATTTTTTTAGTTAAAATCAAAACTTTCCACATCATAACCTTTTTTCTTCCATCTGGCCAATTTTTTCCCTCCCGAGATAATGGCATTAGATGAGTGACGGTTCACATGATAGAGAATAACTATGCCAAGTTGAAGCATCTGTGCTGAAAGTTAGATTGCATTTGTGGAGATATGGTTTAATTTATCTAGTTTGATGCATATTTTCTTTCTATTAGGGAGTAAACACTTGATCCTGCCATCTGAGTCGGAACCGGTTAATTTCAATTATTTATTTGATGTATATCAACAGTTTGAGTTTTGCTTTTTGAGACTCCAAGCCAAGAATGAATAATTCATAACTCAAGCTCTGGGCAATTCTATTTTTAAATTGAATTCAGATATACACTTGGGTTGTGTTGATTGATATAATAGTTATGTTGCAGAGTAGGGTAACTTATGCTGATTAAATAGGTTTTTCATTCATGTGGTTAGTTGCTTATTAATACTGATTTGGTGGGCCTTTTTTGGTTGTGGTCAGATAAAATTATTAATACTGATTTGGTGGGCCTTTTTTTGTTGTGGTCAGATAAAACCTTGATTTTCTAGCTGCAACTCTTTTGAGTAGTATATGAAAAATTTGCTGCATCATGATTTCAAATGGTCCATTGTCTTGGAATAGTTTATGAGTGTTGCTCGTGGTTAAGGAAGGGGGGTTGAAGAAAATGAAGATGGCTCTCTATTATGATATTGATTAGGCAAACAAGTAGGAGGTTAACTTTGAAAAGCAATTGTGTGGATGCATTGTTTGCCCATGAGCATTTTTCATTTTGTCAACTTTTCAAAGTGGCATCGTGATATGGATAGTAAATTGGACTCCATACTCTGCCAGCAAATAAGAACGTGTCTGGATACACTAAAATCCCTATATCCATCACAGATTATTTTGGCACTTGGTTGCGGTTCTGTTTTGGACGTTTAATTTGGTGATTGATAGTATCAACATCATTAACAACCTCCTTAACATGCTTCACAAGCCTCGTGTTTTGAGATTGTAACATTTTATTGCTTTTTTCTGTTTAGTGGGATCATTAGCATTTTCAGTGAACTATATATTTCTCATTCTTTTTGGTTCTAAATCGTCATGCTTTCTGCTTTTCTGTAGATACCTCCCTCCTGAAATTGGCCTCTTAAAGAAACTGGAGTATCTTGATCTTTCATTCAATAAGATGAAGACACTGCCCTCCGAAATCAGTTATTTGAATGGCTTGATATCTTTGAAAGTTTCCAATAATAAGTTGGTGGAACTACCATCAACTATGGCATCTTTGTCCGGGCTGGAGAACTTGGACCTGTCAAGTAATAGGTTGACTTCACTGGGACCTCTTGAACTTGGGTCTATGCATAAACTTCAGAATTTAAATCTTCAGGTACCTAAGTATAATATTTTTTTTTTTAAATCACAGTACCATGGTCATTAGTTAGTGAGAATATTTTTCCCATACATGTTGTCCATTGCTTTTCTTTTTCTTTTCATCTGACTTTCTTAGTCTTTTTATATTATGAATTTATCTTTATGACGTTATAAGCATATAACTTAATATGTTTGTATCTTGTATGCTTTAACTAGCTCTTATAATGCCAGCAATATATATTTATTCAAATCAATGTGTTGAATGTAACATTGTATTTTAATTTGTTTTTCTCGGTCAGCTTAGCTTACGTGTTCAGCTGTATGTGTTCTAGCATATTGTATGCAATAATTTGGTCTGTTTTTCTTTCCTAAATATTTGGTGAAATTGTTTAACGTGGTGGCATCTGACAGCGTTGGACATGGGGGGACACCAGAATGAAGGTGCCTCTGTGCATCTAAGGTATTGATTTTGTGTTCGTAGCTTGCCTATGAAGCAAAACATGATGAATCTGGGATTTTTGTGCACATTCACGCACATAACTATCTATACTTCTTTTGTGTAGGCTTGTAACCATAAGTTAAAAGTTTGGTGTGCAAGTGGAGTCCTTGTTCTTTTTTTTTGGGGGGGGGGGGCTTCTGGTTATGTGAATTTAACATTTTTGAATTTTTGTTTTCAAGTTCAATAAGCTGCGCAGCATGCTTCAAATACCTTCATGGATTCATTGTAATATGGAAGGAAACGACAGAGGTGAATGCAGCGATGATTTTAGCAGTTCTTCTGTTGAAATGGATGTCTATGAAACGAGTTCACTGGAGAATGATGGACTACTTTCACATGGTGAGGACTGCAGATTATCCCTTTTTTTTTGTTAGGCCAAATATAATCCTTTGTTTTTGGAATCACCTTTGTCTTCATTTGAGTTCATATATGTGGAGCCAAATTTACTCACATGGTTCTTTTCTGCAGCATCTCGTAATAGCTCATCAAGCCTATTAACTAGCTCCTCGTCTAGTAGATGTTTTGCAACACGGAAATCAGGTAAAAAGTGGAAGCGGCGGCACTACTTACAGCAGAAAGCCCGCCAAGAGTGCTTAAACAACAGCAGGAAGTGGAAAGGTTTAAATAATTCACAACTGGGCAAGGACATGCATAGAATTTGTGAATCAGAAAACCAAGGCAGCCCTGCTGTTGAAAACTGCAGTGAAGCTCATCCATCAGATAGTGTGTGTCTGGACAATGAAGCTAAAAAGATGGTCTCAGAAGAAGCTGGGAATGACAGTGTAATTGATGATGTTAACAACAATGAAGTGGGTATTGAAAAGCAATTTAAGGATTGTTCCAGTAGAAGCGAAGATGAAAACAATGCTTCCTTATGCCCGTTGGAGAATGGACCTAGTGGGCAGGACAATGCATCAAGTTCAGAATCTTTGAAGCATATTTCTAAATCAAAGAGACATTCAGAAAGGGATCTTGATAATCCTAAACCATGCAAGTCTAGAAAACCAATTGGTGATAGCTCATCATTGTCCTACAAGTACAGTAGATTATCATTTTGTGGTGCCGAAGACCATCTGCCAGATGGTTTTTATGATGCTGGACGTGATCGACCTTTTATGCCCCTTGAGAGTTATGAGCAAAATCAGTGCCTTGCCTCTCGTGAAGTCATCTTAGTGGACAGGTTTTTTATTGTTTTTTTTTTTACTATTTATTAGTAAAATAACTAGTGGCCAACCCCTGCAAATGCAAGTGAATTATTATTTATGTACCTTTTTAAGTAAAAAATTCAATCATACATACAATTATATCACGGTAATTATTGATTCTTATATATATATATATATGGCCCAATTTGAAATGGAGATGGTAAAATTTAAAGGAAATATGAAAATACTGTAAAGAGGAAAAGTGCATGGAGCTCAATGATAAAATTACAGTTTTGAAAATACTTGACCAGAAAAGCGCACAATTAAAAAAGTTGTCATGTGGATATACAAATAGTAAAACTACTATTCATGTGTTTTTAATTAGAGTAGATTGGATATAATTAGAATTAATACTACTATTACTACTATTATATGAAGTATGTGCTATCTACTTGGACATGGGCATTCAGAACAATTTCTTGGGTGCAGAGTGTTACAATAATTGTGTCGGGCTGTTTCTTAATGTTTTCCTCCCTTTTATCAGAGAAAGAGATGAAGATCTGGATGCCATAACACTCTCTGCTCAGTCATTGGTGCGTCATTTGAAGCAGTGGAATGATTTTACCAAACATGGGAATCAAGTTGCTCTTGATAGCTTCCAGATTGCTTCGCTGCTTGCCCTCTTTGTATCAGATCATTTTGGGGGCAGTGATAGAAGTGCTATTGTAGAAAGGACACGAAAAGCAGTGTCTGGTTCAAACTATCACAAGCCTTTTGTCTGTACATGCTCAACTGGAAGCAACAATGGTATTAGTGCTTCCTCCAAACCAGTTGTAAACAGTGAAGACATTACTCTTGCTAGTAACTCTGAAAAATCTCTTGAGTCTTTAAAAAGGAGACGAAATTCAATCATAGTTCCCATTGGATCTGTGCAGTTTGGTGTGTGTAGACATAGAGCTCTGCTTTTGAAGGTAACCATTGTTGCTTTAATCATATTACTACATTGCATGTACATCATTTTCTGTAATTACTATTGTTTACCTATGACGACCTAATGCAATTTCTGTCAGTATTTATGTGATCGCATGGAGCCTCCAGTACCCTGTGAGCTTGTCAGGGGTTTCTTAGATTTTTCACCACATGCCTGGAACACCATCGTAGTTAACAGAGGTGATACCCAGGTTAGAATGATAGTTGATGCATGCCGGCCGCATGATATAAGAGAAGAGGCAGACCCTGAGTTCTTTTGCAGGTCTGTACTTCATACCTTGATTAGCAATTCTTTTTCATGTAAAATGTCATTTTGTTCTCGTTAAGAATTGAGATAAACATATATGGTGAATGTTAGTTATTTTTATTTGGTTGCTGAAGCATAGCTTTTGATAATGCAAAGGAAAGTTTGACAGTATATCTGTAGTAACTAGACATTTTGGCATCCTAGAATCTGGACTTATTTTTCTGAAATTATTAATCAGTGCTGATGAAGTGAGACAAACTTTCTTTCGCTATTCTCAAGTAGTCCTTTATTTCTTTGTAGGAGCAAACTCTGAATAGTTTTATTTAATGCATAAAAAAAGTGTGGCCCTATATCATCAGATAGATATGTTACTTTTGAGTTCCTGAATGAATGTTGCTGTCCTGTGCAAGTGTTGCTTGGGAGTGTGTTTAATTCTAAGATTTCTGAAATTTATAGAGGTTCTTTGTAATCTGACGACTTGTTTATGATTCCAATTCCCAGGTATATACCTCTTAGTCGAACCAAAGTTCCTATTTCATCTGACGGAACTCCTGGTCCTGGTTGTTCATTTCCATCTCTCTCTACATGTGACGAATTTGAGAAGGCATCTTCAAGTACGTTAGTTCGGTGCAAATTTGGGTCAATTGAGGCTGCAGCAAAGGTGTGTTACCTAAAGTGTTGTTGGGACTCTAGCTTAATTGTATTATCTATCTAGAGATTGTTATGTTCTCAAGTAATGCGTCACTGTGAATTTACCTCATAATGTTAATGGGTGGTTTGGATTTGCAGTAGATGGGAAGAAGGGGTTTTTCTTTTTTAAATGTTCCGACTACTTCTGTACAACATATATCTTTAATACGTATTTTCTGTGATGTCTCAGGTGCGTACTTTGGAAGTGAAGGAGAGTTCACCAGACAAAATAAAAAACTTTGAATATAATTGTTTGGGAGAAGTGAGAATTTTAGGTGCTTTGAAACACCCTTGTATAGTTGAAATGTATGGACACCAAATATCTTACAAGTGGACTCTTCTAGAAGATGGTAATCCTGAGCATTGTGTTTTAAGGTCTGCAATTTTTATGGAGTACATAGAAGGGGGCTCTTTGAAGGTAAGCTTGCTTGTAATCCTTTTTTGTTATTGTTGACAGCTTTTTTAAAATGGTTTAGTTATTTTCTCCTTGCATATTCCATCAGACCTATCTTGATGAGTTATCAAAAGCTGGTGAAAAGCATGTTCCGGTAGAGCTGGCTCTGTATATCGCCAAAGATGTTGCATGTGCATTGTCAGAGCTACACTCAAAGCACATAATTCATCGTGATGTAAAAAGTGAAAACATTCTAATTGCTTTGGATAGAAAGAAAGATGATGGCACCCCTACTGTGAAGCTTTGTGATTTTGACAGCGCAGTGCCACTAAGATCACCTTTGCATAGCTGCTGTATCGCTCATGTGGGAGCGCCTCCTCCTTATGTGTGCACTGGAACGCCACGATGGATGGCTCCAGAGGTTATGCGGACTATGTACAAAGAAAATACTTATGGATTGGTAAGATCCTTTACTTGATCATCTATACTCTGAGCTTATTATTGATCTATATTAAGCTAATGCCTCTCTAGGTTTACAGTTGACATTTAAATGAGCAATTTAGAGTGCAACTATCTGGGGATGATTTTTACTTCTTACAGAAGAATATCCAGCTATTTCAAGTTCTAGTCAATTCCTTTCTTATCTATTCTTTGATGTATGCCTTGCTAGCATCAATTCTGAATGCATATGATGTTTGTGGGCATTGAATTCTTGATTTCGTTACATGTTTTATATCTGATAATAGTTTGGTAGTTGCTTTATTCTTTGATGATGATTATAGTCAACCTAAGTTTCACATTGAAAATTATTCAACGTCTATGAACTGATGCAGCATTTATTGGGTTGTAATACTTCTTTCCTTGTAACAGGAAGTTGATATCTGGTCATTTGGATGCTTACTTCTGGAGCTTCTCACGCTGCGTGTTCCATTTTCTGGGCTGTCTGATTTACAATTCCATGACATTCTACAGGTTTGTTTTCCTCTTTTATACTTAGAAAAGCAGATAGCAAGTTCTTTCTTGAATGACTTTTTTTTCACATTATCTTTTCAGATGGGTAAACCACCACAATTAACAGAAGAACTGGAGGCCCTGAGTTCACTGAATGAACCCACGATGATTCGATCCGGTGATGAGCCAGACAAATCAGATACTGAGGCAGACTTGATGAAATTCCTTGTTGATTTGTTTCATAGGTGTGTGGAAGAAAATCCGGCCAAACGACCTACAGTAAAAGAAATCTATGAAATGCTGCTTGAACAAACATGCCGTCTAAAAGTACAAGATGTTGACAATAGTTAGGTTGTCAGTTTGGTTGACCCTCTCACATTCCCTTGGTGTTGTATTATTAGACCAATCTCCAATTTTTTCAAGAATAATTCCCCCCCTAGTGTCTGTAGTGAATAATAATCATTATGTGCAATTCCATTCCAGGATGTTAGATTCAGGCGGCTCTTTTCAATCTGATTGAGATCTGTAAATTTTGTAGCTAGGTCTCTTTTCAGGCTGCCAGTGTTGAGGTCCATGTAGGGTATATTTATGCTGTCACTGGATCTGATTAATTTGTTCAAAGCCTTCCCAATTCTGGTAGGCTTGCCTTGAAAATCTGCAGCAGAATACTGTGTTTCTGGTTTTTCGGTTTCCCATGCGGGTGCTTGCTGTAGTAATCTCTTGATGATCATACAAATTATGCCATGTTATCCACCATCTGAGCAATTGATATATATATTTTCTTGTAATATTGTGCAGGTCTATGTATCCTGTTTAATAAACGCTATACTTGTTCTGTCCTAGTAAAGCTTTTAAAATAAATTATTAGAAGCCATTCTTAACAAGTGGTGTAATTATCTTCTGCCCTTTATTTGAGCGCATGCATGTTGTAAATGTTTTTTTTTTAATATAATGTCATTTTCAACCGCAGAAAATGAATTTTGCTAAAAAAAAAAAAAAAACCAAAAAAATTGAGTTGTTACTTCCAGCAGTGTGAATCATCATTAATTATCAAATGTGTAAGTTACAGATGATTAGGCTTATTCTTTAAATTTTATGTAATGCATGGAGGACTGATCTAGTTTAAATCAATAAAAAAATATATGTAATTTATTTATAGCGAATTGTAATTAGAATCATATTTCTTTTATTCTAAATTTGATACCCCCTCTTTCCGGTGTGTCTTATTCTTTGAAACTTAAATGTTGTGTCAAAATTTATTTGTAAACTTTTTATTTTATTCTCATTTAATTATGCATTCTCTTTTTCCCAGCATAACTTTCTCTTGCCTTATTACACATTCTCTCTTCACTACATATTCTCCCTCTTCCACATAAATGAGGATATTTTGAAAAAATAAAATTCATTTTTTACTCATTTATTATACGTAACCAATTTTAATTAACTTTTTGAACAATGCAATTTGGTCAATTGTATCTTATAAAAGAGAGCAGAGGGAGTATAATACTACTAGTATTTAATATAAGAACTACTTGGGAACTAAATTGGGTATTAAATTTATAATTCATTTTCAAAGTATGTTTATTGATTGCATATACTAAAGGAATTTTTAAGTAATAGTAGTCATGTTTAAAATAATACTTTATGAAAATTAACTCATTTTTGTTACAAATAATTAATTTAATTAATTTTTTTAATATATTCAAATTAATTAAGTAGTTCTTATAAGAAAAGCCTAGAATGGGAGAGACATGAGAGGAGGAAGAACAAGAAGAAGGAGAAAAGGTCATAGAAAAGAAAGTGAAGAAAAAAAATAGAAGAGGAAGTGATCACAAAATACTCAATTTTATTCAATTTATAAAAAGATTGGAGTAATTAATATTATATGTATAAAGTCCTAAAAAATACAATACTTGCATCAAGTTCTATGTATTCATTTTATCAAGTTCTCTAATCATACCTAGTCATATGTCATTGTCATATGATACATGACCATGTATAATCAGAGCTCTTGACATGATGAATATAACGAATTAAACCTAAGTAATTTCCTTCTAAGAAATCTAAATCTGACTCAAGTTTAAGCAAAAGAAATTATAATCATAGAAAATCCTACTAAGTAAAGAAGATTTTCCCTTTCAAGGCTTAGAGCGTAAATGGTTTTTACCTCTTCCACAAAGTATACTCTCAAGATTCAAATTTGTATTTTCTTTTTACAGAGATGAGACTGTATACCACATCAATCAACAACTTGTTGATATAAATCTAAATTATTTATTTAAGAGATAATCTGTATTCAAATAAAAATATTCATAAAATTAATAATAGATTTTCCTAATCTGAGCATATTCTATCTCTATCAAATCACCTCTACATTCGAAGTTAAAAAAATTGACACAGTAGAAAATAATTTTACGCAGTAAAAAATAATTGAAGGCTGCATGCTAAAAAGAGCAATGCTTTGACAGTTGACCTACTTTCACATGTACCATTGGTGGTTGTAATAATAACCCTACTCTGCTTTAACAAAAAGAAAAAGTCAGCCTCCTTTTCATTTTTTTTTTAAAATATCAATAATAAAAACAATAAATAATAATGAATTACAGAGTCATATTCCCTTCCTTTTTTTTTAAAATTTAATGGAGGGTCTCAAGATGCTTCTCCTATCAACTCTTTTATGTTCCCCTTTTAGTGACCAACTCATGCAATGCTTAATGCAAGCAAGACATCATAGAGCTTTACTTTTTCACTAAGTACTTTAATACAAAATTTAAATCAACATATTTTTTATAACTTATACAACTCATTGTCAATTTTATATTATATATATTAAATTTTATTATGTAAGTGGTTGTTTTGACATCATATCATTGGAAGGAGTCAAATCTTTTTTTTTTTTAATAGTCAATAGTTTAGGTGAGTTGGGTCCTAGGAGTTCACCAGGGCCAAGACATACCTCAAGGCTCAAAAGGCGCTTACAGAGGTACTTACAGATCGCCCACCAATAAAGTCCTCATATCAGCAGCGGAAGTCGAACTCACGGCCTTGTAGGTTTTGAGCTGACAGAAGGAGTCAAATTTATTTTGTACATTGCGCCTTTCTAATTTTAAGCTGGTGAAATAACTAATACTAAGATTATTAGAATTAGTTTTAATATAAGATATAAAGTTATGATAGGTCATGCTCATAAGTGATTATGTAATCTATGAGATCAAATAATTGTAAATTATTATCCCAAATACGTTTTCTGAAAAAGAAAAATGTCAAACATATTTACTCATAAGTATTGTGACCAGCCAAATTTTACTAGAAACTATATGAATATGCGATGACATAAAAAAATTAACATTACATAAAATTAAATACAATTCTCTATACATTAGAGAATTTGAGGAATAAGTTGTATTTTTTTATAAATTATAAAATATTTTACTTGTTATAAAATTTATTATATGCATTGATATACTGTTTCACTTTTTTTGTTATTTTTTATTCCCTCATAATGTGATGTACAATTGTTAATTTATAATTGTAAAAAAAAAAAAAATCAGATTCCCCTATACAATGCAGTTTGTTGCTTGCAGCAACTTTGGACCACTCTACTGCCCACAACAGTAGTCTGCTACTTTATTTACAACTTATGTAATGCTATAATTAAGGACCGATATTATTATATCAAATTTAGAAGGTTTAAATCTTCACCCAAAAAAAAAAAATATTTACAAGGTTTAAATAGTTAAAATTTGATCAAAATAATTTAAAACTACTACTCCTTAGTCTTTTCCTCTCCTTAACATAACACCTAATTGGAGAATTAATATTGGTCTTGTATGGAAGACTTATTTTGCATGTTTATCAATTTTTTTCCTCAAATTAACATTATTAATATTTCTCAATAATAATCAAGTAGAAAAGGAAGGGAGGGAGGGAGAGAATTAAAAAAGATACTTAAGATGTTTTAGAAAAACATATCATATTAACTAATTTAAGTAACATAATATATTCAAATTAATTAATTAGGTCTTATGTCGAAAGAGTATTAAAAAAGTTGAGAAAGAAAAACCAGGTCTATCTGTAAACGTAATACCCAGAAAGAGTCGTTTTTTTTCTGCCACATTACTTAATGAGATGTGTATTTGTGGTAGGTTTATTCTGCAGCAAGCAGCACAGAACCATTAATAATTAAAGCTTTCGTTTCTAATAAATGCTTTAATTTAATGAATCACTTTTGAATTAATTAATCACTTTATTTTAATTCAAAATATCTGCATGTTGATACTTTATCTGATAATACTATGATTAAGTCATGCATGAGAGAATAAATATCCCATCTTAAATCTTTAACATATCATTAGTCTCGTAAAAGTTAGAGTAATAAATCTTTAACATATCCCAACTTTGCATTGTCTTATAGGTTCTACAAAATTTTAGATAATTGTATAAAAATGTTATACATATTATATCCATCTAATCAATATGCTCTCATGTTTAATACTTTCAATTCCTATTGATTACTCTTGTTTTTAGATATATAAGATTTTTTTTTTGTTTTACCCTATGAGTTCTAAATCTTTCGAGCATATGATAATTCTTTTGTAAAACCTCAAAGTAGAATTGCTCTTAAATATGAATTAATAGATTCTTAATACTCCTCCGGTCCTAATTATAAGACCCAATTGACTTATTTGAGGAGATTAAGGAAGTAAGTTAAGTTGGTTATTTATAATAAATAAGTGTTGTCATTCCTAAAATATCCTTGCTAATTAAGTATATTGGCTAAAACTATCATTATTAGAAGGATTATCTTGGAAAAAAATGCATAAATATAAGAAACAAAATGGATTGGGTCTTATAATTAGGACCAAATAAAAAGTCAAATTGGGTCTTATAATAAGGACCGGAGGAGTACAAGATATATCAAGCAGTCACAATTAAATTGATAGAAATATGATTGCATCACAACGTGTCTTGTGGGGGATGAGTCTCATGTTTAGCAAATGAACTAGGATCAAAAGTGAAGATCTCTGGATAATCTATATCAGACTCTGGATGGTTCTGATTTCATCACAACAATACATATACAGTGTTCATCGTTATGATAAGCATTTAATAAGCACTAGTAAACAGTGAAAATGACAATTTTTGGTGATGTTGGCTTCTCTTTTTCCTTTTTCTGTTTTTCACTTTCACTGTCTCCATTGTTCTACTATGAAGACGTAGTTTGGCAGATTTGCCACATTTGTTGAACTTTGAGAGAGACTGAAACTGATAAAACAGAGAGAGAGAGACGGAGAGAGAGAGAGGCATGCTTTGCTTTCTTACTTGTGCCTGTGAGACTGAAGCTGTGTGGGCGCGACATTAATGGTGGACCCTTCTGATGTGCAGAACCAGTAAGAATTTCCATTACTGGCAACAATTACAATTCTGCCTCACAATCTAACTTTAGAGTCACCCTGTTTGTTTATATAGTGCTAGCTGGCTAGGTTCTAAATACAGGAACATATTATGCAAAATGCTGCATGAGTTTTAAATAAATCTCTTTTCCTAAATCCATATATTGATTTCTCATATTGGTATCCTACTTTCCATGATTTATTTTAAGGTGGTTCTCGTGCTTTATGTGCACCTATAATGAGTATTTTATGATTATGATCATTGTTTATTATGACTCTATAGGGTATCTACTCATCTTTTTTTAAAGGGAAAATGACAATAAAATACCACTTGAATTCTAAAAGGACAAATAAGGGACCTGAATAAGCAAAATGACAAGGAGGTCACTGGGAACCAATCTGGAATTAATATTTTCGGCCAAAAGACCAAAACGCCCTGATGAATGCGGGAAGACCGAAAGCTGAAAGTGAAAGAAAGGAGAGAGGAAGACCGACGCAGTGAGAGAAAGGAGAGAGGAAGACCGACGCTGATGAAATGCGGGAAGAAGGAAAGAAGAATGTTGGAAATGCTATTATCTTACTCCTTCGCATCACCATTCTGTAGAGATTGTTGATTTTGGTTGTGGGAAAGAGGATTTGTAGTGAGAGAGGGAGTGAACTGAAGCGGAAATCAGCAAGCAATTACGTAACGTAACTGCTGTGATGTGCCTGCTGGTTTTTGGTAAATCCCATTACGTGAATGGTAAATTTCACTATACATGTAGTTAATTATGAATTTTACAAAATACATATTGTGATTTATAACTTTTGTAGTGAAAGTGACTACTTTGTTAATGGATTTTGCAACCTGTTTTCAGGAGATAAACAACTTGTTTGTAAAAACTAATAAAATTTCACGCTAAATTTGACAAAACGTATAGTGGGATTTACAACTTCCGTAGTAAAAATGACCACTTATTCAATGGGTTTTGTAACTTGTTTTCAGGGATGGGCAGCTTGTTTCTAAAAACTAATAAAATTTCCTACTAAATTTAACAAAACACATAGTGAGATTTACAACTTTCGTAGTGAAAATTACCACTTCTTAAATGAGTTTTGCAACCTCTTTTCAAGAAATTGGCAACTTGTTTCTAAAAACCAATAAAATTCCATGCTGAATTTTACAAAACATAGAGTGATATTTACAACTTTTGTAGTGAAAATTACCACTTCTTAAATGAGTTTTGCAACATCTTTTCAGGGGATGAGCAACTTGTTTCTAAAAACCAATAAAATTCCATGCTGAATTTTACAAAACACACAGTGATATTTACAATTTTTGTAGTGAAAATTACCACTTCTTAAATGAGTTTTGCAACCTCTTTTCAGGAGATGAGCAACTTGTTTCTAAAAATCAATAAAATTTGATGCTGAATTTTACAAAACACACAGTGATATTTACAACTTTTATAGTGAAAATGACCACTTCTTAAATGAGTTTTGCAACCTCTTTTCAGGGGATGAGCAACTTGTTTCTAAAAATCAATAAAATTTGACGCTGAATTTTACAAAATACACAGTGATATTTACAACTTTTATAGTGAAAATGACCACTTCTTAAATGGCTTTTGCAACCAGTTAATTCAACGTGACTACAAAAGTTGTCACTTTTATTAGTTTTTACAAACAAGTTGTTTATCTCCTGAAAACAGGTTGCAAAACCCATTAACAAAGTAGTCACTTTCACTACAAAAGTTGTAAATCACAATATGTATTTTGTAAAATTCATAATTAACTACATGTATAGTGAAATTTACCATTTACGTAATGGGATTTACCAAAAACCAGCAGGCACATCACAGCAGTTACGTTACGTAATTGCTTGCTGATTTCCGCTTCGGTTCACTCCTTCTCTCACTACAAATCCTCTTTCCCACAACCAAAATCAACAATCTCTACAGAATGGTGATGCGAAGGAGTAAGATAATAGCATTTCCAACATTCTTCTTTCCTTCTTCCCGCATTTCATCAGCGTCGGTCTTCCTCTCTCCTTTCTCTCACTGCGTCGGTCTTCCTCTCTCCTTTTTCTCACTTTCAGCTTTCGGTCTTCCCGCATTCATCAGGGCGTTTTGGTCTTTTGGCCGAAAATATGAATTCCAGATTGGTACCCAGTGCCTTATTTGTCATTTTGCTTATTCAGGTCCCTTATTTGTCCTTTTAGAATTCAAGTGGTATTTTATTGTCATTTTCCCTTTTTTAAATCTATTTTCTCTTTATTCATATTTTTCAAAATTATTTTCTTTTCTCTTCATGATAAAATGTTTCAGAGAGATTCGACCGCAATAATAACAATATAAACATACTTTCATGTAATTGACTTATTGCATGAACCCCTAAATATCTTGATGCAATATATGTAATAAGATTTTATTGGATCAATGTAGTCTTGGATGAAATATTACACACATGCATTCTACGTTACCCTTTTCAATTTTTTTGTTCAAGTAACTTTCGTGAATAAGCTACTAATCATGTTTTAATTCCTCAAAATACTTAATCCATTAAGTTCAAGTAAGTGCTTGAATGCAATATATTCCTCCAGTCCTAAATATAAGACCCTTATACTATATATAAGGTGGATCAAAATTCATCAAGCAGGCCTTGTCAGATACAAACATATTGAATGGATCAAAGTCACAAAGCCATTAGATGTTGAGTATACTGACTATAAGGCTTGACCAATAGATTAATACATCAATATTATACTAGAATCCTCCACTGCTTAGAACTAATAATAATAAAACCATATTTGAGCATGTTTTAAGAGTTATTTTGCTTTGTGACAGAAGAGGATTATACCCTACTAACAACACAAAAAATAAATTAAATAATATATAACTGACCTCTCACAAGTGTTAATTTATTATTTACATCATTTTTGCGTAACCTTTTTGAACCTCACCATTGCATTTTTTTTTCGGGAATATAAAGGCCCAGAAAAATGTGCAAAAAAGAGACTAGATAATATATTACGTGTAACTCATAATAAAAATAACCTAAAAGTAATTAAGTTCATACATTCCATGCGAGGGGTATCAAGAGAAATGGCTTCATCATTCAGTTGGCGTCCTCAATGACTCAGCTGTAGTCTGCACAATGATTTGCTTCTCTAATCAAGTGATTAAAATATCTTAAACTTCTCTGAACTGTTGCATGTTTTGATTACTACCCTCGGTCCTTAGATAACTAATTTGGAGATATTAGAAAATTTAGTTAAATTAATGTTTATAGCAAATGTATGTTGGTTTTTCTAAACTATATTCTTTAATCATATATGCATAGGAGTTGCCTCTTGGTTGGAACACATTAACATATGCAATCAATAATGATACTTTGAAAAAAAAAAGTTATAAATTTGGGAGACAAAAGCGAATTAAGGTCTTATGTTTAAGATCAAATTCAATCTTTCAACTAGCTTTTATATTAAGAGTAAGAGGTAGTATCATTTTTTTACATAATTATATGCTATCCAATATTATTAGATCATTATTGAACTCAATTAACAGTAACTTTACTAATGTGATTTTTCCATTTAATTTAAAACCTTGAAATTAATAAGAGGAATTGAATTCTTTCACTAGGCTAAATTAATACTGGTATCATCATATTTTTCCACTGAATAGTCGTTACTGTTTACTTTAAGGCTCATAGGGTGGCATGCTTTACTTTTTATATTAAAGTTTGTCAATAAATATATTATAAAATTTTTTAGAAACTTTTCTCTTTATTCTTTTAGAATGAATAATATACTATTCATTTTCCCAGCCTTGTATTTCACAAGTTTCTTTTTTCCCCCTTTAATTTTAATTTATTTTTTACTCACTATACAATTTTATAATTAAACGGAAGATGCTTATTTTAATGAACTAACTATTAAGAGAGAAGTTGTAAAAAGTTTAATTATAAAGTAGATTATATTAGCTTTGATCCTTAATATAAGAGTTAGTTTGATATTTAATTTAATTCTAAATATAAGATCTTGAATCACTTTGTCTTTTATATTTATCTATTTTTTTAAGGTAGCTTTTGTAATAGTTGTACTTGTTAAATATTTCATCAAATAGTAATTCTAACTAATACACATAATTACTAAAGATATTTTAAGAAAGACAACACCTCTTTATTATAAATAACTAATTTAACTAATTTCTTTAATCTATTCAAATTAGTCAACTAACTCTTATATTAACAGTAAGAGGTAGTACTTAATGAAGAACCAGAAAAAATAATTCTAATAACTGATAAGTATTTATAATTATAACATATAACTTTTAAGTGTTAAATTAATTAATTATATTTTTTAAATTCTAACTTTTATTATATTAATTTAATAAATAATTAAAATAACAATTTCAATCACTACTGCTGAACTCCCCCTACCCTCTCCCACCCCAAACCAAATTTCTGGTCCCGTTATTGTTTATTATATCGATCAATTACACCTTGAGCATTCATTGTTATTCTTTATCAAAAAGACCAAGAAGTTAACTGTTTACTTTTATTTGCTAAATTTAGCGCCCAAAAAAAAAACAGAGAAAGACTCTCAAGTTATGAGCAGATAACGTCTAAGAATTTTGTATCCAAAAAAAAAAACCTACCATAATTTATAAGTAAATAATAAACAAAAGGTGATGTGCCAAATACTCTTTTAAATTTTATTTATATTTCCTTTAAACTTTAGGCCTTTTGCACCTAAACTTTAGGTTATATATAGGTAGATTCTACACCATGTCATATTTTTGTTAATGAAATAACGGGTTTATTAATGCCACAATGTTATTTATACATATTTAAAAAGTTTAAGAAGCAAGGGTTAAATGAAGAATCTATATATGTAAAGAAGAGTTATTTGCAATCTATTTTTTCTTGAGATAACCCTTTTTTCTTTTGAAACCTTTAGAATCAAAAGTGATTTTATATTCTTTTGAAAAAAAAATTTTTTTGGCAAATATTAGTTATCATTAACTCTGTATTATTCTTATAAAAGAAAAGAAATGATTTCAAATGAATTTATTATCCTCACAAATGAAATTGTTTTCTTCATATTACTACTCTTTCCGGAATTTGGATTCGACCCACTTCCCTTTCCATCCACTTGCTCTCTTATATCTCCAATTTTAAATATAGAAGCTAGGTGAAATAATTGCTTTGGTCTTTCGTATAAAATTCTAATTCAATTTCTCCTCCAAATTCATAAATTTTTCTCAAGTTATTCCATTGCATATGTGAAAGTAGGTTTTTATCAATTGGGCGATGATCAAAGGATGTGTTTGAGATAAATGATCGGTGCATATTTATTACTAATAATAAACTTAACTAATTTTTTTAATATCCATAAATCAGTTATTTAGTTTTTATATTTAAAATTAAAAGGAATATTATTATAAATTAAATAGTAGAAACTAAATATTGCTAATCTAACAAAAGAAATGGAAAAGTTGCACATGTGGCGCAAAAAAAAATGAAAGGGAGAATTACAATGACGCTCAAGTAAGGAAAACAATTGAAAAACAAGTCCCAGAGGTTATCGATCTCACTATAAGACTTGTCATTATAGGCTGTTGAAGTTGTTATTGAAATTTTTTGGTAATTATTTTTTTTCTGTGAGACTTGATTGTAATTCTCCCAAAATGAAATCACATTTTATGTGAAAGGAATTGAATCATTTGAAAAAGATACTATCACCCACTGCCATAGGTTCCTCACTTTTTTCCTACTCAAAATCCACAAATTAAAATATATAAATATATAGCCGCCACCCCCACATATTAAAGCATCCCCATATAATAGTATGTATTATCTATATATCATACCGATGGAATATGCTTATCAACATCTGATGAACAAGTTACAACATTTGACACATGTAAATGCACGTGGCTTTCTAGGTTTATATATGCCCCTTAATTCTCCATATTTAAGCCAGGGATTGGCCATTAAAAAGTGAACAAATTCACCATTTTATAAATTTTAGTTTAATAATGTATACTCCCTTTGATACTAATATAAGCCAAAGATAAACTACGTACATAAAAAGTTAATGCAAATTAGTTAAAAAAATATGTAAAAAATGTAATTTTCCCCTAATTGTATTTTTGTTTATGGAGAGGGTGGCTGAGAGAAAGAATGAATAGGGGAAAATGATAGATAATGATTGAAAAAAAAAAAATGAGAGAGATATGCAATTAATTAAGGATAAAAATAAAAAAATGAATTAAACTTTGAGGAAAGTACAAAGTATATATACCTTAAAATAATTTTGAAGCTTCTAGCAAATTATATATGTGTGTGTGTGTGTGTGTGAATGATACAATAACCATAAAGGTTTCACTTCTCCCAGAAGCGTACTTGTTGGAAAGATAAAAACTCTTTGCTTTCTAAGTCTCAAAAAAGAAAATCCTTGATCAAATAAAAAAAATTCAAAGTACTACAAAAATAATAAGACAATCCACTAAGTGAGATTAATTATAAGAGTTGTAAGATATTATTTTACTCTATCAACAGCCAAATCATTAACCATTAAATCAAAGCGAGCTCACAAAATTATTTCGACTGAAATTATTGTTAGAATACCATGGGCTGCACAGAATTTAAATCACATTAAAAGATATTACCTCCAGTTCTTAATATAAAAGCTAGTTTGATTTTTAATTTGATCCTAGATATAAGATTCCAATCCACTTGGTCTCTTATATTTATCTATTTTTTCAAAGTAGTCCTTATAGTAATTACACATGTTAAATGTTTAATTAGCTAATACATGATTAGTAAGGTTATTTTAGAAAAAACAACATCTAATTATTACAAATAACTAATTAAACAAACTTCTTTAATTTATTCAAATTAATCAACTAGCTCTTCTATTAAGAATTGGAAGCAGTACTTCTCTAATAATAAGCATTATTTCCTTAGCTGGGAAAATATAGAATATAAACCATTCATTGAATCTATCATCATTGAGACACATAAATATTATAGTATTGTTTTTATCAGTATAATAATATGTGGGGGAATATGACCAGCAAAGCAATCATCTTTATGTAGGTATTATGAACCTTTATATAGGTATTATTAACCTATGATGTTCCATCCCATGTGAGATAATTAAATTGGTGTCAAAAATGATTGGCCTACCTGCATAAATCATAATATCTTTTAAGATAGCTTCATGAGTAGATGAATTTCAAAAAAATTAAAGTGCAATTTAAATTATTCAAAAAGTAAAAGCATATAATCTTTTTGTAGTTAAATTAATACTCTTCTGATCCTAAATGTAAGATCTATTTTTTTAATTTAATTTCAAAATAGATCTTACATTTAGGATTGGGGAGAGTATTTTTCTTTTTGCACGTATTTTTTTTATTGAAGGAAATTCTATTCGAAGAACTATTAGGTACTGAGATAATATTTGTAAGCAAAAAAGTATTTTCTATTGTATAAAAAAGAAAAAATATTTTCTAAAAAGAAATGAAAAATGAATTTGGAAAGAAAATGAGATGGGTGCATTTCTCATTTAATTTTTAAAAATCTTTTTTATCTACCAAATATTGTGTAATTATGACCTCATTCAAATTTTATTCGTCATGTTTATTAGGTGTTATTCTATTTAGTGGATCTAACTCCCATTGAAAAATTAATATTTTTCTGAAACATTAGGAGGGAATGGTGTTTCAACCTTGAAACTCTACCTATAGCCTACCAGACTTTTAGTAGTTAAGACTTACAGTTAAATTAATACATTGATCCTTTAATTTAAGATTATAATTTGATAGACTTGACTTTTGAGAGTACTATTATTACGGAACAAAATAAAGCAAGATCTCATTTTCGGACATGTAAACTTTAAGAATCAAATTAAGACTAAAACTAAAATTATAGAATTAAAATACTAACCTCAACATTTTTTCCAACATGAACTTGATTCTGCACCGGGATTAAATATTAAAAACACCCTAGTGCATCGGATTGAATTGATGTGAGAAAATATTATTGATGGTAACACCAAACAAGAACATTCAGAGAATATATTCTATTGTGCTAAAAGAAGGAGCATAACTCAGCAATGATATGATATTTCCAATTCTACCCTCCCTCCGTTCCAGAAAGAGAAACAATATTTAACATGGATTTCTACCTATACGAAAGGATGCAGTAAAAGTTAATGAGATCTGAAATTGGAAATTAAAATTAATTATAATATGTAATTTAAAAGATAGAAAATACATAGATATGCTTTAGTTGTATGGAGCTACTAGCTCTAACTTTAAGTGTAGAAGAAGAAAAAGAGAATTCCAGAAAGCATTAACTTTGTAACAAACAAGTCATTTTCCTAATCGCCAGTATCAAATGTTTCCAGGAAGTGGTATTTATGCAGCTGGCACCTACCACATGCAGCAGAAGTAGGTTTTCAAAATATGGCACACTTGCACTACATGGCATCTATTATCAATGTAAAGCAAAAGATCACACCCACACACACAAAATATACTCAAGAAACAAACATGAAATTAGTTCATAATTTTAAATATTAACTTAGGCAATCTTGTCGTTAAATTTTAGATCTTAGGGGAAAAAAATAAGGAAAATCGTTATGAGGATCTAAGGAATGAATGTTGTTGTAGTAGTAGTAGTAGAACTAATAATAATAATAATAATAATAATAATAATAATAATAATAATAAAATCTCAATAACAAGTAAGCAGTATGTTTTATTTCTCATACAGGAACTTGTCATTGCATGCTACTTACTTATTATGAGACTTTTTAGTGATTACATTCCTTTATTACTACTTATTTTGAAATAGAATTATGTGAATTGGATTTGTCTTGAGAGCTCACAAAGGCAAGTATTACGCATCAAAGAGATCTTAATTATAAGATATATATTTGTAAAGTACCCATTAACATGATACTCGTATTGATAATAGGATTCAAAACTATACCTTTGCACTGTGTGATTCACATGATTACCAACTAGGTTAGCCTTTATTGGTAGAGTCATGTGTGTGTGTATTTTATGTTGCTTTGACCAAAAACTGTGTATTTATGTTGAATTAAATTCTCACTTGTAGAACTTCTTAATTAGACGCATAAATATGTACAATGATGAATGAATCAGATGGTGATATAATATCATAGTGAAGTTGTCAAGAATTTATTCACCTATCAGTCATCTTCCATGCATGTGATTTAGAGATAATAACGTGATAACATTATAAAATCCTGGGTATATAATAAAGGGAACACATCTAATATATAGTGAGATAACAGTAACAAGAAGAATAAGGCAAGAGATCAAGATGGAGAAAGAGACATATTGATTTTTTTTTGTGGTTGAGATACTTTTGCTTCTTCCATGTAATGTGAGGTGTGAGGTAATGCATTGCCTATGAAGCCATGCAAAAATGGTCCCCTCTTATTTTCACCCTTTCCTTTGGCTCATGCTTACTCCTTTCCCTTCTCTCTCTCTCTTCTCTCTCACTCCCTCTTTCTCTATCACACATATTATATATATATATAGAGAGAGAGAGAGGGTCCCCCACATACTTAGGACCCAGCCCAAAAGCTATTAATGCTCTTACAATATCTATAGAAAATTTCACTATCCCTATGTCTGCAAAACTGCATGGTGGTAGTGTTGGCGTGACAATATTCAATTTTTCATCACTAGCTTGAGGGACCACACTTTAATGTTTGTTACCTCTTTTGATTAATTAGCTTTAAATTTTTAATAGTTATATTCAATATTCCATTAGTTATAGTAGAGAGAGAGAGAGATGGAGAGATATTAGTTGTAAATATGTGTGTATAGCAGTTTAACAGCTTTCACACCCTCTTGAAGTCCATCTGCCTCCTTCCTGAACTCTCTGCTGCTATATATACTGGTGCTCACCCGTTCTTTCTTCTTCATCCAAAAACCTAGCAAGAGAGACGGAAGATGCCAGTAGTAATTAGGACTTCTTCCAATGTTTCTCAGTCTCTCTATCTGATCTGCTGTGGTGTTCCCCAGCAGTTGTTATCATGCACCACCACAACAGTTGAAGCTGCCAGCATGATCTTAACTTACTTCCTTCGTTGAGGAAAGATCAGATCATATGGCAGTTTCACCCGTTGTTGGCCGCATGAATCTCCTTCTCTCCCAAGAAGAAACCCTAATTCCCCCATTAAATTCTACCCATGGCTTCCTCTGAATCTGCTTGTGAAAATGAACCCCCTATATATATCTAGCTAGGGTTTCTGGTTTCTTTAATTTTCTTTTACCTTTTTTTCTTGTTCTTCGTCTGCTTAATTGTTCAATCACTTGAAAGTTGTGCTTGTGCTACTCCTCACACGCCATTTTCTTTCATTCTTTTCTTTTTGGTGATGAGAAAAGAAGATTATATATGTATATACCTATATCTATATATGTGGTTGTATTTTCTTCTTTCACATGAGCTTAACGAAGGCACGGAATCTTATCTGCAAATATATGATTGTTAGGGTTTTGAAAGACAGGAATTGTGCGGCTCGGTGCAGTTCATTAAATATTCCGAGATCCAATTCTTGCTTTGGTGATTGAGCCCTATCCCTTAGCATTGGAATTACCGTACAGTTTTTCTTTTTTGTGGATCTTCTTTTTCTTCTTTTCAGATGAATACTTGTCCTCATATGCAGCGTTTTTACTTTCTGGTACACCTCATAGTACTTTAATTACAAACAAACTAAACAACTCCTTCATAATAAAAATTTTAAAATCACATTTTAATCCTTGTTTCGCTGCTTGAGCTAGGGTTTGTTGTTAATTATTATCTCCTTGCTCATGAGAGAGTTCTTGGACTTGTTCAAATTTTCTCCAGGAGATCTTGAGATTCACATATGACAATTGATCACTCTGTTTGTTCGTGGCCTAACTGATAAACTAAATTTAATGGATAAGTGATTTGATATCTTTATCTGACATCACTAATATATCAGTTTAGGGTCACTTTTATGTTTGCCTTTCTCCTATCTTTGTTCCCTAGCTAGAGGATCATCATGAAAGTAGTAAGATATGGGAAGTACTTGAGATATTGAGAATCTGCACTATGACTTCAGCAATGGAATAGTTCATACTTGTCCCATTTGAGCATCTTCCTCAGATCAGGCACATATATGTATATATGCATGCCTGCATCTGTAGGACATTACTTTTTGGTTTAGATTTTGGAATTTGAGTCATACTCGTTTGTAAGAACATAGACTATATATGCTTTGAACAAGTAAATAACAAGGTGAAAATCTCTCATATTTAATGCCTAATTAATTCATTACTGCATATATAATTATGCGCAGCACAATCTTATTAATTAATCTATATACTCAGAGAATTTATTTGTCTATATCAGTTTGGACCATTTTTATTATTGGAGAATTGATGTTTGGTTGGGATTTGAATATGAAGGACAAGTTCATTGAAATAATCATCAGGGTCATGATCTGCAGAATTCTGACAACAAATGTACTACTAGCTAGCCCATGTTCTTACGCATGTATATATGTATGTATGTCTCTATCATGATATATATTATCTTGTAGGATTTTGCATCTGTTTTTCTCTTTTCTCTTTCTTTGTCCAGTTTGGTTCTCCAGGGTGTTTCTCAGAACTTTAATTAAAGCCTCTTGTTTGGTAAAGATTCCACATGTATATAGCTTTCAATCGCAATTCTGTGAGTACCCAAAAGAAATGCAAAGCTCACTGGTTTTGATTCTCCCAAAATTTTCCATGTGTCACCATTTGTCAATTATTCTTCCTTGATGTGTCCTGATAATTAATTATCAACCATAGCTATACAATTTCTACACTTAGTGATATTGGATTGGTTTCTGACAATTGCCAGTACTGAGCTTTTGTATTGGCTGTGAAAGAATCTTTTGATGTATGCCATAAATGAACCTTATTATATATCTCAGTCCTTATGATCTCACGTCAATTATACCTGCACTAAATAAATGCTTCTCAAAATGGTAATTGAAATATTAGGTAAATGTTAAATTATTCTTGGTTTAGAGGTAATGAACTATTATATCATTTAAACATTATAGCTTAGCTCGAGTGTAAAATATATTTCTTAATATGTTATTCAAGATTTGTATAGCCAATGATTTTTTTTTTTGGGTAATTCATGGTTGATTTTGCACAAATGGTTCATTACTAAGCGTATGTTTCATTCTCAAAACATGCATATATATAACTTACAACGACATAGATCTGAATTCGTTTAATTGGATTAAATAGAAGAGAAGAAAAGGGAATGACAGGTTCAATATCTAAGCTTCGGTCCACATTATTAACTAAATATAAATCAAATTCTCTCATATATGTTCTTCTCCATACATTAATGATGGAGTTTTGTACGCTAAGATAATACTCCTCCCGTCCTATTACACTATAAAAACTGGTCTTATATTTAGAATTGGAAGAGTATCAAATATCCACACTAATTACAGGTTTACACTCACACATAAATATGTTAATGTCAGGTTTAAGCTGGAACTTTATCTAAGTGTGATAGGTTGCGTTGTTACTGAAGCAACTAGCTGTTAACAAGAAAAAAGTTTTTTTAAAAAATGCACATGATATGGCTTAAAATTTTGAATGGAAAGGTAGATTTGTCTGGATTGGGTATCATGTGTTTTTAAATTGGTGACTTGACATGGGAGATTCATGTGGGTGCAAATTCATTTGTGGTTTTTACGATCATTAATATATATGTCTATACAAACAAACTCTATATTTTGTCTCAAGGGAATAGGGCAACTATTTATAGTTCACACATATATATCTGACAAATATTATATCAGATGGTCACGTGAAGCCAAAAACTTTGTCTTGTTTGGTCTCTTAATTACAAAAAAAAAATTCTGAAAATATTCATTTGCTTCTCTCTCTCACACACACACTTAAATATCCTTTTAAAAAATAGAGAAAAAAAAAAAAACCCTAATTAGCTCACCGTAGTGATTAGTCCTTCAAGACTTGAAATTTAGATTCACAAATGTAAAGCTAAAATAATCAATTTCCTTAAAGTCTTCAATGTTAAATTAGTATAAAAAGTTAGTTTGAAATAATTAAGTGCTTATAAGTATGCTCACATGAGATAAAATTTCACTCACATATTTACTTTGTATTATGTAAATCACGGTTTTAAACATTCCTACTGTGATTTCAAACAAGCACTAAAACCTGTAACTCAGATTTGATCCATGGCTCTGGAAACCATGAGAGATTGAATGTGTTTGGTACCTTCAAGTTTTAGAGGATAATTAAATTGATTTATTAGGCATGGTTGCATTTGAAAACATAAAACATGTTCATTAATATTACCATTGGTTTTATTATTTAATATTCCTTCAATTCCTAATATAGAACCTAATTGGAGAGTTGATATTGGTTCTATATTTAATATCTATTTCATATATTTATCAATTTTTTTCACATTAATCCTATCGATATTTCCCAAACAATAATCAAGTGGGAGAGAGAAGGAGAAAATTAGAAAAAGATGCTTAAGATGTTTTTAAAAAATATATCATATTAACTAATTTAATTAACATCCTTAATCTACTCAAATTAATTTAATTAAGCTTTATATTAAGGATCGGAGGAGTAATATTTATTTCTTTTCGCACAAACATGAATTTTTTACCTACCTACTTGTTATATATTTTGTCCTACCAAATAACATGCCTTTTTACCTAAGAACTAATGACGCAGGTAAAAATAAAACAGAAGCAAATGTTACCTATTTAGTTACCATCATGTGCGTCAACAAATATTTATTTGCCAAATTTTGAAATACTATAAGGCTGATAGAATTATGCAAATTCAAGATACATTATGGTAATTAATTGAACTTCTTGTTGAAGAATATATGTTTCAGTTGTATACCATCTTTTTAAAATGAAATTAATATATAATAGCTATATTTTGAGCCAATTTAATTTTTATCCACTGCTTGTGGTGGTTAATATTCTTCGTATTATATAGATTAAGGTATTACAACTGGACCAATAATTAAACTAGTTGGGACAGCAATTTAAGAATCAATGCTCCAATTATAGTTGAATCGGTGTCAGCCCAATAATGATTAAAATAATATATAACCTAATTAAAATATACAGAAATATTCATATATATAATTCTTAAAAGTGTAATATTTAAATAAAAAATTAATTCACAAGTGAATGAAATATTCATGTATAAATCATATAGTACAATCCAACAAAACATAGTTATTAAATCACAAATTTGATGGACTACTATTTTGTTTTTCACTTAAAATGATATTGCTTCAAGCTTAGCAAAAAGGCAAAAAATATACAAGTCCAACGTAATGAACATATTCCAAACTCTTAACTAGATTGGTCACATTTCAAGCTCAGTAATAATAGGAAAAATATAAAATCTAACATAGACGATCGGCTCTTCCAAAACTCTTCATTGCATCAATGAAGGGTCTAGTTTAATGGTTTGGCTGATCTTCCTAAATTGAAAGTTGAAAATAGCTTCTTTTTTTTAACTTGAGTTGAATTTTAATGCCATAGAAAATTTACAGCAAATTTAGGAGGGATTCATAAAATATTCAGCAAAAATCTATTGCAAAAGCTTCACAATAATTTATTCCACGACGTGTGAACCGTATAATTCATTCCTGATAAGTCTCTATTCAATATTCAAAGTGCTGCCTAATTCAAACTAAATATGAATAAATTGAAGCGAACATCATTAAAGGGTCATATACTTTTGGAACCTTTTGATTGGTAAATTCTCACCCAACGCAACTTTTGTTTGTTTATATATCTTTGCTCGCATACTGACCATTAATTCTGTGAACCATTATAAGAACCAAACCCTAGGCCTAGAAATTTGGCGAGAACCTAGCTAGCTCCTTCTTTTTTTTTTTGATGCTTTTGTTTGTTGATTACTTTTATTATTACTACTACTTCCGATCCTAAATATAAGAGCTAGTTGACTAATTTAAAGAAAGTAAGAAAATAAGTTAAGTTAATTATTTGTAATAAATATATGTTGTCTTTCCTAAAATATCTTTGCTAATCAAGTATATTGACTAAAACTACCATTGTTAAAAGAATTTCTTTAGAAAAAAATTGGATAAATATGAGAGACAAAGTGAATTAAAGTCTTATATTTGGGACTAAAATAAAAATTAAATAGAGTCTTATATTAAGGACTAGAGGCAGTGTTACTTAACCATTACCCATTAGTTTAGATTATCAGCAACTTAAATTCCTTTTTCTTTTGAGCACTTGTAGTTGTCTTATAAGGTATAGTTTAAAAAGAAAGAAAAGTTATCATACTTTTTACAAGTAAATTAAAATAACATATGGTGCAGGAATTTTTCAAAATTTAATAACCATCAGTAGTTCAGTACAATTATTGATATTTTATATAGCAAAAATTTGACCGGTGTAAACATTCTTTTAAGTGATTTTTGAAGCATAATTTTTCACGTTAACCTAACAAATTTAGGAAATTTAATAATTAGGATGAGATCACTATTACTCTTTTTATTAAGTAAGCAAATTTCATTAAGTAAATTCCATCTTTTCGATCTTACTACCCCCATTTGATTCTTAATAGAAGAGCGTCATGTAACTAATTTGGATAGATTAATAAAATTAAATTAATTATAATTTATGTGATATGATTTTTCTAAACTACTTCTATAAAACATTAGAATATTATATTATATATTAATTTATAAATTAAATAAATTAGTTTTAAAAAATGAAAAATATGAGAAACAAAATAAAGTGAAATGAAGTCTATCAGGATTAGAAAGAATAATATATAATACCAAGGCTAAGACACGCCACAGAACTGCAAGATTATAGTTATTGGCTTGTGGACTTGTGATCACACATGTATATACCATCTATACACGTTTTACATTGCAAGAGAAAAACTTTAAAATCAAGTGAAATAAACTTGATTCTCTTAAATAAAGTTGAAAGTTCAAACGTTGAAAGTGAGAGAAAAAAAATCATATTGAAAAAATTATTCTGAACAGTATTCTCGAACGTGACTTAATAGTAGAAAGTATTAAATAATTACATAAAAAATATGCAACACGTAATAATATCAAGTCGCAAATACGTACCCTCAAAATTATGTTTTTTATAACAAAATTAATACTCTGTCCAATTTTGATTGAAAAAACTATGATCTTTAATGTAAGATCATTTGTTTGACTTTAAAGGGATTTGCTCTCATACTTGGAGAGGTGGGAGTTCTCTAACTTCTTTATCATTTACATGCCCACTCTCATTTTGCATATTAAGCCATTTTAACATATAACTATTTAGTAAAAATAAACTATTAAACCTAAATGTCAACAACTAAGACTTGTGCTATTTTGGCTTCTAAATCCAACAGAAAAAAAAATCAAATTCGATAAAATTATATGCACTCACAATGAATAATAGAAGAATAAACACTCAGACTACTGAAAATTGCTTGGGTTTGGGCTCCTTCCTATGCAGAGAAAAAGGAGATGGCCCAAATTTGAAGCCATCTATGTCTCACTGCTAAAGTGATCTCGAGTTCAAATCTCATTATATAATAAAAAGATCACTTTTTTAAAATATCAATACGTCAATGTAAAATATATAGCATATCATACTACCATAAACAGCACAGAGAAATATGTCTGTGTGTGTGTGCGCGCGCGCGCGTGTGTGTCTTTTTTTACCTGGAATCTCTGAACATGGTTGAGACTTGAGACTTGAGTGCGCTTCAAGCCAAGGTTAAACTTTCTATGTGATGCAAAACTCGATTTTTTTTTTTCTAACCATACACATAAATTAAATGGTTTGAACAACTTTTACATCTTATATTGTTATTAAAACTTTGATAAAATATAAATAAAAATTCATCCATACTTTTTCCCAGCACAAAATGCCCCGTGTCGAGACAAACATGCATGTTAATAACTTCATCAGCCTAGTGTGATACTATATTTATTTACTTAATAACCCAACTTTTTCAATTTTTCACAATGAGTTCTTTAAAATTTTCAACAGAGGGCAAGACAAATCAAATATGAAATGACGCAAGCTACTAGTCCCAGTCCTTAAAGAGTCTAAATTCAATTTGATTTTAAATATATGACATCAATTTACTTTATCTTCAATACTTATCAATTTTGCTTCATGTAATTCCTATGGTAATTGTACATCTTAAAAAGTTTTCATCAAGGAGTAACTTCAATACACCAGATTGATAAATGTTTTTTGAAAAAAACATCCATTTATTATAAATAAATAATTTAATTTTTTAATATCTGTAAAGTAGTTTTTTAGCTCTCAAATTAATGACTGAAATTACCACATCACAATGCCATATTTTTCTCTGTCGTTGCATTTAATCGCATGGTTATTATCTGATATGCATGTGGTGCCCGTTCTTAAAGACTACGAAATGCTTGACCATCTAATAATTCATCTATTAAGATTTTCAGGAAAATTTTTCTACAATATATGGATGATTCATAGAATTAACTTTACATCAACGCCTACTTTAACACCATCTCCATGACTGATGGCTGGAAGAGCGCCTAGGGTTAGCACCTCTAAGCTAAAACTAACCTATCATCAGTTGCATGCTTCCCATGTTCCAGCCAGATGCTTCTTGATTCCTAAACTATGCCCTCTAGAACTATAATCATGGATTTGTTGTGAGAATACTAGGTTGCAGCTGTACGTGTAATTTGTAAACCACCACCATTGTACAGGTGATGTGAGGCCAAGGGTACCATACCATTGCGTTTCATGATTGCTGCCAACCTTTCTAGCTAACATTTTTCAGGCTGCTCTGCTATCTAACAATAAAACATTACCCTCTTCACATTTTCTTTCAAGGCTGGCAATGGCCGGACCCCGCATTCTCCGGCTGCTCGTGTTGCTTTGGAACCATGACTCATGCTACCACCACCAGTAGAGCCATTCTCCTGCATCTCTGGCTCCATATAGAAACGGGCCCGAAATGCTGCTAGATGTGCATAATATGCCGGAGGAACTGCAAGAGGAAAATTCAGTTATATTTTCTTGGACAGGATCACAGGGCAGAAATTTGACCATGACTTTATCTTGAAGTGATGAACTATTCCGGACTGAATTGAGGGGTGGTTAGATAGCAGAATGATTAAGCACGTTAGGCATCACCTCTCTATTAAGCAATACCTTGCTCATCTTCCCACAATGTATTCTTGCCTCTCTTTCCAGGAAATCTAAATTCAGGTAGGTTAAATTTAAAATTACCCATCCTTAAGGGGTTAGGACTAGTTTTTAAGATGTGTCTGGATTGAGAAAAAGCCAGAAGAGAAGCGAAGGAAAGGTTTGATTTGCCCCAGGTGGAAGGGAGTCCTTTTCTTCCATTATGCTCATTCCAAATATAACCTTAAGAATCTCATACCAAAGAGGAAAAATAAAATCTAATCAGTAATTTGATGTACTTACCAACAGATACAGAACGCGTACACCTAGCATATGTATAACATAGATTGTTTGTCAAAGACTGAATTCCATCTGCTGTGAAGTTGTTTTCATCCCACAGGACATGATAATGAGCTGGCCGACTTGTCCCCTGCATGATAGTAGTAAGATTAATAATTGCTGCAAGTTAGACATTTAAATTTTACACTCTGTAGCAGCTACATTCTTTACCAAGTTATTAATAAAGGAATCTCATGAGGGTCACTCTGAGTCAATATTTAGTTATCTCAAGATAAAAGCAATTAAACTCAGATCTTCAGGACAACCTAGTGAGTTAACGCACAGTTGAAGAAAATGTCCAAACATACTACCGGATTAATATCCACGCAAACCTGTGTTACCCAATATAGAGCCACGACCAAATATTACAAAACTGCAACAGAGGGGGAAACCGCCTCAGTCCAATCACACCTCATTCAATTTGTCTGATGCGTCCAAATTTTTAAAATTTCCTTCAGTGTTGAGAAGGTATCCAATCACAACGATTGCTCGGGAGACAAGTTACAGGGGCAAGAGGTCTTTGATAACAAGTAAAATAAGAATGTTTTACTCTTAATGTTGCTTTCGCCCCACACATCAACTTCAGAATCAACACTAAATTGATTGCAGCTTGTTTAAGGTGGGTTGTGCTCTCGTCAAACCATAGAATAAAAAGGTGGGATAGCATTCCATCTTATACTTGTATTTCTCTCACCCTCCATCTAATGTTTTGACATATGTTAACAACGATACCATGTTAACTTGTTTCGGAAAAAAAGAAATACCTGAATACCAGCATGACTGCAGAGATAAAAATCAAATTCTGTTGGATGACAGATTTTAGAATCAACAACGGTTCCTGAAATGAAATTAGCGGAAGACAAGCCAAGCCCATGAGTTCATCATTTACAAACATGATAAAAATATATTAAAAATTCTGATGTGTGCCTAAGAATTGTAGGAACGGCCAAGCTTACCAGGCAATATATTCCCACTCTTATCTGTGCTGCTCCTGTCCCTGTGGTTGTTTGCAAACAACCTAGTGTGATGTCTTTTTTGTACAACAATAAAAGTTACTGGAGGTTGATAGTTTGGCTCTAAGGAAGCACAAGCCTGTACAGATATAGCCTTTCAGAACATGTCTTCTCTATAAAAAGAATTCATGTGTAATGAGAGTGAGCAGTCATTCTCACCTTCCGGATTGCATCTAACTCGTAAAGTAGAACTTGATAAAACTGCCCTTCACTTACACCGTCCCTGTTTAAAATTCATTATGGTTATGAAAGCAACTGGTGTGGTATACATTAGAAGCAAAATCAAACTAGAACTCATGTATGTGAACTTCTACATATCTGATTTGGATGGAATTCACCCAATAAATTGCAGTAAGCATGGAACTATTCTCCTCCCCCGGAAAGAAAGAATAATGACACTCTAGATTTCTGATCTGATTGACTCAACGGCTAATAATGATCGCATTTCTCAGGTAATCATAAGCATTTGTATAAGATCATAATGTATCCTTTAAGGCTTCAATAAATGGATGCTGTTGATACATTAAATGGTAGGACATGTTCATTCTGAGTTTGTGCAAATTGAAGTATCCTCACACAAGTTCTTATTTCAACATTTGAGTTCTTATTTTAACAAAACATTTTATGAGGCTTTTGCATTATTAACTAACTACTACCTCCGGTCCTATAAGACCTCATTTGTAGAATACAATCGAGGTCTTAGAGATAGTATTAGACAAGCAAATAGACAAACACAATTCAAACTAATTTTCAAATATTCATCACATAAAAGATACAAACCTGTAAAATATTATCCTTAGTGGCTTCTGTCCTGTTGCCTTCCTAAAGGAGACCAACAAGTCTCTGCACATGGACACATGAAAACAAAATATTGAGACCTAGAGCAAGGTATTCATCACAAAAAAAAAAAAAAAAACCCCAATATGGCATTCATAATGTGGATGTGAAAATCATTAAGTATCATTTACCGGATCATGCCACCACTAACTGTGCCACGAACAGGATCATGCCAAGTTTTGTACAAATCTTGAATGAGTTCCTGTCTGTGAGCTTGAGCACACACTAAACCAGCATATTTGGTCACTTCAGGCCAGTCTTGGGAGGCCACTACCTAGAGATTGCATACCAGATTAATCGCTGAAATCCTCAACAACCATTGCAATGGAGGAAGAGAAGCAGAGATAAATAGATTCAGTAAACATACAGCTGCTATTGAGGGACTGGAATCTTCTCCATTTTCAGGGTGTGTAACATCTGCTCCAAATATTATTGTTGGAATGTCACTGACCAGTGGTATTTTGCAGCTTATAGCATCAAGAAGAACAGTGTTTCTGCCTCCCATCTGCATAAGGAATAAGGTAAATATCATCACATGATCACTGCAATCAATGAATAAGAAATGAAAGATAGGAATTTCTCACTAGATCCTATAAAATCAGAGAAAATTGGGGTTTATCAATGCACTAAGGCTGAAAGCACAAAAGGACCAGACTACGTATTTAGAAGGTTGTATGATGATCAACAGAAATCCATAATCAACTTGGAACAAATTAAATACTGAGAACACTCTCTTTCATGCGATTGAATGGACACAAACCTTAACATTGATCTTCAGAGACACATTAGCCAGATACTGTTTAGTGATCTTAAAGACATGCTTAGTGAGGCAGCATTGAGAAATTAAACCAAGGTCAGTTTCACAAATTCGCTTGAGATCACCTGAGAACAAAAGATATTCAAATGGAAATTCATAATTTGAGCATTAGATGTCCTCCGTTAAATGAAACAGCAACATATATATTATCAATTTCAAGACACTGACTTACCATAAAGAGAGCCGTTGTTGTCAGGCAATATTGCTAATAAAAGCTCTAATTCCTTTCCCTTGGTTTTATTCATCGAAACATGATAAACATGCTTTAAAGCCTTCTCTACCTGCTCAGGCTTGGCATTATATATTGGGATAACAGGCTCCGGATTAAATTCCTGCCAGAAACACCATATTAATAAAAACAAAAAGATTAAATCCCATTCTAAATCCCATTCCTATACTACAAACAAGTAACAACATAAGAACTGGACAGATGGAAAATTACCATGCCAGATACTTGACACATCTGGGCAAGTTCACTACAAAAACTGCGAGAAACACTGTCTTGCACATTTCGTGAAAAATTTATGCATGCCCACCGGCTAACAGTCATCCCATTGATCATTTTCTGTCATTCAAGTGTCAAGTGACAAAAAATAAAAATATTATTCAGAGCTATCACCAAAAATTTTCTGGTCAAAACAAGTATAGCAAATACCTTGCGAAATTTGAAACCAACATTAAATTGAATCAAAGCCATCTCATGATATAATCAGGGATGAAGGATTATTTAACATTAACATCATTCCCCTATTTTTTTCTTTTTCTCTTACTGTGTTTGGGATATGAATGTTAATCACGCTACAGAAAGTAACAATAATTAGTAATTAATTTTGTCACATTTGAAAATGTCATTTCCTACATGTGTTACTTATAAGGCTAAAATATTCATTCAGTACTTTAACTTTATAGAGAGTTCCAATTTGGTCCCTTAACTTTAAAAAGTATACTTTTGCCTTTAACCCTAAAATTATTAACAAAAAATAATGACAGTGAGATCTTAAATTTTGATAAAACATTCTCCAAAGCTAACATATTATGTTTAATTTTCAAACAACCATAATTGTTACAAAAGATCATCATCTTAGCCTAACGATTTTAGGGTTAAAGGACTAGATGTATACTTTTTAAAGTTAAGGGATCAACTTGAAACCTTATACAAAATTAAAGGACCAAATGTATACTTTAACCTACTTATAATATGAATGATAATGACGCTCTAGGTAGTGACATTAATCTATGTATATGTAGATCTATATATGGTAGAAAAAAATTTATAAAAAGCTACACTATTCATAAGCCAAGAACAATGCAGTACACTTCAAACGACATACAAAGGAAGGGCCCACAATCTAATTACTAATAAAGCCTTAGCATTTGGAAATATCATTTCCAAATGGAGTGGCAGGCATTGTAGACTATTTCTATCTTTTCCCCAGTTACTTTTGTAGATGATTATATCATGTTTTTCAGCTATAAAAAAAATTATAGGAAAAAAAATGGGCAAGTGGCAACTATAAGAGTTAAACCCAGTCTAAATCCCATATTGATAGATCCTCCCCAAAAAAAAAAATCATATTGGCTGTCAACAGCAGAAAGTAAACATAGTTCGGCTTTTCTCCTCTCAGCTGATTGAGAAGATGTTAATTGTAAGAACAATATATACCTTGTTCATCATGTTCCACTGACCAACTTGGGGTAAGCAGTTCTTTTCTTTACCAGTGTCATGATATTTCAACTGCAGTAAGAGCCACGAAGCAATTAACAATATGAAAAAGGTATTACTAAATGTTTCAGTTTATTACAAACATCTTTCGATGGAGACCACATTACCCATGGGGCAGGAAGAATTCGTGCTTCAACAGAAGCTAATTTTTCACTGATCTTAATCCCAAACTCCTTTGCATAAGGATCTTGATCATAAGCATTATGTTGAATGGTCTGCTTGTAAAAAATAAATAAATAATATAAAATTAACATCAACACTCAACTTCACCATTAGCTTTTTTGATATCACATAAATTCATTTCGTTTTCAACGTTGGTAACAATAACTGTCATTTTATTACATACATGTCGTAAGCACTATAATTAAACCATTATAATTAACATTCCAATAATTATGTTACTTAGAAATTTAAACCTCTATCCCACCATTATAGAAATAATAAAACACGATTTAACTGAAGATTTTTTTTCCTGCTCCACAATGCATCAGTAAAATCTTCCGGCTCGACAATGCATCAATACAATATTAGCATCCAAAATTTGTAAAGGCTAGGAGATTAGCCATTAAGGCATCCTCATGCCAAAAATGGTAATTTGTAGTGGGATCTGATATATTGCCGAACCTCACAAAAGAATTAAGAACATGTTTCACTAAAGAATCAGCATTAGAAAAGGGCATCTCTATGTTCATTCTGCATAAAAATAAATGAATCCTTACTTAGTAGCTATTTAGTACATTTAATTAGTACTGGACTTGAAATTATTGTCTAAATTTAATCACTTTAGATCCTTCTCTGCTGATGACTGCACAACCAAGTACTATTACATTATATTTTGAAATAACGGGAGGTAGCTGATTCTTCCAATAATAAAAGCTCAATAATGAATACCCGCAAAATGTCATTTTCCCGATCACGGGGTCTCTGACAAGTAACTTTCAGCAAAGCAGTAATTTGCTTCTCGTTCAGCCTTTTTGTATACCGTTGCCCCTCAACAATCTTGCATGCCTGCAAAACCAGAAGCACATAGAATTTTGCAAATTTTTCAATAAAGAAGAATGAAGCCACTTCAGTTACTAGGAGCTTTTCTTACCTCCATAGGCAAATAGTTCGCCTTCTTTTGGTTTCCTACTTGAAGGCAAGGTAGGTGAGTATGCTGAATAGTGAAACCATACATCTCTTGGAAGTACTCAACTACTGATTTCATAGTTGAGTTGTCATCAACAGGAAACCTGAAGATATATATCTCCATTATAGACCAAACTTGCAGGCATCATTAGAAACTAATTCTGCCAAGAATTTTCTTTAGGTTAACAACAAAAAGAAAAAGAACTTACACAAGTTCTCTTGTTGGTTGAGAAGTCAACCCTGAAACGCGATATTTTCTTCGTACACTCCCTCTGTGTGTTACTTCAACTTTGACCCCTCTAAGCCCTTTCTTAATCTGTTAGATATCTTAAAGTAGCTCTGTAAACTATTCAATATTATCTAAACTGAAAATTTAAAAAAGTAAGTGAGCATCCTTTGTAATCATGGACTAGGTACCTTTACACGATCAGCATCAGACAATGGCCTTGACAACACATCTTTTCCTAACAGCTGACCAACAAATTCCACTACAGGAAGAGGCTCAATAAACGCAGCTGAGGCCATATCTAAAATATTCAAGAACACAGTAAAAGTAAAATGAAAATTGAATTAAGTTTAGATAATCATCAATAAATAATACTCCGGTCCTAAATATAAGGTCTATTTTGTACTGTAAAATACACTACAAGATGGACCTTATATTTAGGACCAGAGGAGTAACACATATCTACATCATGCATTCACTAGATTATCAATCAATAAATAATGACATACCAATATTGAGGGAAAGGCCCATCTGAGTAGGCCTTATGCTCTGGTAAAATCCACACCATGATTCCAATCCCTCCCCAAGCCTTTGAGGTGTTCTTATATGGGGTGAAAAGAAAGACCTCCCAATGGGGCAAAACCTTTAGAAAATGCAGCCTTTGTGAGATTGACAATAAGTAGAATTTCACTCAGATACAATTCATGAACGTCAAGAATTCGGAAGCTAGTGACTAATGCTACCTTTTAGTTGATAGCTCTCTTAGTACAATGTCAAGAATCTGAAGTGCTTCCTGCGGAGCATCGGCTCGCTTACCAGCTAGAAACTGGCCCAAGTGATGCAAGTTTGCCCGAGCAACAAACTTTATCACCACTTTGTATTCTCTTTCCCTTCTGAAAAATGCCCATGTGTCAATAGAAATTGAAACTCATTCAACTGCATATCAAGCTGAGCAATCATGCATCGAAGTCAAATGAAAAGATTTAAGTTGTTCTTATTTATATATAATTTTATATCTTCATCTCCGCTGTTGTTTAGAAGAAGACATGTCAGTGAAGGTGAAAATAAGATTCTGGCCTGATGCAGCCCAAATGGGGGAGGGGAGAGGGGGAAAAGAAAATTGCCAAGAGATGATGGACCGTAAATCCTTACTTGGGACCATTAACTCCATCGTCTTCATCTACAAGCTTAATTTTAAACTCTCTCCAAGCAAAGGGAAGCTCCCCTGCTGTGTACAGGCCTTTTCTGCCATCATATGCAGGAAGTCTCATCCCCAAGTCAGACTCTTTGTACAGTCTCACGAGTTCCGCCATAATGGCCCTGTTTACTGTTCTAGACGACACTTCTGGGGTAATAGTGACCTGTAAAATACAGTAACGACAGACGGTATTATTATAGCAACGAGGAAGCAATAAGAACAAAACCTCAGAAGCCAAATTGAAGGATTCATAAATGGCTCTACAATAATAGAGCAGAGCCAAAAAAAACAGATGCCCATTCAATTGCTTATGGCGATTGAACAGCGCACATTAGAGGAAATCACAGGATGACTTTAATACCATCATTAAGGATCATATGCCGAAAGCTCAATTAATATTTTACAGTAGAAAGCTGCTAACTTACATCATACTGATTCAAGTCCTTGTCGGGTAACTCTGCAAAGAAATGGTTGGCCTTCACCATGCATTTTGTCCCAACTTGTCCGTATCCAGGCCTCGGAGCGAAGCTCAGAGATTTACTTGAAGTAGGAAACCCCATCACAACATCACAAGAGTTGTTGCCGCCATTTTCAACAGGCCCATTTACAGTACTTGATACCACAATCTGACCCGGGTTTTCTGATAGCGGTTTGTTAGCCACAGTGCAGGGTCGACAAGCGGGTCTCATCGGAACATCGCCTTGATCGGACTTTCGGCCTCCTCGGCTCCTTCTTCTTCCTCTGTTCTTTGCCGGAGGCGGAGGTTGGCTCTGGCTATGGGGTTTGGCGTTGTGAGGTTCTTGAGGTGGTGGACCTTTGCCATTTTGGACCGTTTTGGGTGCTTTCTTCGCTGGATTTATGGAGTTCTGCAATTGGGTTTTGATCACAAGATGGTGCTCCGAGCTTTCTTTCATTTGCCTCACCGGCATGTTGGCTGGCTTGTTGAGTGATGACCCGAATGGGTGCCCGAAAACACACTGGTCGAGGGTGACACAAGCGTTGGCAAATGCCAATTGCACAGAAGCACTATGTCGTTCAGTATGTCTTTTTTTAACTTGTACCCGCCACACAGTAGCGTTGCTTCAGCTGAGAATACAAGAAAAACCAAATATAGAAAATGCAGGTCAGCAAAATAACAGTAAATTGTGGAAGGAATGACTTCACGATGAGATTACTCATCTGTTCGACACGAGAAGTTAAAGAGTAAAGATGAAGAGTCAAACATTGTTTATGATTACAAGCTTCACTATTTCCTTGGAAAACTGAGTTTCTTAACTATTCACCTTAGTTTCAGTAAGAAAAACGAACAACAAAAATGAGGGCTCGACCAAAGTCGAGAACAGAAGCTACCGAAAATCGCAGAGGAAGATAAGACAACGAAAAGCGAACTTTGACTACATTTTTTAGTGCACTTTGCTCAAAATCTCAAGACCAGCGGATATGAAGCCCCAGTGTGAAATTGCAGCTTCATAGTAAGCTATTTGACACGAAACATTACAAGTGGTAGAGACAAAATGACCGGAAACGGGGGGAAAAAAAATCCGTTTCGGTTCTTCGGCTACAAACCCAATCACCATGAAATCAGAAGGAGAAGAAGTAATAATAAAATGTTTGTTAGGCACATGAAAATCCAGAGAAATGGAAAAACACAGAAGACAAAACCAGTACCGTAGGCCTGTCCCCTACAATAGAACGAAAATCGCAGAGAAGGCGAACAAATGAAGCCAGATAAAAACACCCGGAAAAAACATCAGAATAAAGAATTGATCACGAAGACAGATTTGAAACCAACAGGACAGCCTCCAAATGCGAATAAAACAGCCAGAAGAAAACAAAAATCAGGAACAATATCCCAAGGGAAGGAATGAACATTGAAAAGGGCAGCAAAAAACACTATCTGGAAGATTTGCAGTGGGGGGAAAAAATTTAATGCTGCTGCATAGCGCAAATTGCTCCATTAAATGCCGTAAAGTCTAAACAAGTCAAAAAGAGCAAATCAAAAAAACAGAAATCTCACCAACCAAACAAAACAGCGGGAGTGTGAAGCAAATAGTAAAACCGCAAAAACTCACCCTCTTGGATTAGTCAAGAAGGAAGAAGTTTGAAAAACAGGGAGGATTCAGATTCTTTGAAAGAAGAAGAAAAAGGAAGAAGGCGAGGGAGGGTGAGAAAAGAGAGATGATGATGATGATGAATCTTATACACGCATGCAAGCGCTTTTGGTGTCTTCTTTATCACGTGTAAAAGCTTGTGAGGCCCTGCTCTATGCTTTTAAATCGCCTACACACACACACACATTTTCTCTCTCTTTCTCTCTCTCTCTCTCTCTCTCTCACAGATCGCGCAGCCTCGGGGACGTACCATAACCTTGTAAGCAAAAAAGAAAATCTAAAATAATACGCTGTGCGAGCGAGAGATGGAGAGAGAGTGGTGATGAGGGTAATGAGTCCAAAAGAGCTACTGAGTATTTATAAAAGCAATCATACAAGGAAGAAGAATAATTCGAACTTGCAGTTCTCCACCTTGCAGGCTTCTCTCCCATTTCTGCTTTCTCCCTCCCTCTCTCTCTTCAACTATTTTCTCGGCAATTTTCTCTCCTCCCCATGTAAATGTCCCGACATTTTCTTTTTCTTTCTTTATTTTTGGTCTTCAGGTAAAATCCAGTTATAATTTCTTATTTCTTACTAATACTTTTCCATGTTATAGTCAAGACTCGAGTTAAATACTCCTATTTACTTGCTTTCAAATGTATCAAAAAAAAATACTCCTATTTACTTAATATAAAACTAAATTAACTAATTTAAGTAAATTAAAAACATTAGCTAAATTAGTTGATATAGTACGTTTTTTTTTCTAAAACACTTTAATTATCTACCTTAATTTCTTTCTTCTCTCTTCTTCTATTTTATTATTATTAAGAGAATATTAATAAAAATAATTTTTAAAAAATTGACAAATATGTAAAACATGTCTTACACATAGAACTAATACCAACTCTCAACTTGAGTAATTAATTTATAAATATTAATAAATTTCATTAATTTTGTTATTTTAAATAAATATGTGTTAATTTTTTATACATTTTTAATAAAAATCTTAAATATCTTTTTTTGATTATTCATTGAAAAACTATCCTATTAATAAAAAATTTCCTTTAATATACGCACTAACAGGATAGTTTAGAAAAAAAAATGGTGGCAAAAAAAGTTTAGAAAAAATAATAAATTTAAAAAAAATTAAGATTTTACATTCATATTTGATCAACTGTTTCTACATTTAAGAGCAGTAATTCTGAGATACCACTTCTTTTGGGGCACCACAAGGAACCTGAATTCATTTGGAAAAAAAAAATCTAGATTTATAATTCAATTCTCTTTGCATTTAATGAATTTAATACATAGGTTAAGACTAATAAATTTTTTTACTTGTTTCTGTTGTTAAATCTCTCTTTATTTAATGAGCAGAAATAAAGCACTCTGTCTTAGTAATTTATTGCAGAAGATTTCAGTCATTTTCAAATTGCACCGATGGTCCTTTGAATAACTTATTGTATAGCACATGAATCATTATCATTAGTATTAAAAAAGACATGAATCACGTAAAAATTAAAATGAAAATTTATTGTTGTTTTTTTTTTGCCAACGAAAATTAGTTGTCTTAGGGCGTTCCAAAATTTTCAATATGTATATATGACTTTGAAATGGAGACCATAATGATTGCTGCGAGCTCAATAAGTCAATTTACCATGCTATGATAAATTTCAACATGAATTCTAATTAATTATCATAGATAATTATTTGAAGTATAAAATGATACTTATAGTTAGTTACCAAGAACACTAATACTGTCACTGGTTAAAAAAAAAATACTCATACTTTCTCCAATCCTTAATATAAAAATTAGTTAAAAGTTAGATTTAGTCTTAAATCTAAGACATCAATTAACTTTATCTCTCAAATTTATAATTTATTCTTTAAAACATTCCTATTGGTTACACGCATCAAAAGGGTTTCTAATTTTCCATCAAATGGAAGTCATGATTAAAAGGATAGTTTAAAACAATCAAATCATATTTATTACAAATAACTAATTTAACTAATTTTTTTATTTTATCCAAATTTGTAGCTCTGGTGCTAGTATTATTAATGTTCTCAATTAATTTCTATTCCAATATTTAATACTAATTTCGGTCCTAATTATAAAATATTGTTTGTAGACTACAAACAAAATTTTATAATTAAGACCAGAAACAGTATATAATTTAAAAATCATGGTAAGCCTTAATCACGATATCCATAAACGGTGAATAGTATGAGATATTTTTTTAAAATACCATGCAAGTCACTTAATAAGCTAAGCTACTGTATAAGTCTATTTCATCATAATTAGGCCATTTTAATTCAGGTTAATGTGATTAGTAAATTTTTTTTATCTTAAACAATTACTCAGCGTTTGATTCTCTGCATTTATATATATAGAGTAAATATCAATTAGAAGCGATTAACCTTTTATTTTATTAAATTTTTTTAAACATAAAGTTATGAATTTGAATTATCAATAAAAAATTTATATAAAAAGCCTCAGTTTCGACATTATGCAGCGCATGAAATTGTATACTAATTTTTAGTATAACAAAAAAAGGGCATAGTTTTATAAATAATATATTGTTTATGGTATATGAATCATTTTTTTGTTTTTTCTATTGATGTCGATTATATTAAATTTTTAATGTGAATCAGCTTTTTAAAAAAACAAATACAAAAAATTGGGGATAAATCCCTCATTAAAAAATTAATTAGCAAATAATTCCTAAGATGATAGGTTGTACAGAGATAGATAGGTTACACAGAGATAGATAGGTTGCACATAAATGAAGTTGAGTTGTATATAGAGAAAATGGTTTGCACAAAATATTATTCGGATATAAGAAACTACTTTGTACATAAGATTTATAACTTGCACAAAAGGAAAAATATCGCACATAAAGGATATTTAATTGCACAAAGAGAAAATGTGATAAAAAAATATAATTGCACACACAAAAAATATGGATTGCACGTGAAGGAAGTTAAGTTACATACTGAGAAAGTTTAATTGCACAAGCTCTTTAGATACTATGATTTATCAATTAAACTTTTAATAAGGAAACTATCCCAGTGTTTCCAAACAAATAGGGAAAAATTTTTAAAAAAAATTTTAAAAAAATGTACAGTGTTTTAGTGGGCGTGAGGGTGGTCTCTGCGTCTGCCCATCCAGTTAGGCACTGCTTTGCTTTGGTAAGCCTCGTAACGGTCGATTCAATGGAGCTTGAGCCGCTGGGGCCCACGCTCCCTTGTGGTGCCTTTTAAAAAAAAAATGAAAAACAAAATATTTCGCCTATTTTCGGACTACAGCCATGATTGAGTACTTCGCGGTCTTCTGCCTTATGATGAGGGCCCTAGCGGGACCGACACTGTTGAGGTGATCATGACACAGAGTGGGGTCATGATCATGAAACTTGGCTTTTGTAGTAGTGTGGGGTGCGGCTTACACTAATCATTGGATTATGGGGTAAGGGACAAACAAGGACACTTTTTTTTTTTTTACCAAAAAACAAAGCACACTAAACACTATTTGGATAATTTAGGTACCGGAATAAGTTTTAGAGCTTGTTTAGATTGATTTATAAATAATTTTTTAAATGTGATTTATGAAATACGAGATAAATATGTGAGACGAGTTTTGTTTTGACTTACGTAAACTTACTTAAAAATTTGTTTTGAATAGAGTTCCAAACAAGCCTTTAATAAAACTTGAGGCTATCATAAAGTTAATAAAATATGTAAGATTAGACTTGTAGTATGGAGTTTTTGTGATCTAAATTTGATATATATATATATAGTATTGTTATTTACATAAATGACAATTCAATTTTTGTTCAGATTAAATTTTGATGAGTCAGTTCTATTCAAATATTAAATTGCCAAATAAAATATCAAATTTCAGTTGTTAAAACTGAATTCAGGTTTTAAAAAAAAAAAATCAATGAAATTGAACCATATCAATGTAAAAACCAAGCAGGAAAAGAAGAGGCAAGAAGTCAAGTTTCATAAAATGGCTTTTGTTTTATGGTTCAAAAGTTTCATAAATGACCGAACTGTAAATGATAACAAATTGGACTTGGACCATAATAATAATTTGGGACCCACACAAAAAAATGATGTCAAATGTGGAAAAATCAACAAGACATGATCAAAGGGCAATCAATTGTAAATTGGAAGATAGTGATTGGGAATGAGGTGCGAAGATCATTACTTGTTGACTCAAAAAGAACGCCAACCAAAAAAAAAAAAAAACTATGTTTGCTTTTAAGGAGGATACCTTTCACCAATGCAAATTAAATCCAGTAAAAAAGATTAGTTTTTTATAAGTTAATAAATCAAGATTCGAATCCCCATTAAAAAAATATTCATATTTAATATGCAAAAGCGTCTCGAATAAGATGGATTCTAACATAAAAATACATTTGCGTAGCAAAAAGAGAAGGTACTGTACCTTTTCAAAGGTAGGGCAAAAAAAGAAAAAAAAAAAAAAAGGGCAGTTCAATTCAATCCATTCCTTATTCATTTCACTATCTCAGTGTTGCTTTTTAGGTGGCATTATTGGCTTTGTGTGAATGTTAGGGTTTTGGAACTAAAATGGAGGTATCATTGAGTGGATTGGATTCGCTATTGATGCTATAATTCTTAAACTTCGATAAATATGTACTTTGTTTTTAAGGTATGAGTCTTTACATTCATGTATAATTAAAGTGATTAGAGTCTGTTTAACAAGGTCATGTTTGACTAAACTTGTATTCTAGTTCTAAAAAGTAAAGCATGACTTTTTCATTTGGTATTTGACAAAATTTATTATATCAAAGTATCTTACGGATAGAAAATCGCCTTCAGAATGACAACGATTTATTAAATTACTATACTTTTATACAGTTATATGATACTACATCCAGTTTTAAATATAAAAGCTAATTAAAAGTTTTAAATATAAGATCTCAATCCACTTTATTTTTCTAATTTATAATATGTTCTTAAAAATAACCCTATTAATTGAAGTTATTTTCACTCCAGTATAGTTCTAACATGCATGATTGAATAAGGGTAGAGCCAGTAATACAAGCTGGGCCCGCGGGCCCAACCCGCCTTGGGTTGGTTTTTTGCCAGCCCGCCACGGTGCGGGCTACTCTAGCCCGCATCGCTTTTAGCATGCTCCATCGCGGGCTGGCCCACGGGTTGGCAGGCCAGCTCGCTTTTTTTTTTTATTTACTTTTTTTTTATTTTTAATACATTATATAATATAGTTAGATGATTTTGACTCTCAAATTTATATGGACATTACCTCATTCATATCATTATATATATAATTAATTAAGCACTTCATATATATGTGTATGGTTATATGAAGAGCACCGTCCATTTTTTTTTTATATCTATTTGTCGTTACTATACACGGCTTCATGAGATTAGATGAACATGTGATTCTCATATAGTCATACATACACACACATAAAAGATTTACTTAATTAATTTGGATAAGAAAACTAGTTAAATTAATTATTTATAAAAAAAATATGTTAGTTTTTCTTAAATATCTTCCAAAATTATAAATTAATTCTCATGTTTTTTTATTAGAATCCATTATTCAAGTTTAAAACTCAGAACCTAATTTCAACATTTCAAATTAGGCTTAACTCATACTAATATAATAAATTTTAAAAAAAAAAAATTAGGCGAGCTAACGGACTGGCCTGCCAACCCGTCTTGGTGGGCTCGGGCTGACATTTAAGTGTGGAATACTTTGGCTCGCACCGCATTTGGCCCGCAACACGGTGGGCTGGCCCGTATCCGCACCACCAGCCCGCTTTTCCAGGTCTAAATAAGGGTAATTACAAATAACTAACTTAACTAATTTTCTTACTCTCTCCAAATTAGTTGTATAGCTCTTATATTAGGAATCGAAGATAATATCTAGTGGTACTATTAAGCCAAGTTCAAATGTTAATTAGGATGTTATTCAAAGAGAAATAATTAATTTTAATTAAGCCAGTTACCATTATTAAATTACTTTATGCAAATAAATAAATCTAATCCTTGTTTTTAAATATAAATTTTTTGAATATATTATATCCGATCCTTAATCTAAGACTTTATTTTATTTTTATTTTGGCTTTAAATATAAGATTCTAATACACTTTATCTCTCTTATTTATCTAAGTTTTTAAGATAGTTCTTGTAATATTGTAGTTCTAGTCAATAAACTTGATTAGTAAATATATTTTAGGAAATGCAATATATATTTATTACAAATAACTAACTTAACTTATTTCCTTAATCTAATCAGATTAGTCAACTAGCTCTCATATTTTAGACTGGAAGTAATACAATTTATTGGAATTCGTAAACTCCCAAGAGAAAGAAGATTGAAGAAAGTGCATGACCTTGCATGTCTAACTCGAACGGACCTGCCAACATCACATATGCATGAGGACTTTAGGGCTAGAGGCCATAATAGTGGCAGGACCACTCTCCCTCCGTCTCACAGACTCCATAAATACAAAGGATGAAACACATAAACATATTATTATTTTTTATTAAAAAATTAATTTCACCCCTTTCAACATTGGAAAAATAAAATTACCATAAAAAAGCTTGGTTCTAGGCTTAAACTAGATTTAACCAAGAAGCAAGAGCTCAAACTAAAACTTTGATGATGGCCTTTGAGTGCATGCTCACAAGATTCCACAAAAACAATGAATGCACCAAATCATTACCTCCACACACACAAACACACACATGTGTTGTGAATGTGTGTGTAGAGAGAGAGAGGAATTGTGTGATTAAATTAAGGAAGCATGGGGTGTTTTGGAGGGGCATAGGGGGAAGAGGAATAGAAAAATTCCCAAGTTTCACCCAAAAAGATGAAAGTGGAAGGGATTTAGATTAGGGACAAGAAGAGGATAGATGGATGGGCACGGTTTGTTTGTTTGGGCTTAGGGATTTGCTATTCTATCTCTCTCTCTCTCTCTGCTTCCACAAGCATGACCTTACTTTTTTAATATTTAATGGAATGTGGAATAGTGGATTCCACATTAGAATAGTAGGCCATAGAGTGGATCTTTGAGAACCATTTATAAAAATAATATTTCACATATTTAAAAACTTAAACGTTACAAACCCATATCCACATAAATACTAAAAAGTCAGCTTGGGCCTTAAAACCCATGGTCAAACACATAATAGTATATTTTTTTAATGGGGATAACATATAGAGTAGCAGGTATGTAAACTGAATAATTAAAATAATTAATCCTTAAATAATATGGTATTACTTTAATTTAATTTTTGCCCCACAATAGTAGGGAGTGGGGATGATAGTTCATAGAGTTGGTAGTGGCAAAAGGGAAGAGTGGGAGTTCCGAAGGAAGGAAGAATAAGGGGAAAGTGGGGAATGTGGTGGGGCCCACCAAGCAACGCCACAAAACCACATCCCAATATGCCTCACACTGCTCCATTGCTAATGCTGCTGCTTGCTGCCTATGATTCCACCCATCTCAATGTAATGTTCTTCTCTGCTTTTCTTCTTCTCCCTTTCTTTTTCCTCCCTATTTTTAATTTTATTAGGGAGAATAGAAGTTTCATTCCAAGAGTATGAATTTAGATAGAGATAGGTTGATGGCCAAAATAATAATAATAATTGCTAGGATGAACAAAATTGTTTATAAAATTAATCCAAATAAAATTCACATCATTACAAATTCAAGAATTTCAATTATAAATTGAAATGCTCCATTGTAATGCTGCTGCCTCTGATCCCACCATCTCATTGTAATGCTCTTCTCTGTTTTGCTTCTTCTCCCTCCCCTTTTCCTCCCTATTTTTCATTTTATTACGAGGAATAAATTCCAAGAGTATGAATTTAGTTATAGATAAGGTCAAAAAAAAAAAAAGAGAAGAATTTAGTCATAGATATTTCATGCCCAAGATAATAATGATAATAATAACAGCCAGTTTGAACAAAATTGTTTATAAAATTAATCCAAAATAAAGTTCAGGTCATTGCAAATTCAAGAATTTCAATTACAAATTGATATTTATATTTTATACATAGATGAATGTACTTGTTGTATCATTTGACTCACCAAAGCTTTGAACTCTCTTTAATGACACACGTAATCCATTAACTTTTCTATCCCTTTTTTTTTTTTTTCTTTTGTGTTGATATAATGTGGTGAAAGTCTAGTAAAGATTCAAGTTGTAACATCTCTTTATGACAAAAGCACTTTGAAGCTATGCCTATCCCATATTCACTTGCCATTTGTGACACTTTGACGTCTACCTAAAAAGGTCACTTCTCAAGTCACTTAAAGGCATCATTTTAATTTTGTCTCCAATGATACCTTATTGACGCCCATTATTTAAAGTTAATAAATTATCCAAAATAAATTATTAGCTCTGATTTTTAGTATAAGAACTAATTAACTAATTTAAGTAGATTAAAAAAATTAGTTAAATTAATTATTTGTAATAAATATATGTTGTTTTTTCTAAAATACGCTTGCTAAACATATGTATTAGTTAGAACAGTTATTTGATGAAGTATTTAACATGTACAACCACTATAAGAATTATCTTAAAAATGAATAAATATAAAAAATAAAGTATATTAGAGTCTTATATTTAAGATTAAATTAAATATCAAACTAGTTCTTATATTAATAATATAAACAAGTATATATATACACATACATACATAATAGCCTCTGCCATTAATATCATGACCACTGCGTCAAGGAAGCATCATTTCATGAAGTGGTGCATATCTAAAAAGGACACTGGCTTATGATGTCTCTCGGGCCTTTTTAGGTTTGAAAACTAAGGTTTTTTTTTTTTTTTTGGCATGACTGTAGGATTTTGCTAGATTCTCCTGCACAATTCCCTCAAGTGGTTCCATAGCTAGTTCTCTGAAATACAATATTCAAATTAAACCACCTCTAGCTGGTTTATGTGATTTGGCACATGTTTTCTTAAATCAATCTGGGATTAAGTTCAGGTTGTGTGAAAAGATTTTTGTACCCATGTGTTCGGATCTTACTCGACTTGGATTAGTTGAGATCCAATGTAATTGTAGATGTTACTCCTCCTTTTATTAATAGAGGCCCTAATTAAAAAGTCGATTTTGATTTTATATATAAGACCTTATTTAATATATTTTTTTTTTCAATTAACTCTATTGATATTCCTCCAACAATAATCAAGTACTCTAAGGAGGCAAAATTAAGAAAGATATTTAGAGTGTTTTAAAAAATACATATCATATTAAATAATTTAACTAATATTCTTAATCTATTTAAATTAGTTAGCTAGGTCTCACATTAAGGATCGGAGATAAATAGTTATATACTTGCATCAACTGAAAATGAACTGTACTTGTTCACGGAGATGAATTTTTAAATATCTTTAGATTTCCAATAATTTTCTTTATAATTTTTAATGGGAAATTATGCACCTGTTAGTTAATGCCTCGTCTATAATTAATTGAGGCCTAATGAAATTTTCCAAAAGTCACAATATTGAAAGAAAGAAAAAGTATCTTGTTTATCACTTTAGTGTGTTAATCTTTAAAAAAAAAAATCATAATCTCTATTCAAATATATAGGCCACTGAAGACCATTTTAATTTAACTAAACTATATGGTTTTCAAAACCAAAATTTATTGAGGAAACCACAAGTGTCAATGTTGGAGTTGGAATATTAAGGAAGACAGTGCGGACAGTCCCAACGCACGTGCGTGTGTGTGAGTGTGTGAAGGTTATGGTAAAAAGAATAAAATAAAATAAGTAGATTAATGTTTATGAAATTCTCCCCATAATGAAGCAGGATTGGCCATCCTACAAAACACATGCACCACATAGAGTCTTATTAAAATATTTAATCTTTTCTCATCACCATATTGATTAATTAATTAATTATTAATTGCAAATGAAACTTAAGTAATCCTATTAGTTAGTTTATTTAAGGTTCTATAGATTTGTGTCCGCCAATGCACGCCTGCAGTCCCACATCATGATGGGTCTCTTTAGCCTGTGTTTTCCTGTTCTTAAAATATTAATATGATTTTTTAATAAATATGGTTTTTCTATTCCTATTTATAAGATGAAGAGTATTGTTTTTCCCCTCAATACAGGTCAGCTTATTAAATTTATTATGTAAATGAATGATTTTTTTGGCAAAAAAAGAATATTTTTACTCCTAATTTATTATTATGTACATTATTGTTAGAGAAAATTAATCTTTTAGTCTTATAATTTTGACTTTATTATACCTTAATCTTTACATTTGGTGCAATCAAATCCTGATAAATTTTAATTTGGTTATAATTCAGTCCCTAATTTTGACTTACTCTAATTCAATTTCTATAGTTTTAACTATTTAAAACTTTATTCTCTATATTTTAAAAGATTAATTTTTTTTATTTTCTTGTACTTCTCATTATATATATTTAATAGGATTAAAGTTAAAAATTTATTAAATTTTAAGATAGTGTTAATAAAGTTTAGTATTTTTCATGTTTTCTAAAAAATATGTTGGAAGTGCTTTATAAGAAAGGATAAGGTAATATCTGATAAATAAAAATATATATATTTTGATGAACACACTTTTATGTCGCTAAGCACTATGAATACGAGAATAAGTGCAAGTTGTCAAGTTCCATGACGATTCAAAAGTTGAAGAAGAAAGTTTTTTATTGTCTGAAACAACAATTGGGTTTTTCAAAATATTCAGCAAATGAAGTATGACCTTTTTCTTTACAACTTTTTATAGTCAGATCGAGTCACCTTGTATCATATTTAAAGAATAAGCCTCGTTAGATTAGATGTATTAATTCAATATTAATATTAAATCGTAAATATTATAAAATAAGCAATTTATCGCATTTGTTATGAACATGTAAGGAATGGAGTGCATTGCTCATAATTGTAAATAGCAGGTCTTGTGGTGTATTTTATTGAGTATGTAAATATCGATAGTGATAACTCAAATTTAATTTTTCTTCTCATGTTATTTAAGGTTCAATATTACCTCAACTTTATAACCTAATAACATGAAAGCTTTCCTATAAATAAAATATAACAAGTTTAATATCGCTTGTAACATTAGATATTAGAGCTCAAAAAAAGAGTGCACTTTAAACATTTATATTAACACATTCATATATACTTGTCTTTAATATAAAATTTTGTTTAACTTTTATTTTGGTCCTAAATATAAGACTTCAATCCATTTTATTTCTCATATTTATGTAATTTTTTTCAAGATAGTCCTTCTAATAATTGTAATTTTAGCCAACATGCTTGATTGGTAAAGATATTTTAGGAAAAACAATACCTATTTATTGCAAATAATTAACTTAACTTCTTTCTTTAATCTCCTCAAATTAGTAGTTTTTATCATTAGGATCGGAGGTAATATATTTTATGTTATACCAAAAAATATAATATATCCTATGCATTAAATTATAAAATTATTTTTTTGTGAGTGAATTATGAAATTATTCATTAAATGTCTCATATATAGCAATAAAATACCAATCAATATGAAAATTATAGCAATATATATAAAATTATTAATAAATTATGTATCATGACATATATCAAAATACAGAGTTTAGCTAATTGAAGAAGCAAGGCAAGAATCATTAAATGATAAAAGTCCAAAAAAAGATGTCAATCAAAATGTACCGAAATCAAAAGATTGGAAGCAAAGCAAGAAAGACTCAGAATTGAAAAGAGGGTTTGGTTAAATATCACATCAGGATTCCCCAGAAAATTATATATAAATATATTAGGGTTTTGAAATTATATTTGCAGGGAGATGTTTGAGAAATGGTGCAAAGCTGCAAGAAGTGCAGGAGGAGCATGAATGTGAATCATCATCAAGCTTTTGCTTTTCATATTTGGTTGTGTCAGTCATATTTTTTCCATAAATAGCTTCTCATTTTCCAGTCTGGTCAAAGACCTTGTCCCTCCTTTTTCCTTCCCTGAAAATTGTCCTATGTCACTTCATTTTGGGGCACAACACACTCTCAGTCTGAGATCTATTTATCACTAGGAACCCCTTTTTTTAAGCTTTTTTCAATGAAAAACACCAAAACTCAGACTCGGAGTGTAAAATTATGAATTAGTATTTGAAATAAAACTTTCAACATATGTATCTATTATAAGAATTATTTTTTAAAAAATAAATATAAAAAATAAAATAAATTGAGATCTTATATTTAGCAATAAGTTAAGTAAAAAGATAACAAACATAAAATACGTGCTTGTTTTATAGTAATAGTAATTAATTGTTGTTGTTATAAAGTCAATCTATTCAACCGTTTGGATAACATTTTACCTTGTTCACTAATAAATCAACTAATTAAACCATGTTTTTATAATCAATTCGATCCCCCAATTGGATCGGGGACAAACGCCTATTAAATTAGTTTTTATATTAAACAAAAGAGGTAGAAAACCTTCTTTGTATACATTTTCAAATTTCAAGCAATTTCAAGTGATTTTTTTAATCATCTTCTTTTCAACAGTGCCACACCTTACTTCTTGTTGCTCTTGATATATGTTTATTATGAATCTTCAACAACTAAGGTTAATAGCTAAATTATCAGAAATAGGCATTTGTGGTGGGAAAGAAGAGTGGTACAAAAGTAAATAGCTCCGTAAATATTGGAAACATATTTTGTCTCCAATGAGCTTTTAAAATCCAACTCACCTAAACTTTTTTAACAAAAAAAAATTAAAACGTTAATTTGTTTTGAAAGTTTTAATTTAGAAGTGTTGGACACTCAAATTTTTGTGTGTGTAAATTTACCTCAAAGTTTAAAATTGTAAGTAGTTTTATGTTAATTATTAACAACAGGAGAAAAATTACTGTAATTTTAAAATTTTTAAGGCAAATTTGTATTAAAAAACTCTTGAAAAAAAACTTTTGAGTGATTACTAAGTAAAAATTTACGAATAAATTTACATTTTAACTCAACCTAAAAACGTAAGGGGTGAAGAATATTCACAATGCTGATGCGAGAGAGAGAGAGAGAGGAACCTAAAAGAATGTGTGTGGGGGTGGTGTGTGTGATGGGAGGGGGAGCAGATGCCGTTTCAGTGTTCGGCTTGCAACTTTGAGCCAAGACAGCTGATGTCAGTCTGAGACCCCACTTAGCCAAACACAGCCCTATGCTATGCCCCTCCGCCCTCTTTTACTCCTTTCATCATTTATTCAAAAAAGCAAACTTACCCTCTCCCTCTCTGTCTTGCCCCTCATTTTATTTAGTAAAGCTACTCCCGGGGGCATTTTCGTTCTTCCATCGTTTTGTCCTTAAGTTGTCTCACCTATTTGGGCCCCACTCGCATCCCAAAACTCTATGGGCTCTGAGTATTTTGGTGTGGGCCCATGTAATCCTCTTTCCGTACTGTATTCTGGGCTCCCACTTCTTGCCTTCTTGGCATTTCGAAAATTATATTTGATTTTTTTAAAAAAAATTCAATAACAAATCAATGCTCGAAGAAATTATCCCTATTCAACTCTAATTGTTGGTCAGTAATATCGAATGTAAGAAAATCAATGATAAATAATTAAAGAAAAAAATCCTCATAAATAAATAATAATAAAAATAATCTTAAAAATTGAAAATAATTTACATGCTTTTACCTTTAAAAAAAGAAAGAAAGAAAGAAATATTATGAGCTGAGAAGAGTATTTGAACGTTTTGAAATAATGATGAAGAGGAGGTTGATACAAAAAAGATAGGGACCTACAAATAAATAATAATAATAATAATAATAAAGAAAGAGAAAGCAAAATAAGGGGGGAAAAAGAAGAAAGGGATAGGAAGATGATTTTCGTAAAAAGTGCAAGGAAACTTTAGAAAGGGAGAGAAATAGAGAGGGAGGGAGGGTTTGATTCATTCACTTTATTGTAAGAAGAGATTTTATTGGAGAACACAAAAGCCTCTTTTTTTTATTTTAAATATCTTTTAAGAAAAACAAAAAACAAAAGAAAACAAAAGGCTTTTAGGAATGATGAGACCAATGAGACGGTTAGTGAAAGCTGTGAGTGTTTGTTGTAAGATTAAAGGCTCAAAACATCATCGCCTCCTTTTCCTTCACTTTGACTGCCACTATGTCTCCCTTCTCCAACCCCAAACACATTATCCTCTAACTTTGATTTTATATTTTGTTTTCGTTTTAAATTTAGAAACTAGATAATTAACTTTTATTAGTTAAAAACTTAGTTAAATTAATTATTTATAAAAAAATGTGTATTGATTTTCTTAACATCTCTTTTTTAATTATTTATGTTGGAAAATACTCCTTTGATAAAAGATTCTTTTAATATGCATAACAAATAAGAAGATTTTAGAGGGAAAAAATTATAAATTTGAAAAATAAAATCCAAAACAAATTACTAACTCTCATATTTTAGATTGAAAGAAACCATTTAGAGTTTTTTTTGAATTCCTAAAAGTGTGTGTTGCACAATTTTTTTAATCTTTTCTTTCCTTTCATCCTCTTCTATCTCCTAATCCGCAGAATGCTAGTGATAAAATTTCTACTTGAAGTGTTTCTATAAAATATTTAAATTGCAAATAGATTTATCTAATTACAATTTCCCAGCTAGCTCCTAACCTCTTAGTATTAAAGAATTTTTTTATCTGGCAACAAAAATTAGGGGATATTTTTAGAAAGAAATACCCCATTGCTCACTAAACAGAACTTTAGATGGTTTTCACAAAAAATGTAACTATGGTTAGGAGAGGAGTTTTTGTTTTGTTTCCTTATTCTTGACCATCTGTACTGGCCCAAATTGGCAATATTATACACTTTTATCAGAAGATATTGTTTGCTTTAGATCACTCATGCCTTGCCTACCACTCTTTTTTTGCCACTTTTCTTTCAATAATAAGAGAAAAGAAGGGAAAAGGTCGTACACCAATTGGTGGGGAAAAGTATAAATCTTAGAAGTATAGGGGCAAAAATAAAATGAATTCAAAGTTCCTAGAGTAGGCATGTGCTTGTTTCCTAATTTAATGGGAAAAATACTCATTTTCCCCCCCTCCATTAACAAAATTTTAGGAAAGGGTAGGGTTCACTTACTATTTAAGGGCAGAAAAACTAACTCATGATCTACTGGAACCTGTTCCTACAGACACGAGGGCATGATAAGCAAATTTTTTTTTTCCCCATCTAGCCCCACAGGTAGGAATAGAATATGCCTCTCCTAATATTTCGACTAATTCTAGGATCGAACCCTATCCATGTTATGAGAGTGTTTGAACCCTTTCCTAGCTGAATCCAAGAACGAGGGACAGAAATATTCATATTTAATACTCAATAATACTTCAAATAAGATTAACTCAAAGATATCTGTGCCTAAAAAAATTAGAAGCACCATAATTGCCGCAAGAAAAGGAGCAAAAATTTATGAAGTACTTAAACTAAGGAAAGAAAAAGAAAAAAAAAAAGAAGGAAAAATCTGACAACACAAAGTAAAGTGTACAAGAGGCTGCAAAAGTGAAACCTCTGAAGAATCACTTTTTTTTTTTTCCTTTTTAAGTTTAACGTAATTGATTAATTAATAATTAGAGACAAGTTTGCACTTTGCAGAGTTCAATATAAGCATATGTGCCTTATTTTTTCTCGGTGGTCAATGAAATTAAAGTTTAGACATTTCTTTTATAATAAAAGCTGCACTTTGTCATTTTTCTGTGTAGAGTAACTTAGTCTGATATTAGTGTTCATCTTTTTCGTACAAACATTTTTTATTAGGAATCCAGTTATTATATATAAGAAAAAGTTCTAATTTGTGTTGTTAACTTTAATAATTTAGTTATTTTATATGTTTTCAGAACTTATATTTAGTTCACATTATTTTTTTTCCCAAAATAAAAGACAGCCTTTCAGCTTTGATTTCAATTAAGTTCAGTGAATATGTTTCACTATATTTGTATATTGAATTACATCAAGAAGGGTCTATTTATGTTTGTAAGTAGTCAATCTTTCACCTTGCAGTAGCTAATGAACTTCTTTTTAATGATTACTCCACAACAAGTTCAATAAATCATTAATGTAAAAAAATAAATACTAATTTCAATACTAGTCATGAATAATATAACTAATTTCGAGCTTCATACAAAATATTACACCCATTTTGTCAATAATTGAAACTGAAGGACGGATGAATATTTTGAATAAACACATTATAGTATATGAATTTAGTACAACTTCTAATTGTTAGTATAATTTTATGGACAAGTTTTATGGATTGTCATAGTTTGATGTTTCCAAACACGTCATAACATTTTATTGAGAAGGCTTTCATGATATTATACTTTCTCTGCTATTAAATGTATGAACTAATTGAGAAACTTACCTTAATCCTAAGCATAAGACTCTGATTAATTTTGTCTTATAAATTTGTATAAAGTTTTTTCCCCCCAAATCATCTCTATTGTTGTTACATATTAAAAAGGGATTTTCATATGGAATAGCTTTCATAGCAAATAATTAAAGAGATACCTTTAGAAAATCAAATCAACTCAAATAATTTTCTCAATTTCTGTAAATTAGTAGTCTAACTCTTATATTTAACATGTGAAAGAGTAATTTATATGGACTGTGCAGAAGCAATCAAACTTCTTACAAAAATATGTGTGTGTGTGTGTGTGTTGTTTTTTTTTTTAAATATGAGTGAACAATAATGCATGTAGTGGCATGATTGGTCACTGGAGGTTCTGCAGTTTATGTGGTTAATGAGAAAATGAAACATGATGAGTAAGTGGCTTTCTTCCTCATCATGCAATTACTGTGTAGTCACAGAATCCATATATTACTATTGTTATTATTGAACCACTAACTAATAATGTCCAATTTATGCATCATTGCTTTCATAAATATTTTTTGCTTTTATCATTCATCTATTCAGAAAAATAGCTCCAACTTTCTGAAAAAGTTATTCACCCGAGTAAGAATTCATTATTTAGGCCAAAAAAAAAAAAAGAACAAGAACAAGAACAAGAAGAACAATCATGAGGAAGAATCTCGCTCGTTACTGTCAAAATTTTTTTGATCATAATGAGAATGAGAAAGGTGTCGATTTTTCATTTAAAGAAAGTTTGTGACACAGCTCTCATTGGTAATGTTGATACACGCACACACGTACATGTTGTCGTGTTGGAAATTGTTTTGGCTTTGTCATTTCAAAGATTTTTTTTTTGCCCTGCTTAAGTGCGAAAAGAAATCAAGTACTAGTCTGGGGTTACTTAATATAAGCACTTTAAATAAGACACGGCAAATTTTTTTCACATATTTATTTTGTATTTTGAAAATTGTACTTGAAAAACTGCCTTTGAAGCCTCTAGTCATAATTCCAAACAAAATATTTGGTAACTACTTTTATGTCACACTACTCTAATGTTTTAAAGTATATTTCGGTGGTTGAAATTTGGGTTTGGATCTAATAATGTTTTTTCGAATGTCCCATCTTTTTAATTCTTTTTACTATTAGTTTATACATAAAAACAAGACATATTATGATACGATTATGAAATTTAATAGTTTTGCATATTTTATGATTTTTTTTAAAAAATATCAGTTCTTTTTTAAGGACCTTTTTCGCTGTATGCGTTTCTTCACTCCTAAAGGATCACGTTCAGAAGAATTGTTTCCAGGTCGTTCTTCAAGAAAAAAAAATTGTAATAAATGAGCTGAATCATAAAATGGAACTGTGAGGTGTGGAATGTTATGGTATTTAGATGGGGGAAGATGTTGGTTTGTCTGCAGCGAGGATTTTATGCGGAATCATTCTTCTTTGGTGAAAGTCTTGTAAGTGAGAAGTTATGGGTTTAATTTTTACTCTTTTGTTTTTATATATATTTTATCATTTGGCTAATCTGATTCAGGATCTGTGACTTCCCTTCTCTGTAAAGGTGTCTCATTTGAGACTCGGTCTGTTCCTACCTAAATCTAATAACTCTTAATCTGCAGGGAAGATTTTACATAAAAGGCTTTGTAAACCTAGTGGGATGGATTCTCCTTTGCAAGTGGAAAACCACGGTTTCAATCTGATTTGCAACCTTAAGCAATTTGTGTATGTTTTTGGGTCTGTTCATACTCAAATATAGGCCCAATCCACACCCTGCATAAAAAAACTGGGTTAACCTGCATACATGGGCTCACTCCAGTTTGACAATACAGGGGTGTTTTTTCCAACTGGAAAATCAAGAGTTATGTGGGCATTTGATTGAAGTATTTTATATTTTTCTCACATCATATTTGTCAAGATATATATAAAATTAAATTGCTCAAAATACATGTAAAGTTTTTTTAAAAACATTTTTAATAATTAATTATATAAGACATAAATAGAGATTTTCATTTTTTTTTTCAACAAAGAAGTTTTGACATGCTTTGTATAGTTGTTTACTGATGATTAAAAAAAAAAAAACATTTAATTTTCATGTTTGAATATCTTGAATAATTTTTCTTTCGGTTTGAAACGGCTACTTCCATTAAATATAAAACAGAGCAAACATAATCTCGAAAAAGAAGGGGGAATAAGAAGCAAGATACATAGCATGCAAAAATACAGAAGCATAATTTTAGCATTAATGAACATGTTTCCAAACGTGTCCTATATTAGTTGCATGCAACGTTAGCATGAAACCATATAAATCAGATAAATGAACAAGGATAAACTTTTGATGAAACGTAAATAATACCTTAGGCCTTCTTAAATGTTACATTCCATTACATTACAGTAACTCTTGACCTCAGAGATCTTTCTAGTCCCCAACCAAAGGAGGAAAAAAAAAAAAAACCTCAGATCCATTAATGCTAAAAAGACATGTTGAAGATACCCTTTTTCCTCTCTCTTTCAGGACCAAGCAAAAGTAATCGGAAAAATCTACAGATGAATAAATAAACTGACCAAAATTCATACCGTAGTTGGCACAATTATTATGAAGTGAAAAATATGAAGGGTCGTTTGGTCAAAATCAAAATATATAAAAAGAAATCAAGATTTCTTTGTGTGACCGTTGGTTAAAAAAATATATGAAAAAAAATAAAATTGAAGACTTCTTTCTTTGGGTCCTTTCCTGGAAAATGAATGTGACCGCCTACTTCCCAAACCGCCATCACCACTTCTCTCATGCAGCTTTAAAACTCTCTGACAATCGTTGATAGTATAGCTTTTGCTGCTCAAACGGGGAAAAAAAATCAGTATCTAAGCTAAAAAATATAAACTATTCTCGTATCATGTTGCATTTAGAGAGGGGGGGGGGGATTCAACTGATGACAATTCATCTTACCATGTCTGACACTGATGGAGAGATTTTTCTCAATGCCATCTCAAAATGGCTGAACTTGATGGTCGATGCGTTGCAAGTGCTCTCTGTTGTCCATTTCTCTTCAGCTGCAGCCACTGCTGCTTCGTTCATCTGCATGTTAATGATAGTCAGCAAACTCCCTAGATTAATTCCCACATTTTTCTCAGCGCGCATGTGCGCACACAGAGAGCACAATGGCATTATTAAGCAGGATTTTTTTATTAATAATTTATCCAAAACTTTAGTTGTTGATAAAACATAATGACATAATATGATTCATATAGATGACCCCGCTTAATAGGATAAGACTTCTTGTTATTGTTGTTGCACACGTGTAAATGCATGCAAGTCCGTGACTGAGAATGTGCGCACACGTGCAAGTACACATGTGCATGATAGACCCACACGCAATGTGCTAAGACGAAAGGCATGGACGCTTTTAAGAAACATTTCATGTCAGCTTTTAGCTGGGATAAGCATGAACATGAAAGTGCAGACATACCACTGCAGCAAGATCAGCACCGCTGAGGTTTTCACAAGCTTCCATTCTTCCAATGGCACACAAATCCACAGTTTCATCAATTGGCTTCTTCCTTGCAAGAGCTTTTAAGATCAGACCTCGCTCATCAGGGCTTGGAAGAGGAACATAGAGAAGTTTGCCAAGCCGACCGGGCCGAAGGAGAGCACGGTCCATCACCTCAGGTCTGCATAAGAGAAACTTAAAACACTTATTTGGTAAATAGAATTATTTGGTATAGAGATAGAAAGGAAATGAGGATGTAAATGAAAATAATTTGTATTTTTACTAGAAAAATAATTGAAAAAAGAGAGACATAAATAAATTAAACAACTAAAATAAGAAGAAAAAAACATTACTTTAAAAAAGTAGTAATATTGTTCTTTGTGCTTTCATTTTCTAATTCCTTTTCGTTCAACCATCCAAGTGGGTTTTAAATGAAATGTGATGGAATATATTAACATAACTTATTAGATATGGAGGACAACTTACCTATTTGTAGCACCAATAACAAAAACACCTTGCCTTTGCTCTGCACCGTCTAATTCAATAAGCAACTGCAATTGCAATTAATTGTCAATTTAATATCCTCGCTGAAAGAAAGATTTTCCAATATAACATGGCAGCATTAAATTCTTTTTTTCCAAAGATTCCAAGAAATTTTACATTTAAAAAAAAAAAAGAATCAAAAAACTATTTGACCTGGTTTAATAGCCGTTCAACAACCCATCCACCTTCTTTACCCCGTTTAGTCGTCAAAGCATCCACCTAAAGATGATTCGAAACATAGCAAAGATGAGCCTTACACATCGCAGATAGATTAAAAGGTTACTTTTCTAGAACAAATTCAGTTTAATTAGAAAACACATCGTATATTCTCTTTCTAGGCCAAGAAGAAAACTAACAAAGAATAAATACATAAGCCTTCTGCATTTTTGACTTGCTGAGAAGGGTATACAATATATTTGCCAAGGACCAGGATCTAGAGAGAAAAGACAACAAAAAGGCTTGCAATTGTGGTAGTACGGTGTAATTCTTCAAATTAAAAAAGAAAAGTCCATACAGACATCTTTGCCATTTGAACAGTTGGTGGTAAATGTGAACCTATCCTCAAGTTCACTTTTCTTGAAGTGATAATGGTGCTTTTCCTGATCCGAACCAGATCTCTTTTCTTATCTTTTTTCAAAAAATTGATTTCATTTTTTAAAAACTTTTAAAAGAAGCGGATTGCAGAATGAAGATAGACCTCTAAAAGCTGACTTAAAAATGATGATCTAAATTTAAAAAAAAAAAAAATTAAAAATCCAGACCATCCAGAGTTGAAATGTTCCTCTACTGCTCCCCTCAGAAGGACGGAAAATGGGTTCATAATAAACATTATTCAAAGGTGAGGGTCACCTACCTCATCAAAGAAAAGAATGCAAGGCGAACATGTTCTTGCACGACTAAATAATGTCCGTACTGCCAGCTCACTTTCTCCAACGTATTTATTTAAGAGTTCAGGGCCCTGTCACGGAAGCGATTGAAACAATTCATCAAGATACATTATTTCAGACAGAGGAGAATCCCGTAAAACTCAAGTACTAAATCGGAATTGGAGAGATAGTGGTGCTATAGTTGGACAGACCTTGATATGAATAAAATTAGCTCCTGCTTCATGGGCAACAGCTTTGGCTATCAGCGTTTTACCACACCCAGGTGGTCCATAAAGCAAAAATCCGGTCTCAAGATTCACCCCAAATTCCTGAAAAATATGATTGCAAGAAATTAACTATCCTGTGAAATGTGCAGCCTACAATGAACTCCATGAAATGGCATGAAAGAGAAGAAATTCACACATAATATTTGTATAATCTCAAGTACTAAGTACCTATTTCAATTCCTAATTATTTGCATTTTAAACAATCTATCTCATTCCAATTTCACACTGAACTTTTGATATATGTTTATCCTATTACTAATTGAAGGATTAGTAAAGTGAAGCTCTGAAAGAGGAAAGGAAGACAATGTGAATTATTAAGCGGTCATACAATCAGTGTTTTATAAACACTATTACTTGCTTATGGAAGCTCATATCACAGAAAATAACTAGCCCAAAGTCTTACGGTGGAAAAGACAGATAAAACTAATATCATCCTAAAGGGGAAAAAAGTACATAAAGTTCCTCTGCTCAAAGCTGCTTAATTCACAAATTTATATTAACCTAATCAATGCAACAATTTAATAGGATGGTTTCAGTTATAAACTACCTCATAATCCTCTGGATATTTTATGCGTCTAACTATATAACGCTCAAACTCTCGTCTTAGAAGATCAAGCCCACCAATATCTTCCCATTTTACATTAGGAATGGAAGAAAATCCTTCTCTTCTTGATGAAGGTTGCACCAACTTAACTGCTTCCTGCAAAAATACCCAGATGAATATAGTGCTTTCCATAATCTTCACAGATATGCCATTAAGGAAAATCTTTATCAGCATCAATGGTTAATGCATTGAAACTGGAAAGGGAAAAGAAACATTGGCATGGAAAATCTGAAAAAAAAAGAGTAAACTTATTTTGATCAAACAGCTGATATATTGTTCACAACCACAAACAAATGGAAACATGCAAAGACATCCAGTGAAAGAATCCTGACTATAACAATTGGTATTAACAAATAGATAAATCTAACACACCTCAAAATCAGACATTTCGATCAGAAGCTTATCCATCTCTTCAGGTGACCAAGGTTCCCTCCACCATTCTTCAGAACGCTCATCTAAAGGATCTTGGGATAACTCACATTTCCTTTCAACAATAATTCTTCTCATTGCCAGGTTACCTGCCTTGTTAACCAGAGCTGCTAAATCTGCTCCAACAAAACCTGGTGTAGACCTGGCTATTTTCCTAAGATCAAAGGAGCCCTCTAGTTTTAGATTGCGAGTAAGCACAAACAAGATCTCCTCCCTCCCATGTTCATCAGGAACACCAAGGACAATTTCACGATCAAACCGCCCAGGCCTTCTTAGGGCAGGGTCAACAGCATCAGGCCTATTTGTAGCTCCAATAACAAGAATATAGCCAGGATGGGCATCAGAACTTTCTGAACTATCAGCTGGTTGAAGAAGCCTGTTTGATTGATCCATCGAAGTCATTAATTGGGTCACAATTCGTTTCTCCATCTCACGCTGTAAATTCTCTCTTTTTGAAGCAATTGCATCAATCTCATCAATAAAGACAATTGATGGGGCGGTCCTATATGCTTTAGAGAAAAGCTCTCTAATATTTTCTTCTGATGCTCCTAAAGAATTTACACGCCAAATGAGTAGTTAAAAGAATCAAAGAAATTAGTTTAACAAACAAAATTGCTAGTTAAATCAATTCAACTTTTCATAATAATATACCTTATTTTATTGATTAAGTTGCAATTATACTCATCCTAAAATATTATTTTGCGTTTATTTTCAAACAAGTTATTAAAAAAAGTTTGTAATAACATTGACTTTAGTCCTGGGCATAATAATTTGAAAAACAGAACGTATGTCTAAGTCCTTCCATTTGATTCAAGAGATTCAAATGAGTTTTCTTTTTCTATTTTGTTCTTTCAAAACATTTTCTCAAAACAAATTTTACTAAGCAAGTTTTTTGTTTTCTCACCTCTAAAACTGTTTTCAAATTAATGCTACCAAATAGATTTTTTTTTAATGAAAAACAGGCCAAAAATTATTATTGTTTTATATAAAAACCAAAAAATGGGAACAAGTTTTGGAAACGAGTAAATAAAAAATAGCTATCCAAACAAGTTTTTTGGTCATTTGTTCTTCAAAAAAGGTTTTTAAAACCAGGAATCAAAGAGCCCTAAAAATCCACAACTTTAACTGCCTGATGTCAAACATCCAGGAAATAACAACTCATTCTAAATTTCCATCTCAATATTAGGATTCAGCATTACTGAAATAACACCAAGCTGTAATATCCTAATAACATAAAGTTGCCAGTGGGAGTTCAAAGAGTTTAAAACGTCTTCTCCATTCTCCAGTGAGGGAAAAAAATGGAGTCTAGAATTAACGTCATGCCTGACTCATCTTATTCCAATCAGTGTCATCCATTATTAGCAACTATGAAGCACCATCAGCTACAGTTTTTCTTTTTTTTACTCCTAATATCAACTATCATAGACGATTCCAATCAATATAAGCTTTTACGTCTCTCTTAACAAGTAAGAATATAGATATAAGCTACTGGAGGCAAGCATGGCACATATCAGGATTACAACAGAACAAAAACAAAATGTCAATACAAAAGATTGCAAGAGTAATATTCATACCTGAAACTCCAGAAACTAACTCTGTAGCCGATATCTGATAGAACGGAAAACCAGTCTCATTAGCTATAGCATGAGCCAGTGTAGTCTTCCCACATCCTGGTGGTCCATGCAACAAAATCCCAGCTATTGGCCTCACACCTAACCTTCTTGGCAACTGTGGATGATAAAGTGGCACAATAACTTCCATTTTCAACTCCTCCAGTACCTTCTTCATCCCACCCAAATCTTTGAATCTAGGTCCACCCTTCCCCTTAACCTCAAGATCACCACTGCCATTTGAAAACGAATCCTTCAATTGCCTTTTGGATTCCAAATCCGATCTCATCCCACCTCCAGTCCCATCCATAGCATCAATTTTAGTTGCTTTACTATTATTGGCCACCTCGAATTCTACATTTTTCTCTTCCATTTTAGATTTTACTTTCTTTGATTCTGAATATGAAGCCCGCAACATTGTCTTCATCAAGTCAACAGCTGGCTCCACTTTCTCACCATAAATTGCATCCTCTGATGTGGACAGAGCCCCGTCTTCACCATCACTCTCTTTAGATTCTGATGACAATGATGGACTAGAAGTTGAAGCAGAAGAGGTCGATGTATGACCCTGATCCCTCTGCAACTTTTTAAGGTGTAAATTCTCCATTTTTTGCAAATTCTCTTCACTCTCATCAATTTTCTTGCGCCTCTTTCGAGATGCACTCCAACCCTCTTCTTCATCGTCCTTGTCATCTTCTGAGGTGTCAAACTTAAATACGGAAGCACTAGGCTTTTTGTTCAATTGCTTGCTCCCATGCTTAAATGACTCCAAAGCTTCTTGAACAGATCGAGTCAAAATTTGCTGCTTTGTTCGCCGATAATCGGGGTAATTTGAGCGAAGATGGCTCACGATTTCATCGAGAGTTGAATACCTGGATTTGCAAGACTCAACACGACGGCGAAGAATTATATGATTCCTACCCATCTTCATCATTTTGTGAAGCGCCAACTCAAATAAAAGTGAAGCTCCACGAAATCAAGCAGAACAGAAGGAAGGGCCAGGGCGCGCAAGGGACAGAATGAAAAACCGAGGCGATGAAAACGGAACTTGTTGCGATTGAAACGCAGGGATTCATGCGTTTCAACGTGAGCCGTGATTATTATTATTGTTGTTGTTGTTATTATTAAAGTAGTTTAGTGCTTTAGTGGCTTGACAAGTATTTTTTTAATGTTTAATGTTAATAATTTTTCTAATTTTTTGTGCTCTCTCATTTAATTCGAATTAACGTTGAATTCTTAAATATGACGGCAAAAACCAAGTACTATCTTCGATTTTTAATATAAGACTCTATTGACTTTTATGTTAGTTCTAAATATAATATTCTAATCCATTTTGTCTCTCATATTTACTCAATTTTTTTTAAGATAGTCTTTCTAATAATTATAGTTTTAGTCAACATATTTGATTAGTAAGGATATTTTAGAAAAGACAACACATATTTATTACAAATAACTAACTTAACTTTTTTTTTAATTTCCTCAAATTAGTCAATTGGCTCTTATAAATAGAAACGGAGGTAGTATCATTTTAATAATCTGGGGTTTCTTTTTAGAGTAAAATATATTGTCTATTCTTCTGTTTTATTTAAATTACAGAAATCTCCTCTTTATTTTGAAAATATATATAAACTTAACTTGAAATTAAAATGCATATTACACAAACCTTATTTATATATTTAAATTTAAATTTTTATCTATCCAATCTTTAATTGGCTGTTAAATTTGACTTTCAAATTTTTATTTTGACTAAAATATCTCTCCTTAACCTAAATATTATTTAAACATTTATATACATCAAAAAAATAATTTTTGATAAAAAAATATAATTATAATACATGTATTTTCAAACTTCTTAATATGTTATAAAACTTATAAATTTTAATTATATTATAAAATTATATAATTTTAATACTTCGTGACATATTGAACCTTATTTATTTAGATTTTTTAAATGGTTAGAAAATATTTTAAATATATATTTGTTCATCATGTAACATAAATTATCTAAGTTTGTGACATTATATAAATCCTTTAAATTTATAATTCAAAATTTTAAGACAAAAATTTTCATTGATTATATATTTATCCAAAGAATTAATCAATTTTTCATTCAATTTTTTTATGGTTATATTAACTAAATTACTTAATTTTCTGTCCTAATATAATAAAAAAATTAAAAAAAATAACTATTTATGAAAATAAAAAATAAAATTAAGGTAAAGAAAAAAATTGTTAAATTTTTTAAAATAATTTGAACCAAAATTTAGGAATTTAGTATTATGAAGGGTAAATCAGTAAATAAAAAATAGTTCAACATAAATTTTAATTAAAAAATATAATTTTTAGAATATTCTTAACAAAGTTAATGATTTGGATTTTATTGTTAACAACTACCACAGGTTCCTCTGTTTTATTTTGCCAACTAGTATAATTTTTGTCAGATTCTTTCATCATTCATATCAATTTAACTTTTAAATTTGTTTTTTTTGTTAAAGCATAGCTATCCTCTTATTGGAGACGATCCTATTCGAAGTACTGTTGGGCACTAAATGTGGGCACCTCTCCTAGCGGGGATTCGAATCTTGGTTCGTCACGTTGTGAGGAATTAATCCTTTCTGCTAGATCCAACCCCTGTTGGTAGCTTTTAAATTTGTTTTTATATTTTCCGCTTGTTGGGTTTGGCATAGCTGTACTGGCCCATATTTTTGACACTAGTTTGTTTGGTCATTTTTCTCGAGGTTCGTAGTGATCATTGTTACCATTCTTTCTACTTTTGGGCGCTTACTTGAAGTTGATTTTTTATTTATTGATTTTTTTTCCTCGTTCGTTTGTTACTTTATGTTTTTGAGCTTCACAGTTACTTATTTGGAAAAATCCCAAAAAAATCCTTCTAAAATTTCAAAATCTCAAATCAAGAATGACTATAAAAATATGTTGTTATTTACTTTTTTAAATATTATTAATTGTTATTAAAGTGTAGTAAATAAGACTGATTTATAATTTTGAAATTCAAAAGTATTTTTTTGGATTCTCCTCACTTATTTTGATAGCTTAGCTATTGGAGTTTTATTTTAGTCATTTTATTTAATTAATAAAATTGTCTATCACTAAAAAGAAAAAAAAAACTGGTGCAGATGGGATCAAAGCAGTCATGCAAGGCCAATGACTTCTCAAAATCATCCTCGCAATGCCCATACTCTAAATGGGCTTATACTCCTTAGCCCAATCCAATTATACAGGGACATAGGTTAACATATATGGGCTTGATTTATTTTGAAAATCAAAGGGCCAAGGGACCTTTGATACAATTTTTTTTTTAATTTTAAGAATTAAAGATATATAATCAAATTTAAGATATGTTCAAATTCTAATATTCTATTATAATAAATTTGTGTCTGAAAATGTTATAATATTCAACATTTAAGTACCATTTGATATGAAGCATTAAAAATAGGGATAGGGATTAGAATTGAGATTGAGAAAATAGTGTTTAGTATGAGAGATTGATTGTTTTATGGAATTAGAAAAACCCATAATGTGAGATTGAGAAATACCATGGGAGAAGGTGGTGTTTCCCAATCTTACTTTCATAGGTTTGCCTAATTTTATGTAACAAGTAATTATTTATACTAAAGACTTTTTTAATAATTTTTTTAATTACAATCCTATTTCCTATCTCTTATTTTCAATACTTCGTGTCAAATGGGACCTTAGTATCTTCTTTAAGTCTTGTTATATGTTTGACTCTTTATGAATCTGGATGTGATGGGCGCATTAGTTCTTTCTATCGAGTGAAAGATGACAAAAACAAAACAAAATTTAAAATTAAATCTCCATGCTCTTTCTTGAAATTTACGACATGCCTTATATGGATATTTCCTTATAGCAAATTAATTTAAGCATACAGCTTAATAATAAAATGCTACTTTCAATTGTAAATACAAAATCCATTTTCTACTTGTAGTTATGGACACATAAGAACAGAAATATTTTCACCGCAACCTTTTGAAGGATTCTCTGATCACTTAGAGACAAAAGGAGAAAAAGATTTTCAGGACAAGTCTGAATTACATATACTACCTCTAGTTCTAATTATAAGGCTTCGTTTATAATTTACAAACAAGGTCCTATAATTAGGACCAGAGGTAGTACTATATAACTATGTAGAAATAACATTCTTAATCTTCAAATCTTAATAATAAACCCCTCTAAACTTTTAAAAATATTCAATAAGCTCGATCTAAACAATTTTACAGTCTCAAACTTTATTTTGTATGCATAAAACTTTGAGTTATATTTAAATAAACCCCTAAAATTTTAAGTCATTTGCAGATAAACAATAAACAAAACTAATACCTTGTGAGTTATCTGTATAAATATAAAAATTTAGAAAGATTTATTGTAAAATTTCAAAAGTTAGGGAGCTTATTTACATATGACATAAGTTTTGTTTAATTTTTAAAAAAAAAAACTATAATGCTATAAATACTGCCTGGCCGAAAGTTACCCATTTCCATCTTACATTATATAGTATTTTATAGAGCGTCACACTAAATACAAAAACAATATCGAAATCTTTTAAGATTTAACAGGAAATTACCAACAGCTCTTAAAAAAAATTTAATTATTAAAAAGTTTTAATGACAAATAACTAGCTTGAACCTGTTATCACTTTTTACTTTGAAACTTATCAATGCTTGTTCTTCACTTGTTAATAGATTTTAAGGTAATTAAATTCTTTTTTTGGAACTGATTGTAATTCCTCCTAAGATTTAATACTGTCAAGTAATTTTACGTAATACAAAATGTCAAATAGACCTTTGTGTGGCATTTTCATCTATTCCAGCTTTCCTTTTCTGAAAAAAAAAAAAACGTGGTAGATAAAGCTGATACATATTTATTTTACAACACTACAGAAAAGTTATACCCCACAAATTCTATCCTGCAAAAAAAAAAAAAAGAAGAGAAAAGATTTGGTGACAATACTAGCAAATTGTTAAAAAAATGTAATACAGTAGTTACATTACTTTTTGTACTTCAGTATTTTTTTTTCAATAATTGCGTGCTTGGAATATAAAATGAGGATTTCTCCCGACAAGAATATAAAAAACGCCATATATTTGTTTAATGAAAATTATGGAAGATTACTTTATCATATGGTAAATATAATAGAGATAATGAAGGGGAAAAAATCAAAAGGAAAAGGATGGATTAGTTGGGGGAAAAGATTCGCCATTACATGTTGCGTTTTGTTGTTATTTGTGGTTAACTGGGAATTAAGAAAAGATAATGGAGTGTGATTGGACATTAAATTAAAAAAAAAGATTAGTGGTAATCAAAGGCAAGTCCCACTATGCATTATTATTAGAGAGCCTTAATCACATATGTTGATTTGTCAGTGTTTTATAACTTAACAAACACTAAGTAAATTTTTGAATTTTTTTTAATGCTGAGATTGTGAGTTTAAATTTTAATAGAGGATATAGTTTATGCCTGAGTTATAACCACACAAAAAAATTATATTTGTCCCATTTTAAAATTCATATGGTATTTTAGTTTTAAAATATAGAAGTTTAATTATAAATTGTTAAACGCAATTCTTAATGACAAAAACTCTAATTTACAATTAATTTTTTTTAATGATTACTACTTAGCTTGGACTTGTAAAGTTTCTGTTTTGTTTAATTAATAATATATTGGCTCATAAGTCATAACTTTTGAGAGGATTAAATCACCTTTGTTAATTTTCTTAATCTATTTAAATTTAATTTAGTCTAGTAAATAGTAATAAATTATTACTTCTAGTTTTAAATATAGGAACTAGACAACAAATTTATTTTGATATTAAATATAAGATATTGATCTATTTTATTTTTTGAATTGACAATTTTTTCAAATAATATCTCTATTGATTTCTCATAGTAAACGAGTTTTCATTAGATAGTAGTTATAATGCATATGATTAGAAAATAGTATTTTAAAAAAAGACCAATACATATTTATTAAAAAAAGTAATCTAATAATATTTTAATATTTATAAATTAGTTATTTTATTCTTATATTAAGAATATGTGAAAGTAGAAATTGACAATGACATGAGATAAATCATTTTCCAATCATAGTGTTCCTTTATCTTTTTTCCTATTCTTATTTTGTATAATTAAAAGATAAAAGATATGCTTGCTATCATTCAACTGCTCCCATTGTTACTCATTATAAAGTGTTTTTAACTAATTCTCATATGACCATCATTGAATTTTTCTTAAATTGATAAACCTTTTTTTAGATTTTTCTCTGTTTAAATGATGTGATTTATTGATTTTTTTTAATTTTAAACTTCAGTTAATAACAAGATAAAATGAAAAAAAAAAAGATGGAGACTTATATTTAAGACAAAAAATCATGTTTAGAAAATGCCACAGACATGAGATGGAATAGAAGAGATCAGTTTTTTTTTTTTTGTCACTAAAAAAAAAAAACAGAGAGAGATCGTTTTCCCTCCGTCCTTCTTAGTTGTCTGATGGAAAAGACGTGGAAAAGGGGGGCAAATGAAAGAGGATGGAAAGCCGGCCAGGTTCAGTTTTCGATCAGATAGGTGGGGACCAACCTCCTCCTTTCCGCATTAGTGGCCAACACTTGTTTGAGAAAAAATACAAAAAAATTAAGTTCAAATTCTTCATATTTATTATTCTCCAATTATTCTGAATTCATAATTAAATGATATTATAAACTGACTCTTATATTAAAGATCAGATGTAGTAATATTTAAAAATTAAGACACATGATTATGTGATTAGAAAATCTGACATAATTTTCTTGTAAATACTTTGTAATCTAATTCTAATACCATTTTTTTTCGTGTAAAGTTTTTTAAAATTTATATAATAAATATTTTTCTGGTTCTTAATATAAAACCCATTTAATTAATTTGATTAGATTGAAAAAATTAGATAAGTTAGTTAATTATAAGAAATATGACACGTTTTTTCTAAAATACCATAATCATATTTCTTAATACCCCATCTTTCTCTTCTACTTGATTATGGTTGAAAGAGTATCCATATGGGTAATTTAGAGATAATTGATAAATATGAGAAATGGGTCTTATATTTAGGATCAAAACCAACTCACCAATTGGGTCATATATTAAGGACAAAAGGAATATTAAACATAAAAAAAATAATATGGGCATCTATTAGTGTTTCTAAAAGGAAATCAGCCACCGACGCGTCTAGATCCATCGGGCACTATCTTTATTTATTCCTCCGGTCCTTTAATTATATTAAGAAAGTTAGGTAAGTTAATTATTTATAAAAAATATGACATGTTTTTTTTTTAAAATACCATAATCATCGATATATTTTTTCTAAAATACCATAATCATCTTCTTTAATATTCTCTCCCTCTTTTACTTAATTATGCTGGAGGAAGTATTAATAAGAGTAATTTAAGAAAAACTGATAAATATGAGAAATAAGTTTTATATTTAGGAAAAATCAACTCAATAATTAAATCTTACATTAAAAACCGGAGTATTTTTTTTTGTGTTCATTCAAGAGAAAGCATGTTTTTATTAACTTTTTTCTTCTGTTCATTTCACTTGATCCCGATTTTTCTCTCATTTTTAAGTGCTGATTAAAAATGCTGGAGCATCAATCATTTTGCCGTCAGAGCTCTCCTTTTCTATTTCCCTTTCTTGTTTTTTTTTTTTTAAACTTCTCTTCGTCCAAGTTCTTCTTGTTTCTGGAGAATTTCATTAGCCCCCATAAGTTATAATAACCACTTAATTTTCAACAACCTCACAAAATTCTAAAATTTTGCTACTAACTCCGGTCCTAATTACACAACATCTTATAAATTATAATTAGGACTACTATGTTTATAGTTTATAAACTAGGTTTTATAATTCGGATAGAAAGAACAATATTTTTTTAAATCAAAATGAAAATAAGTTTTGGAGGTCAGACCTTTAGTGCCGACAATCGAAATTTCATACAATAAAATTAAAAGATATAATAAAAAAAGAGAAAAGGGCAAATAAAGCCCCTTAATATGTGAAATTGTGATTTGAGATCCTCAATTTGAAAAATCACAAAAAAAGACCTGATCTCATATTACAAATATGAAATCTTAGTAAAATATCTGAAATGCTTTTTAGCCAAGTTGTGATTTGGTCTACTGAAGTTGTCATTCGCTAAAGTGAACTTGTTATTTCCTATAGTCAACTTATCATTTAACATACCCTCAACCAAGTTATGATTTGGTCTACTGAAATTATTATTTGCTAAAGTGAACTTGTCATTTCCCATAGTCAATTTGTCACTTGGTTGATAGGCATTTTAGACATTTCACCAATATTTCATATTTGTAATATGAGACCAGGTTTTTATTTGTTATTTTTTCTAAACAAATCTCTCTGCATTATTTATAAGGGAAACAAAAGAAATAATCACTCACATTATTTAAGTAAGTCAACGGGAATTCGATTTCTGACCATCATAACAAACATGCTTAAGAAGTGTATGATGGATGTAAGAAGAAATTAAGGATTTAAACTCTTTCAACACAAGAAAAAAAAGAAAAAGAAAAGAAATCCCCATTGCAGGTTCATGTGTCCCTCCTTGAAAAAAAAAGGACAAAAAGTCTTGTCTCCTGAGGAGGAAAAAAAAAAAAAACAGAGAGAATAGTTTTTTCTTGGAGAGATCTGGTCGGACACGTAAATGCATCCATCGGCATCGCATAAAAGTGCACGAGGTGTGCCGTGATCCTATGCGATGGCAGCTCGCAGACTCCTTTGAATCTTTTTAGTCTTATCTGCCTGTAAATTGACAGAAATACCCATTGCTTTACCCTCTCTTTCTATATTTTTTTACTAAAAAAAATACTTCTCTAGTCCTCAGAGATACAGAGAGGATATTTTTCTTAATCATATTTATAGGTTATTTTATTAAATTTTAAGCATAAATATATTATTTTATTCTTTATTTATTATAGTATGAATAATTGATTTTTTGAAAATGTGTATATATTAAATGAAGGTAAAGTTAAAAAATTGTTATGTTTTGATGAATATTTAATACAATTTAAGATTTTTTTTAATTTGTGTAAAGTATACTTAAAGTGTTTTATAAATAGAATTAGAAAAGCATTACTTTAGTTCTACTAATAAGTGGCTTAAAGAAGAAAATTTTAATTCTAAATATAAGTTACTTATAAAATATTTGATAATTATTTTTTAATTTTATTCTTATTTGATCTTTATTGAAAGAAAAGAAAAGCATGAAAGAAATGTGAAAATAAGTTATAAATACAGAAAGAGAATATTTTAATAAAAGTAAATTTAAAATTTTTTCTTAATTTAATATATTTTTTAATGTATAAAAATAAATTACAAATAAGTTATATATAAACGAGGTCTTATAATTAAGACTGAAAATAATAATAACTATCGGATTTGTGGTAGTTATGTGAAGCGGGCGTGTTTTTAAAATCTCATGAAAGTCAGAATAGTTGTATCTTCCAAAGATTTGGTAAAGAGAATATGATTATGATTTCCTCACTCTTTAGAAAGAATTCCTTCATAAAGTTGTATATTAATTAATGAATCCATCTTCATTTTAATGGACATTATAAAAATAAGAAAACCTTTTGAAAATAAAACAAGTACAAAATAACATCGACACGGGAATGCTACAACTTACAATGAATTATGACTTTGAGGATGTTACCACAAACACAAGTAACTTTGTTATTATCATTAATTCTTTATATTATACTCATCTGGTCCTATTTTTAAATTATTTTTAACATGTTTCACACAAACAAATAAAAATTTTAAACTTCATTAACTCTCATTTAAAATTTAACAACTTTTCAATTTTAGTCATATTTAATATATATTATATATCATGTAAATAAAATTAACCCAATAATAAATAGAAGGAAAAATTGTACATCAATACAAAAAAATTTCTTAATATCCTATAAGTAGGACCAAAAAATATCTGGTCTCTATCCTATAAATAGAAGAGTAGGAAATATAAAAGTAAATTCTCACATTATTTATAAATCATACATCATAACTCATCGAATTTTACATAAGGCAACGGACCCACACATCTAATTATCATCAATATCATCATTTAATATACTGTAAGGTACTCCATTCTATCCTAAACAGAATAGTTGCTTAGAGAATTTATTTTAGTTTTAAATATAGGCCCAAACTCATTTTATCTCCCAAATTATAAATTTTTTTTCAAGCTATCCATATTGAGATTAAAAGATACTTTACATTTTCACTCACTTATTTTTTTTATTGTATTCAATAGGAGTTAAATTGAAAAAATATTATTAATTACTTTTCCGGTCTTTAATGTAAGATTTAATTAACTAATTTTAATATATTAAGGATGTTAGTTAAATTAATTAATACAATATATATTTTTTAAAACACTCTAATCATCTTTTTTAATTCCCTTCCTTTCTCTTCCATTTGATTATTATTAAGAAAATATCAATAAAATTAATTTAGAAAAAATTTATAAACATATGAAATAAGTCTTAGATATAAAACCAACATTAACTTTCAAATCAGATCATATATTAATGACCGAAAGAGTACATTATAAGTGACATAGATTTGAGAACAAACTTTTCTTCTAGGAGTAACTTAGGCATAAGAACGGTAAAAGTACATAACAAAGATGGATCCTAACATTTTTCTTAATTCTAATTAATGATACTACCGATCAAACCCTTGGCAGAAGCAATTATTTAATAAAAATGGCCCATACCATGCATATGCAATGACATTTTTATCGTTTAAATTAAACGAAATGATGGATCCCATGAATCAAACCTACCATTGAATAATCAATCATGTAAGATAACACATTGTTTTATCCTCTCTTTCTGTGTTTCGGAAAAAAAAGCAAGCTATTGAGGTGAGACATTTAATTTTTAAAAAAACTCGTCAAATAATCAAAACAAAATTCATCACTTGCAGAACGTTTTTGAAGATTACTTCTAAACTTTTTATCAGTAAAAATATTTTGTAGGATTCTAACCTCCACTACTTTTGTAGACCACGAATTATTCTTATTTTTACGTTATTCCTCATCCTTGACATATAAGGGCTAATTTTTTTTATTAATTAATGAATTTGTCTTTTAAATTTATAATTTTCTTTCAAACCATTCACAGTGATTGTATATATTAAAATGACTTTACATTAATGAGGGTGTCTTTTTCTTTTCTTTTTTTTGACCTTGTAGGGTGTCTTCAAATATAAATGATCTAAGAGAATATTTTTTAAAAAAATTAATACACCATTTTATATAAATTAGTTATCAACTTCGAGGGAGTATATTATATATCATGAGAATTTTTTTTTGGGCCCAATGAGTACATGCTGTACTTTTTCGATTTCTAAATGTCATCTTTGTGCACGGGGTATGTTAATCTTTTCTATGTCGTCACAACGTCCGAAAACGTGTGTATTGTACCTTAATTGTTACGAGAACAATAATGTTATATGTGGGTCTCCATCTTGTATTATTTTAATTCGTGGAGTCGGTTACAAAGAAACAAGACGCTCAATTAATTATAATCTTTTTACATTTTAAAGGAAAATTATAAAAAAAATTCAATATTAACCCTGATTTAAGGATGTTAATCACAGCATATATCAATATGATTAAACATTTTTTTGATATTAAACCAATCCGTATTAAAATCCAAGTTGGACTTTGACTATCCATTCCTCACCCAACAACGACCACATAAATTAATCTCATACCGTGTTCTTTCACCTTTCTTTGATGATTTCTTTTTGTTCGGAAAACTAAAAATACATTTTACCAAAAAAAACAATTTTATTTATTTAGACTTTCAGCGCTCCCAACTCCCAAGCATTTATATCCGGACCCGTTATGTTCACTGTTTATTTATTTGGACAAGGCCAGTGTTTGCCAGTAATATTCAGCTTGAAAAGTATATTTATGCATGAATATTTTGAAAAATTATTTACACGACAAAATTATAAAAGTTTATTGACATTTAGCAAAAGAATACGATATTAATACTACAATAGTAAACAAACAAATAATGTAAAATATACACATGAATTAAAAATTGAGGTAAGTTACAAACTTGTTCTGAAAATTTTTATCCAAGAGTGTTTGGTATTCAAAAAATTTTCTGAGTACAGATTTATCCCAAAAATTTAAAATTGTAGCAATTTTACCCTATTATTAAAAAACTATTGTTAACTTTTAAAATAGTGACATTGACCATTAATATTTTTAAGTCATCTTTGTTCACAATGTCAATATAAGTATATGATAAATATCCATGGCTTATTCAATATTCCAAACATCCTTATTTGTCATTCTTCTTCTGGAAATCCTTTTTTAAAAGTGATATTCCCTATATTTCTCATTATGAAAAACAACCACTAAAATTAGGCGATTGAAAATATTAGTTAAATTTGATTAAAAGTAATAAATACTTAAGATATATATATTTTTAATTATATCCTTATTTGTAAAGAGTGTACATGAGAGATAGTGAGTGAAAATTTATTTTAAGGAGATAATAAGTAGCATATATTTGATAGAGTGAAAATAAAAAGACACTTTAAAGTTTAAAATAAAGGGACTTATTTATTATATTTAAGGACACCATTATGTGAAGGATTATTTCTTATAAAAAAAACTGATGGAGTATTTAAAAACAAAAGGCGAATTATATTTTTTTTCCAAATAAAATGTCATGTTTCCCTTGTACCAAAATTTTAGAAGATACCAACAAGAATTGATACAAATAAAAGGGCAAAAAAAAAAACCTTCAGAGGATCAAATTACCGCACAGAAAAAGGTGTCCAGATTCATTTTGGCGTCGCCATCACCATTCTCTTCACTCCACTTCCTTGGCTTCCACCTTTGTCTTCGTGACTTCGACTGTCAAAATAACCTGTGTAACTCTATTCCTTCCTCCTTTGTGCCTGTATGTGATTATCGTAAGTTTCAAAATCATTTTTTCCCCCCGTCCTTACGCTTTTGCCCTTCTCCACTGCATCTTTTCTTCCATTTGTTTATATAGCATGACATGAATCTATCCTGTTGGTAAGGCGACGCCTTCGTCTCCACCTGCAATGGCGTCCATGGCGACCCTATTCACCAAACCCTCGTTTCCTTCTCATACTGTTTCAAAAACCTTCAATTCCCATTTCGTTCCCGCCTTCAAAGTCAAGCTTGGTCTTAACCCGAAGCCGTGGGCCCACCGGAGGCTGAGAGTTTCTTGCGGGTTGATCGAACCCGATGGCGGGAAGCTGGTGGAACTCCTTGTGGAGGAGCCCCAGAGGGATTTGAAGAAGAGGGAGGCTTTGTCTTTGCCTAGGGTTAAGCTCTCCCGGATCGATGTTGAGTGGGTTCATGTGCTCAGCGAAGGCTGGGCTTCACCGCTTCGCGGGTTCATGAGAGAATCTGAGTTCCTCCAAACGCTTCATTTCAATTCGCTCCGACTCGATGGCGGGTCGGTCGTGAATATGTCACTTCCGATCGTGCTTGCCATTGACGATGCGCAGAAGCTACGTATTGGCGAGTCGAAGAAGGTGGCTCTGTTTGATCAGCAGGGCAACCCGGTTGCTATCTTGAATGAGTAATGCTTCTGCCTCTTGTTTCCTTCTCTCTTGAAATATGAGTTGAATTCTATCTTAATTAACATGTTCGTCAGATCACGCTTTGATTCTTTATTACAAAATCAGGATTTTTTTTTTCCTGATCTGAGTGGTTTTTCTCTTCATATGTAAATAATTGAGTTCTTGTGGCATGACTGTATGGTGTTATTTTCACTTGTACAGCTCTTATTGACATCTTCCAATTACAATAATTTTTGAAGTTTTAAGAGTCGTCAATGAAGTTTAAAGACTTCTTATGCTTGGTTTTCTTGAGAGCGTCTAAAGAAAAGCTACGTGGACACTGGACATGATTTTTTTTTTCCTTTTGGGTTTCTTTCCCGAATTCTTTTCCTTTACGCCTTTTAATGATATGATTTATCGTTTGATATTCAATCGCTCAATTCAATATCATAATTGCATGTTCTCCTCTAAAGGGTGTGAAACAAGACAACCATCTTATGCCCACTCGGAGCTGTAGGAACGACTCCATGATTGGAGTAAAGGTTATCATGATATGACTGCTGCTAAATTAGCATGCATTGCATTTGCTTTTGAACCCAACCGGCTTCTTCTTGCTGCTCTTTTTGCTTAACCATTATGGAAATCATTATGTTTTTTCAAGTTCTATTGACACAAATCAAGTTCTTCTTAGTACTTTCTCTCATGCAATTTTCCTCAAAAAATAAGGAAGAAAAAGAACGAGTGGAAGAAAATATTGTCTGTAAAAAACATTGCCTGATGGCAATATGATTTATTTGTAGTTTCTACGTGTCATATTGCGCGTGTCGTATGTAATTTATTTCATCCATTTGGTCCCACAGGATAATTAGATCGTCCTTGACATTCTCATTATAGATATATTGCCAACTTGACCTGTTTGACCATGTTTTATCAGCAAAAGGGCATTTGGGCATGGGACACGTAAACATGAAAGATAAATTGTTTCATCGTCATGTTGACCTAACACAGATAAACTCAGATAGGAATCAACGACACGCTTCATTGTTTACTTGGATAATATGAGTTGACCAATGCATAATAGAACTCTATTTTCATGTTGGCGGCTATCTCAAAAGCATTAGAATAAATTGTTGAATCATCCTGCCCTATTTAATTATTGTTACAACCTGCAGTGCGGGTGAACGTTGCATCCCTTCTGTTTTTCCTCACAAAATATGGGGAGAACTGGTATTTGAATGTGTTTATGTCTGTACTGTGATGTGTCTCGTTGTCTACTATATTGAACACTGCATGGTTTAAGGGAGGAAATGTTAATCATTCCTTGAAACACACCTTTTATCCATCATTTCTGAATTATAATGCAGTCTTTCTTTTTGATTGTTTAGCTGCCTTTCTTTTCTATGGCTTACATATTTGTTGTTTTATCTGTCTTAGTATTGAAATTTATAAGCACCCAAAGGAAGAAAGAATTGCCCGAACTTGGGGAACAACTGCCCCTGGCCTGCCTTATGTTGAAGAAGCTATAACACCTGCTGGAAATTGGCTTATTGGGGGTGACCTAGAGGTTATTGAACCTATCAAGTACCGTGATGGCCTTGATCACTTTCGGCTATCTCCAGCAGAGCTCCGTGAAGAGTTCACTAGCCGCAATGCTGATGCTGTGTTTGCTTTCCAGCTCCGAAATCCTGTGCACAATGGTCATGCTTTGCTGATGACTGATACTCGTAGGCGGCTGCTTGATATGGGTTACAAGAATCCTGTCCTTCTTCTTCATCCACTGGGAGGCTATACCAAGGCAGATGATGTCCCACTTGAATGGCGGATGAGACAACATGAGAAGGTTTGTGTGCTAAAAACTCATAAACTAATAAATTAGTCCCTGAATTGTTAAGTCTTTTTAACTCTAGCTTCTGAAAATTAGTGTGAACATGCGTTAGTCTTTAGTAATAACAAATCATGTTCCCAATACTTTTCAGAGATTTAACCTAAATTGGTTCACAAGATTTGGTTGTTGATAGGGCACAATAGCGTCATGAAATTCATGTAGCAAACTTTACCAAATGTGATAAAGTTTGTTGTTGTCGTAAGCTAAATTGACATAGTTTGCTCAAATTGTTTTGGTAGATATTATTAGTGAGGCTTTTTAAGCTGTGTTATGTCACTTCTTTGCTTTTCCTGTTTGATTTTAATTTGGCAATATATCTTCTCTATTTGTTTCGAAAGATGCCCATCACTCATAACCTATATTGCTCTACAATGGTACTTGCTTAGAGAGAGTAGCTTATATGTTTACTGGAAAATTAATTTGATCTCCAGCAAATTGTTAGGTTAAGGTTCTTTGACATAAAAACTTACATTGCCTTTATCTTTCTAAAGGTGCTTGAGGATGGTGTTCTTGACCCCGAGACAACTGTGGTATCCATTTTCCCTTCTCCAATGCACTATGCCGGACCAACCGAGGTACAGTGGCATGCAAAGGCTAGGATTAATGCAGGGGCTAACTTCTACATTGTTGGCCGGGACCCGGCAGGCATGGGCCACCCGGTTGAGAAAAGAGATCTGTATGATGCCGACCATGGAAAGAAAGTGCTGGGCATGGCACCTGGACTGGAGCGTCTAAACATCCTTCCTTTCAAGGTATTTTAAAAGTTTGCCTTCAAAACCAATAAGGTTTGGTGGTGTCTTGACGTGATATGCTGATGAATTCTTTTGCAGGTTGCTGCTTATGACAAGTCTCAGGGTAAAATGGCATTCTTTGAACCCTCAAGAGCTCAAGATTTCCTCTTCATTTCTGGCACCAAGGTATGCAGAGTGTTTGCTCTGTGATTGAGGTCAAAATTATTGATAATAACTGTCTGGCAGTTTTCCCCTTTTGTTTTTTTAATCAAATGGTTGTTATCTTAAGAGTTAAGACTAACACCTGGACACCTGATTGAGGAATATTGTTGCTTAGTCTATTAAACAATATTTTCTTATTTTGAAACTGTTTGCTCAAGGCATAATACTGTATTCAAATGCTTCTCTTTCGAGCTAGTGCCAGAATCCTTATTTACTCCCCCCCCCCCCAAAAAAAAAAAAAAAAAAAAAAGACAACACCACCACGGTCTAAATTAAAAATTACAAATATATAATCCGGCTTCATCCTTCCTCTAAACTTGTACTTTTTAGTATTGTGACAGCAAAGAATATATATATATTTAATTGGAAGATTGTCATTCACTAACCACATTGGGCGAAACACTTCTTAAATGAATTGACGAACATTAAACTACTGTGTTCAAATGCTTTGGATAAAGCATGGAGAAAAGCAGTTTTAAAATGAGCAGAAATTGAAATCAAAGCCAAGCATGCATTGCAAGAATGATGTTAATGTGATGATGTCTTTTTCTTGCCTGTTTGTTTCTTCACATAACTCTGCTATCTTGAGGCTCTATTGAGACCACCTCGTTTTACAGATGCGAACACTTGCAAGGAGCAAAGAAAGTCCTCCCGATGGATTCATGTGTCCTGGTGGGTGGAACGTGCTGGTTGAGTACTATGATAGTTTGGCTCTCTCAAGCGATGGAAGAGTCCATGAGGCTGCTCCTGCTTAATTTATTCGGAACTGTTGTACAATATTTGCAAGCCTGATTGGGAGAAACCTTAAAGCCTTCTTGATTTCTCCTTTTAGTGTCCAAGTTTCTGAACATTCTCTGGCCCTACTTCTTAATAAAAGAGAAGTTCAGGGAGGCATTGGCTGAGAGAGACTCATACTATGCCTCCGCCTGTGAGAAGTAGGGTGCTGCCATGTATTATAAGGAATAATTATGCCTCTTTAACTGTTAGATATTTCCCCTTGTATCATATTGTGGCCTTTTCAAGGTTAGTTTGGATTGTGGAGTTTCTGTTCACAGATCTTTCCTGTATTGATCTTGCATTTTTGTACAAAGTGCACAAGTTATTGAGAAATGGAAAGATCTTTTCTGTTTTCGTCTTGCAATTGTGACCACTTCCATTTGGTTCCGTCATTTTTGACTACGAATGAATTTCTAGGTCTCACTAAAATGTAATAATGGTAGTTCCATTGTTAAATGTAGGCAACTGATGTTAGTGAAGCAAAACAATTGCTGCCTACAAGCTACAGTGGTTTGGCGGGAAACAAGTTTAACCCAACAGCTCAATGTTTTTCGTTCCAGAGATATGCACAAGGCATTGACTTGTCAGTTTCTGTCCAAATATGAATTTTAATTCCGAGAATGAAAATGGAAAGGATCTAACTAGACTTTTTAATGATGAGTTTTTTTTTAATGCGAAATTATAAATGTTATTTCTATTATGTGGATGCTGAATGTCATATTATCACCTCATTGTATTTTATTGTATCTCAATTACGTAAGAAAATGCCTATACGGTATAAATGAAGAAAATAAGTACAAATTGAACAACATAAAACATTCAACCCCATGAATCTACGTTTTTATTTTTCTTTTTTCGCAACACACACTAAAATAATAAAGACGACACGAGCAAAATATACATGAAAGGGCATAGTTGCAATGACCAAGGTATTAATCTGCTTATTAACGTCAAATGCTTATTAAATTACAATACTCAAAATAATAGCAAAAGAAAAATAAACAACAAATATTTTCGTTACAATGAATCAAATGTTAAAAACCCAAAAGGTGGAGCGAAGGAGACCTGATCCCATCACAAGACCCCATAACCATCTACTAGAAAGTATTCATTGTTTCTTCATGTTCAAGAAACTAAGCAATGGTCTCTTTGGGACGGGAATGAACTTCACCACCCAGCCAATAGGCCAAGAAATAGCTGCAATTATAATGCATGCACCCCATTGCCCCCAATTCAACCTCTCAGTATCTGCAAATTTCTTTAGAAATTCCACCATCAATACCTGAAGCACAATGGTTATCCCTATGATCCCTAGAAACAACTTGTTCTTGTGAATCCCCTGGAACACATTCTTCTTCTCCAGATTTCTTGCATTGAATTCATTGAACACCTGACAGAGCACAAATGTATTGAAAATCAAAGTGTCATTTATCCTTGAACTCACCCTAAATATGACTTCACCCTTAAATTGTAACGTTAATAGAATTGTGATTTGATATAAAGCTTGGGCTAAGAGATTTCGCCACATGATGTTGGTGATGAGAGGCTCAGTTCTACCCACTGGGGGTTTGTCCAATAACTCCTTTGTAGGCTTCTCTGTTGCTAAAGCAAGAGCACCCAAGGTGTCCATTATTAGGTTCACCCACAATAGTTGAACTGCTGTTAATGGCACCTCTCCTGCTGATACTGCAGCCACAAAGTTAATTGCAAGAGCTGCAACATTTACTGTAAGCTGAAATTGAATGAATTTTTGGATGTTGTTGTAAACACATCTTCCCCATTTGAGAACTGTGGCAACTGAGGCGAAATTATCATCCAAGATAACAATGTCTGAGCTTTCCTTTGCAACTTCAGTGCCTTGAATCCCCATAGAAAGTCCTATATCGGCTTCCTTTAATGCCGGAGCATCATTGGTGCCATCTCCTGTGACTGCAACTACGTGACCTTTCTGTTTGAGGCATTGAACCATAAGGAGCTTGTCAAAGGGAGAGGATCTTGCCATCACACAAATTTTCTCCACTTTGTTTAGTCTTTCCTTGGGAGACAAGTTTCGAAATACCTCACCTTCGATGACTGCTTCAGATGTGTCTTGATTAGGCTGGAGGATGCCGCATTCTGTGGCTATGGCTTTGGCTGTGAAAATATTATCTCCTGTGATCATTTTGACATTCACTCCAGCTTGTTGGCAATTGTTTACAGCATTCTTGACTCCAGGACGACATGGATCCTTAATACCAACAAGTCCTAAGAGGGTGAGCCCTTCTTCTCTTATATCTTTGATTCCTTTATCATCTTCTTCAACTACTTCTGTATGTGCAAAAGCAATACACCTAAGGCTGCTGGCCGCCATCCCTTGAATGATTTGCTCAAACACCAACTTTTTGTCATCATCAAAATCTTTAATGTTACCAGAAGCATCATAGTACTTTGAACACAGTCGCAGTACCATCTCTGCCGCTCCTTTCCAATGAGCATGGATTTTGTTGTCTGCTTTCCTTTTAATCAAAACCCCACTTCTTTTCTTCTTTGAATTGAAGGCTTCCACATGAAGGGTGGTAGAACTTTGTGTCAATTCCTCCATGTTCATGCCCAAATCAAGAACAGCCCATGAAAGAATGGCCTTTTCTGTTGGACTACCTGAAAATTCATATTTAGAATTTTTTGATTTAGACTTGTAACACTACCTGTGGTGTTAAGGGCAATCCCTTCTCTGATCAGTCCAAGGACATCTGAATGAATTGATGGTTTATGAGATTCCCCCTCCATAGGTTGTTGTCCAAGCCAGAACTTCGTCACTTTCATCTCATTAAGCGTGAGTGTACCAGTCTTATCAGTGCAAATGGTTGTGGCAGACCCCATTGTCTCGCAGGCAGAGAGCTTCCTCACCATAGCCATATCAGCCATCATCTTCTTCATGGAATAAGCAAGCGTCAGAGTCACAGCCAAAGGAAGCCCTTCTGGAATCGCGACGACAACAATAGTAACAGCAGCAGCAACGATTCCCACAACTCCATTCATTATGTCATCAAACTTGGTGCTGCTTCCGTTGAACTCCTTATTCCCATTCTCATCAGTCGTGTTCCCTGTGAAGTAGCGAACTAACAAAACAACAAGAACAAGAAAAGCCACAGCCAAACCAACCTTGCCAATGGCAGAAGTAAGCTTATTGAGGCGTTCTTGCAAAGGGGTTTGTTCATTGTTGTCTCTGCTTATGGAACCCATCATTTGACCCCAAGTGGTGTTCGTACCAACGGAAGTGACGAGCATTTTGGCAAACCCATCAGCCACCTTTGTCCCAGAAAACAAAAATGGGTTTTTGTCACCGTTAATCTCTACGTGGTCGCTCTCACCTGTCATGCTTGACTCATCAACTTGCAGAGAATGGCCATCCAAGAATAAGCCATCAGCAGGAACTTGGTCTCCAATCTTCAGCCACACAACATCACCCACCACGATGTCGTATATGGAAACTTGTTGCCGGCGACCACTTCGTACAACATCGACTTGGATGTTTTTGCTAACCTGGGACAGCTTGTCGAATTGTCTGCTCTGTCTGAAGTTACTAATGGAAGATACAGCAATGACTAGAAAAACAGCAACGAAGATGCTTCCACCCTCGTACCAGCCTTCCTTGATTCCACTCTCTTTGATGCCGAAGCCAAGAGACAGAGCAGCACAAACCAAGAGAATGAGAATGGTGGGGTCCTTCAAGCCTTCGATAACAAAATGAAAGAAACCTCTCGTAGGTGGTTTGGGATAGGTGTTAGAACCAAACGCGTCACGCCGGCGCTTGACGTCGTTGGGATCATCGTCATCACCACCTTTGACTCCATGATCTATGTCGGCTTTCAGAGCAGAGACCACGCCGTGAACCCCACCAAGATTTTGCAGGGTCTCTTCATTTTTCTCCTTCACGAGACTGGTGAGAGTTGTTTGCCTAACACTGAAGGAATGATCTGTATCTACATCGATAACAGTGTAGGAGGAAGAAGGTGATAACTTAGACCTATTTTTCTTCCCGGTGAAAGGCACTGTGGGTGCGAAGTAAGACAAGAGGGCTCTGGAACAATAGATGCTAACAAAAGCAGAATGCCATTTTTGGTTTGGTTCGCTAAGATTGTGAGGGGCATTGAACAGTGTCTGTATACGCTCCAAATTGGTGACGAAGGGCATAGACATGTTTGCTTTGAAAGCAAGAAACTCAGTATGAATGATATATATATGAATGAAGGATTATGAAGATGCTGTAACTGAAGAGTACAAATGCGAGCAATATGAGAAATTCGTGAAAATGCAGTCAGCTAAAGAGCGGAAAGCTTAAGAAGACGTATCAAAACTACGTGAACGATGAATATTCGAGAGTATGGAGTTTCTATAAGTGTGAGAATATATACATGGGGGGGACGCGGAGGCTGACGGAAATGGTGGGAAAGCTGACGTCGAATGTCCTGGGGACAGAGGAAAGGAAAAAGGTTTCAACGGAAAGTCAACATCTGGGACGCGGAAACGTGATTCGGTTCATCAGGCATTTGCTTGCCAATTCGATGAGAAAATGCCCAAAGCCCGAGGGTTCGCAGAAATGGGCTTTTCGTAAGCTAACGCTGGGACCCAGTTTACTTCCAGCCCAAGCAAACAAATCTTAATTATAAGAGCCAGTTGACTAATTTGAGAAGGTTAAAAAAGTAAGTTGAGTTAGTTATTTGTCCTAAATAGGTGTTGTCTTTCCTAAAACATCCTTGCTAATCAAGTGTATTGACTAGAACTATTATTATTAGAAGGGCTACTTTAGAAAAACAATGTATAAATATAAGAGACAAAGTGGATTAGAATCTTATATTTAGGACCAAAATAAAAGTCAAACAGAATCTTATATTAAGAATCGGAGGTAGTATAAATTATTAGCGTTTATTATCCAACTTGTCCGAATTGTGACTATTACCTAAATTCTAATTCACTAATGATTCTTCAGATCGAAATTAATTGTGTGATTACTGATTTATATGTAAAATAATTAACGGACAAAAATAGTCCATTGAAATTTGGAAAACGAAAAAGCAAAAAAGTAAATACCACGCGGTCATAACGATTTACGATTAAAAATATATCCGAATATTCATCATCCGTTTTTTTTTTTAAACCAGAAATTCATCATCCGTTTTTACCTTACACGTTTTCGTAAATAAAACGAAAGTTTAACGTGTACCTTAAAAAAAAAAAAAAAAAGAAAGTTTAAGCTGGATTCTGATGATATACTCGTTAAATTATGATACGCGTCGTATGACACATGCTTATTAAATTTAAATTTACATGCTTTTTCCCCCACTACCTAACTTGTTTTAATATAATTAATTTGTGCGTTTCACATTTTAATATGAGGATTAGATTGTGCGTTGGTCAAAAAAGAAAAAAGAGAACTAGAATTGCACGCCAAAACCCATCCTAGATTCCCAGAAATGAGAGTATTATTTGAGAAACAGCAAAGTATAATTTTAACTCTTTAATTTTATATAAGATTTTATTTTAGTCTCAATTTTAACGGCAAGCAAATTATGTACAGGGAGAATCGCAAAAAAAAAAAACCCTTAAAATTACAAAATTATAAAATAGGCACTTGAATTCATAAAATTAATGTTAGAGACCAGATCTTAAATATGAATTATGAAATACTCCTCCGATCCTTAATATAAGACCCATTTAACTAATTTGATTAGATTAAGGAAGTTAGGTAAGTTAGTTAATTATAAGAAAAATGACACATTTTTCCTAAAACACTATAATCATCTTTTTTAATACTCAGTCTCCCTCTTCTACTTGATTATAATTGATGGAGTATTCATAGGGGTAATTTAGGAAAAATTAATAAATATGAGAAATGGGTCTTATATTTAGAACTAAAACCAACTCAAGAATTGGGTTCTATATTAAGGACAGGAGGAGTACTAAAAGAAAAAAACCAAAATACCCTTGTTTGTTTTAAAAATAAAAGAAGCCCTCTTTCAATCTTCCCTTCCTCTCCCTCCTTTCTCCTCCCTGCCCCACCTCCCCTTTCATGCTCTTCATTTCATTTTCGTGATTCTCTTCCCCAGGTTTGAAACCCCAAATTGAGTGTGCTTTTACGTAAAGTTTGATGCAAAACTGATGCTGTCGTTTGTGATCGGAAATAAGCAAACAAATTTCCTGGATGCCCTAGGATTCACGTTCCATTATTATTTTTCCTTTGGTTGCATTCAAATTCCATTATTGACTTCCTGTATCCATGGAAACATGAAAAGTACGGTTTAAAGTAATTACTCAATAAAAACAAAGCACCTTACGCTTTGGGCAGATCTTTTCATAGAATGTCTCAAAATCAAACTTGATACCCTTTTGGTCAATCCCTGGAGATCGAAAAAAAGAACTATGGATGCAAAAATGAAGAAATCAAGTCAAGGGTTAAACCGACGTACACGTCATCATACAGCCCAGGATCCTATCTGTAAAGGATATGATACGCTCGTAAAAAGTTGAAAAAAAAAAATCAGCAGAACAAATATGAACAGGTTAGACATTTAACCTTGTTATAAAAAACGATTGAGCAGTGCCAACTTTTACTAAAATTTAAGTTATTATGAGTAGTTTTTCAACACTTGTTATTTTTCACACTAGACTTGTTATTAGTAACTAAATTGTAGAACTAATACTAATTTCTGTTAAAATTTAAGTTATTTTGAATGGCTTTTAACAATTATTATTTTTTGTACTAGACTTGTTATTGACAATTAAATTGTGCAAATAATATCAATTTCTATTAAAATTTAAGTTATTATTAATAATTTTTTAAGACTTGTTATTTTTCATACTAAACTTGTTATTGACAACTAAATTATTAAAATAATATCAATTTTTGTTAAAATTTAAATTATTATGAACAGAGAATTATAAGTCTGAAATAAAAAATTACAAATTGATTTAAAAAACACATTGCCCCTTAAAAATAACAACTTTAGTCTGCGAAATAACGAGTTAACTACGGAATTCGAAGTTCGATTTCGTTTCATCATTTGGGATTGGGTCTTCGATTTTACTGGGGCCACATGTTGCCCACAGAATAGAGGATTTCCTTCTATAAGCATCACAGCATGGGGTCCTGTCCTTGACTTAAATTTTCTTTCCCAGGATGACTTTTATATCCCTCGTTTGTTCTTGTCCTTTTTCCCCAGGACCCACATCCCAAAAGCTACATGTATCAAGCCAATCTATTGGAGCTGACCCCGGCGTTTCCCTCAATCTCAAGGCCGTCAGATTTATGGGACAACATTTAAATACGTGTTCATTATTAACTTATTCATAATAAAATGTAAATACTCTGTATTTGTATCAATATATGTCACGAAATTTATAGCAAGTTGAACTATTTCTAACTTAGCATTTAGGAATAATATAAATAGTTTTAAACTTTATGTAATGCAAAAGAAATTTATTTGATAGTGCGGACCTTATCTCTAATTTTTCCTTGTGTAAAAATAAATTAAAAAGCTTTTTTTAATCTATAATGAGGAATTCACCTCTAATTTCTTTCTTTTCCTATCTAAATTCTTCATTACCAAAATTTATTACTACTGAAATAACTTAACTTAATCCAAAAATGATATTATTTTTATATTTTATTTACCACTAACAAGTCATCATTAAAAAATAATAACAATGTTATTACTAATGACAAAAAAATCAGTAAGTTGATGACAACAACTTTCTCATACACTTTAGAATAAGTAACGCATCCGCATCGTTATCATCAACAGTAACACACACACACACAAAATAGTGATATTGTTATACCCACCTACTAGATACTGTCATTTTCAGAACACCATAATCTTGATGATATCTTTGGTTTCGTTCCCAAAAGCAAAGTAACCAAGAGCGCCAAATGCTCCAAATAGAAGAGAAATCACTGTCATACCCGAACCTAGGACTTCCAAAATTCTCTCTGTTTTTAGCTGATGATTCCAAAGGCAAAATCATTCCAATTCCTTCGAAAGCATACACTGCTACACCGACACCATAGAAAATTACGGAGGAAATGGGAGTGAAGAAGAAGGAGACGAACAGGAGGGGGCGGGGGAACGGGGTGGAAGGGGGTGTTGTTGGGGGAGGAGAAGGAAGAAGGAGAGGAAGAGGAAAGGGAAGGAGCTAGGAAGAGAGGGAGAGGAAGAGTAGAAGAGAAGGGTATTTTAGTCTTTTACTTAACATTTCATATTCAAGACCTGATTTTACTAGCAGTTTGTTAATTCAAGCATCTAGATTAAAATTTTATAATTTTCAGGGTTTTTATGTGCGGTATATTTTGTTTTTCCACCATCTCTTCCTGTGTTCCCTTTCACTCCATCTTTTCAAAAAAAAAAAAAAAACAAAAGGAAAAAGCCACTCCATGGCAGCAGATTCTCATCTTTAATATAAGCGCTTTTAAGTCATTTAATCCTAACAATATTAATACAAAAAATACAAAAATTGAAATTTTACATGTTGATAAATTATTTTTAAATATTAATATATTATGTTTAATTTTTAAAATGATAATATTTATTGCAAGAAAGATCATTTACTAACCGTCAGAAGATTAAAAATCAAACTAAAATATTCTATAAAATTAAAAAAAAAATGCACAGATGACAAATGCTAGCTAGTGCCTATTTGTTTTAAACCCATTTAGATCCATTGAGCTAAACCCAAATATATAGCATTGGCGATGATGATGCTTCTTTTGAAGCTTCTTGTTCTTTCTTTATTTCAAGTTAGGTATGATTTAAGAAATTAAAATTATTCTTATTCAATTACATGATAAAGATACCAACTTTCAAAAGACTAAAAACTAAAATGATTGGTTGGGCTTAAGTGAAATAAGTTTGATATTAAATAAAATGTTAAGCTAAAATATCATAGATAGTTGAAAGAATTATGTCAAAAGAGTTTTTTTCATTTAAATTCGATAAATCTAAATTAGCTGTTAGTTTGGAAACCCAAATAGTTATTAAGAAAATTACATTCCTCAATATTGCAGTAGTTATTCAGAAAGGACTTTGAAATTACGTGTTCAGTTCGGCAAGTGATTACACATAGCTTTACTAGGATATTCTGTGCGAATCCTCATATTGAATCTGTTTTTTCAGAAAAAAATACTCCTGATTTTTAACATAAAACCTATTTAATTAGATTAAAAAAATTAGGTAAGTTAGTTAATTATAAGAAATATGACATGTTTTTTCTAAAATACTATAATCATCTTTCTTAATATCCTCTATCTTTTTTTTACTTGATTATAGTTGAAGGAGTATCCATAGGGATAATTTAGAAAAAAAAGATAAATATGAGAAATAGATCTTATATTTATAACCAAAATAATTCAATAATTAGGTCTTATATTAAGGACTTGTGACAGTAGGCTTTTTTTTTTTTTGTGTTTTTTGTTTTTAGCTATTGCAACTTACTATCCTATTTATAAGGTATTTTCAATGTATTTCATACAAATTAAGAAAAACTTTAAATTACATTAATTTTTTATTAAAATATAGCAACTTTTTAATTTTACACCTATTTAATATATACCTATTTAAAAAAGTAACTATCTACAAAGTTTAGTAAATAAAAAAATAGTATACTTATATTAAAAATTTAATGAAGTGACTTATAAATAAAAATAAGAAAAATTGTCTCTCTTTACCTTATAAATAAGACTAGAAAAGTATGTGAGAGTGACTGTAGTTTTAATCAAAATAAAGGTCAAAATATATATTTAGTCTCCTAAGCTAACGTTACATTAAATTTCAGTTTAATTTTAAGTTTATCAAGAGTGTTTTCACTTTTTTAATCTTAAAATCATTAGTCCCATTTAATGAAAAATTTTGGCTTGAAAAATTTAAATGGTAACTTTGCAATTAACTGTTGTCACAACATATTCTAAATTTTTTTAATATAATATTTTTATGTTTAGTGCATGTTTTATTAGTATTTAATGGTAGAGCCACAATTTAAATGAGTTGAATCAGTATTTTTTATTAGATGAGATTAACATCGTTAAAATTAAGATCAAAATACACTTTATAAGTTTGAGAAACTAGATTGAAATTTGATATAAATTTAAAAAACTAAACATATACTTTAGCTTAAGATAAATATTGACTCAGACACTAACAGTCTATAAAAGAATTGTCTTTTTTTATCCTTGGACATAATAATGTGAAATTTCATTCTCAAAAAATTACAAAGTTTGATTATTTATTGTATGTTTTTGCTTGAATCATTTGGTCTTTTGGATGATAACTCCAAAGACTGAATGTTATTTTAAGAAAAATACTTACACGTAGAAAATTTGATTCAAGTTCCTGAATTAATTGACAAACAAAAATAAGCTTGTTGGATGTAAATATGCCAACTGAGTGAGTAAAGTCACTTTCACATGCTTTTCACTAAAAAAAAAGTCACTTTCACACATAATTTTCTTTTTTAAATTTCAATGGTTAAAGATCTTGAAACGTGTGTGTGTATATATATATTGTTTGCAAATTTGAGGAACTTTTATTTTATTAATTTTCAAATATATCGTTGGTTGTCATTCACCCCATTTTCATACACTTTTTCGGAGGACAAATCGGGAATGAGCAGAAAATAAAGAAAAAGAATTCTACCAAATGAAAATGAAAGAAAAGAAGTAACATTTGGTATGTAAAGAATAAGAAGTTGGAGGGGCAAGCTTCTGTTTGATTGGCTGAAAATATTGAGTTCATGCGAAGGAAAAAAGAGAGTAAATTGTTGTGATGCTCATAGAATAAAGATAATAAAATAAATAGTAACAATAAAATATAAATAAAATAAGGATTAATATAATCTTTGATTCTTCAAATTTTGATTCATTTTGGTATTAGTCCTTAAAATTTCAGACTTTTAAGGGCCTGTTTGGCAAATAGCTAAAACCATAGTTTGGGTCAAAAATTTGCCAAACAGGGAGAAAAATCAGCAAACCATGGTTTTGGGCTCAAAACCATAGTTTCAAAAGAAGTGAATCCATTCTGCTTCTGACTCATATTGAAGAATATGATTGTACCTGTTAGAGTAGATCCCAATAGTAATATAACTTTAACACCCCTCAATTATTTTTCTATAAACATATTTAATCTTATATTTTATAAATATATACATATATTAATTATTTATTAATTACATTATCTTATATATTATTAATTATATTGGTAAAAAATATATTATTAACAATTTTATTCCTTCAAATTAAAATATATTATAAAATCTATTTTTTATATAATTACCATATTAACTTATGCACTTCCTAGTAATTTGTATATATAAAAAGTGTTTCTGATAATAACTATCCAAATACTCTCACTTTATCATAATTATTTTTTGACAAAATCTATTCTTCACAACATCTATTTTCTAAACTATGATTTGATTTCATCCAAACATTCATTCTATCAGTATGCTAGCAAACGTTAGTCCCTGATTTTTAAAAAAAAAAAAGGCTATTAAGTTTTGCTGACATGTCATAAATGGTGTTAACTTGGATCACATGACTTGATGGCAAAATGAGCTGACATGGACATATAGTTAAAGGGACAATTTAAAAAAGAAAAGAAAAGAAAAGAGCTTCTTCATGTTACGACCATCGTGATCGCTGGCATGGCCGAATGAGTAGTTCTCATGGGCGGAGCCATCCCGGCGGCGCTGAAATTCTATTGGCGAATGAAGATGCCGGAGACGGGTGGTTACACTGCTCACATAGATGGAAACACAAAGCAAGTGGCTACGGATATGGCCAGAGTTTTGGACATTGAAATCCAAGCCGAGCAAGAGAGGTTGAGTCAGAAGAAATACACTGGTGCAGAATTTTTATCTAATTTATTGATGATTTCTTTGTTGAAGATTTTTTGCAATGACAACAGAACATAGACATCAAATATATTCGTTTGTTGATAGTCATACTACGAGAAACTTATCATTGGTGGTCACAAGAAATTCATGAACAAAAATAATTGAGGAAATAAAGTTGTAAGATTACCAAAAAAAGAAGTTAATTTTAGAAAAATCGTTCCACAAAATTTGCACTTAACATATTTAATCTATGCGCTTGGTGGAGAAGTCATAAAGCTTGGTATTAGATTCTTAACTTATTGCTTTCTAGTTTCCTCAGTAAAAGCATGGTGTTTACCTCTGTTTTTTGTTAAAAGAACAGAGGTAAACAGAGTATTCTTGGACATTAGTTAATATGCCTTAATATGTTTCCCTCTTCTTGTTTTCCCTCTTCTTGTTTTTGAATGTGATTCTGCGTGATCTATCATGTTGTTCTTGCATATTCTTTCATAAGTATGGGAACACATTTTTTCACTGTACCCTATTCTTTGTAAATACTAGTGAGTTGTGTAAATTTCTGGGTACAAGTTCTTCACTCGGCGGCCGCCGGCAAGCCCACTGCTTTGTTGACGTCTGGCGATGGCCACATCACTCTTCGTGTTGACGTGGGTCCTCCTCCTCCAACCTAGCCCCTTCCTCTTTTCTTAGTCAGTCTTCAGCGTCATTTTTCAGGTCTTTCTTTCAAATTTGTCATGTTTGTGCGACCAAGGCTCGTTTTTTATTATTATTTTTCCTTTAACTATGTGTCCAAGTCAGCTTGTCATTCCGCGTAATGAGATCATGTTGCAAAATCAAAACCCACCTTATCGGCTCATCCGAACTGACACCGTTTCTACCATTTCAGCAAAACCTATCAGTTAGGGATTAATGTTGTTTAGATTAAATTCTAAGAACCAAAATCATAAATTTAAAATTTTAAGAATCAATATCAAAATGAGTTTAAATTTGAACGACTTAAAATTATATTAATAAAATTGTATAACAAAAAATAAAATAAATTTATTTAGGACCAAAAATTTTATTTTTTATTCAACATTTTTCAACTTGCCTGCCTTATTAAGATAGTAGAAAACTACAAGTTTTGCTAGGTAAGTTTGCAAAAAAAAAGAAAAAGGAACAAATTCCTCTATAACATTACTTTAAACATGTCACTATTTTTAAGGGGTTAGTGAGTATAATACTAGCCCCGTATTTAATATAAAAAGCAATTTAATGGATTAGTGAGCATTGTAATCGTACATAATTCTAATTAATATACATGATTAGTGAGAATATTTTGAAAAAAATAAAACCTCTTTATTACAAATAATAAATTTAACCAATTTTCTTAATCTATTTAAATAAGTCAACTAGCGAGGTCTCGAGTTCGAGCCTTAGCGTATGCAGAAATTTCCATTGGGAGACTCACCCACCACAGCCAGGTGCGCAACGCGGGTCAGATCCAGATGTAATCGGAGCAAAGCTCCGGTGAACTGGATGGCCAACCAAAAATAAATAAATAAGTCAACTAGCTCTTATATTAAGGATGATAACTATTTTTTTTTGTTGATTAATCAACAAAATAGGCTTTTTTAAGCTAAAAAAATATACTTTTGGATTTTTCCTAGTTTGAAACTAAATTAATCGAAACCATCGTTATGATTATCACTTTCATTCGAATTTATTCTCATTTGAGGGAAGACCCAAGAGGGTATTCATTACTCAAAGATTTAATCTCTCTTCCCCACGAAAAAGGGTATTCATTACTCAAAGATTTAATCTCTCTTCCCCACGAAAAGCATAGTCTTTTCAGGAAATCAAAACAGCCTAATTAATAAGGTCCCTTGATAGAATGTTGCCTTTTGGCAATGCTTCATGACTTGGGGCACACGCAAAACCCAACTCTCTTATATATGACGAACTTTATTTGAAAACCTTGGAAGCAGGATTTCACAATTTTGGAAGCATATATTATCTTCAAAACTTTGATATTTAGAGTTTATTTGGGCAAAAAAAAAAACAAGCAAAGCATACAACATTTTGCTATAGAGTTCATCTAATGAATATATAGTTTCATGTGAAAACTTGACAGCAGCGAACAAAAAGCCACGCTAGAAGAAATAATAATAATATTATAAAACACATCAGCCTCTCAAACTCAAGCAAACAATGCACTTAATAAACAATGAAGGGGTTTCTTGACAAGGTAGAAAACTCAAAAAGAAAAAAATGAAAAGAGAAAAAGAAAAAGAAAAAGGTTATAAACAACAAATATGAGACCCCATCAAATTATAATATCCCCAGTCAAGTATTCATTGCTTCTTCATGTTCAGGAAACTAAGCAGTGGTCTCTTTGGAACGGGAATGAACTTGACAACCCAACCAATAGGCCAAGAAATAGCTGCAATTAGAATGCATGCACCCCATTGCCCCCAATCCAATCTCTTAGTATCTGCAAATTTCTTTAGAAACTCCACCATCAACACCTGAAGCACAATGGTTATCCCTATGATTCCCAGAAACAATCTGTTCTTGTGAATCCCTTGGAACACATTCTTCTTCTCCAACTTCCTTGCATTAAACTCATTGAACACTTGGCATAACACAAATGAGTTGAAAATCAAAGTGTCATTTACCCTTGAACTCACCCCAAATATGGCCTCACCCTTGAACTGTAAGGTCAATAGAATTGTGAGCTGGTATAAAGCTTGGGCTAAGAGATTTCTCCACATGATGTTGGTGATGAGAGGCTCAGTTCTACCCACTGGGGGTTTGTCCAATAAATCCCTTGTAGGCTTCTCTGTTGCTAAAGCGAGAGCACCCAACGTATCCATTATTAGGTTCACCCACAATAGCTGGACTGCAGTTAATGGCACTTCTCCTGCTGATACTGTAGCCACAAAGTTAATTGCAAGAGCTGCAACATTTACTGTAAGCTGAAATTGAATGAACTTTTGGATGTTGTTATAAACACATCTTCCCCATTTAAGAACTGTGGCAATTGAGGCGAAATTATCATCCAAGATAACAATGTCAGAGCTTTCCTTTGCAACTTCAGTGCCTTGAATCCCCATGGAAAGTCCTATATCAGCTTCCTTTAATGCCGGAGCATCATTGGTGCCATCTCCTGTGACTGCTACCACATGGCCTTTCTGTTTGAGGCATTGAACCATAAGGAGCTTGTCAAAGGGAGAGGATCTCGCCATCACACAAATTTTCTCCACTCTATTGAGTCTTTCCTCAATGGACAAGTTTCGAAACACCTCACCTTCGATGACTGCTTCTGATGTGTCTTGATTAGGCTGGAGGATGCCACATTCTGTGGCTATGGCTTTGGCTGTGAAAACATTGTCTCCTGTGATCATTTTGACACTGACTCCAGCTTGTTGGCAATCGTTTACGGCCTTCTTGACACCTAGACGACATGGATCCTTAATACCAACAAGTCCTAAGAGGGTGAGCCCTTCTTTTCTTACCTTTTTGCTTCCTGCATCATCTTCTTTAGCTACTTCTGTATGTGCAAAAGCAATACACCTAAGACTGCTAGCTGCCATTCCTTGAATGATGTGCTCAAACGCCAACTTTTTGTCGTCATCAAGATCCTTTATATTGCCAGAAGCATCATCGTAGTACTTTGAACACAGCCTCAGCACCATCTCTGCTGCTCCTTTCCAATGCACATGGATTTTGTTGTTTCCTTTCCTTTTAATCGAAACCCCACTTCTTTTCTTTTTTGAATTGAAGGCTTCCACATGAAGGATGGTAGAACTTTGTGTCAATTCGTCCATGTTCATGCCCAAATCAAGAACAGCCCATGAAAGAATGGCCTTTTCCGTTGGACTACCTGAAAATTCATATTCAGAATTTTTTGTTTTAGACTTGTAAACACTACCTGTGGTGTTAAGGGCAACCCCTTCTTTGATTAATTGTAGGACATCTGAATGAACTGATGATTGATGAGGTTCCTCTTCCACAGGTTGCTGTCCAAGCCAGAACTTCGTCACTTTCATCTCATTAAGCGTGAGCGTGCCAGTCTTATCAGTACAAATGGTTGTGGCCGACCCCATTGTCTCACAGGCAGAGAGCTTCCTCACCATAGCCATATCAGCCATCATCTTATTCATGGAATAAGCAAGCGTCAATGTCACAGCCAAAGGAAGCCCTTCTGGAATCGCGACCACGACAATAGTAACAGCAGCGGCGACAATTCCCACAACTCCATTCATTATGTCATCAAACTTAGTGCTGCTTCCCTTGAACTCCTTATTCCCATGCTCATCAGTTGTGTTGCCTGTGAAGTAGCGAACCAACATAACAACAAGAACAAGAAGAGCCACTGCCAAGCCAACCTTGCCAATAGCAGAAGTAAGCTTATTGAGGCGTTCTTGCAGAGGAGTTTCTTCATTGTTGTCTCTGCTTATGGAACCCATCATTTGACCCCATGTTGTGTTCGTACCAACGGAAGTGACGAGCATCTTGCCAAAACCGTCAGCCACCTTAGTCCCAGAAAACAAAAATGGGTTTTTGTCGCCGTTAATCTCTACGTGGTCGCTCTCACCTGTCATGCTAGACTCATCAACTTGCAGAGAATGGCCTTCCAGGAACAAGCCATCAGCAGGAACTTGGTCTCCGATCTTCAGCCAAACGACATCACCCACCACGATGTCGTATATGGAAACTTGTTGCCGGCGACCACTTCGTACAACATCTACTAGGATGTTATTGCTAACCTGGGACAGCTTGTCGAACTGTCTGCTCTGTCTGAAGTTACTGATGGAAGATACAGCAATGACGAGATAAACAGCAATGAAGATGCTTCCACCTTCGTACCAGCCTTCTTTAATTCCATTCTCTTTGATGCCGAAGCCAAGAGACAGAGCAGCACAAACCAAGAGAATGAGAATGGTGGGGTCCTTGAAGCCTTCAATCACAAAATGAAAGAAACCTCTCGTAGGTGGTTTGGGATAGGTGTTAGAACCAAAGGCGTCGCGCCGTCGCTTGACGTCATTAGGATCATCATCATCACCACCTGGGACTCCATGATCTATGTCGGCTTTCAGAGCAGAGACCACGCCGTGAACCCCACCAAGATTTTGCAGGGTCTCTTCATTTTTCTCCTTCACGAGACTGGTGAGAGTTGTTTGGCTAACACTGAAGGAATGATCTGTATCTAAATCGATAACAGTGTAGGAGGAAGATGGTGATAACTTAGACCTATTGTTGCTCTTGGTGAGAGGCACTGTGGATTCGAAGTGAGACAAGAGGGCTCTGGAACAATAAATTGTAACAAAAGCAGAATGCCATTTTTTGTTCGGTTTGCTAAGATTGTGAGGGACATTGAATAGCGTCTGTATACGCTCCAAATTGGTGACGAAGGGCATAGACATGTTTGCTTTGAAAGCAAGAAACTCAGAATATGAATTATATATATATATATATATATATATAGATATGAATGAAGGATTATGAAGATTGTGAACACGCAGTGAGCTAAAGAACGGAAAGCTTAAGAAGACATATCAAAACTGCCTGAACGATGGATTCGAGAGTATGGAGTTTCTGTGACTGAAGAATATATATATATATATATATATATGGAGAGAGAGAGGAAGAGGGAAAGGGAGAGGGGAATGCGTAGGCGGAGGACCAGAGGAAAGGAAAGAGGTTTCTATGGAAACCAGACGCATGGGACGCGGAAACTTACTCAGTTCATTGGGCATTTCCTTTTCAATTTGACGAGAAAAAGCTGGAGGGTTCGCTGAAATGGGCTTTTTTTATAGTATAATGATGCTTGGGAGTTGGGATCCAGTTGACTTCAAGCCCAAGTAAACGAGTAGGGAATATAAATTATTAGTATTTATTATCCAACTTTTCCTAATTGTGATTATTACCTAATTCTAGTTCACTAATGATTCTTCAGGTCTAAATTAATTGTGTGATTAATGATTTATATGTAAAATAATTAATGGACGAAAATAGTCCATTGAAATCTGGAAACAAAAAAAAGTAAATACAACACGGTCATAACGATTTATGTTTAAAAATATATCCAAACATCCACCATCCATTTTCACCTTGCACGTTTCCGTAAATAAAATGAAAGTTTAACTTGTATTTTGATGACATACTCGTTAAATTACTGTACGCGTTGTGTGATATGTGCTCATTGATTTTAAATTTACATGCTTTTTCCCCACTACCTAACATGTATTTAGTATTTATTAACTCCAGATTTTAATATGAGAGCTTCTTTGACTTTTATTTTGGTCTTAAATATAAGACTCTAATTTACTTTATCTTTCATATTTATCGATTTTTTAAGGTAGTCTTTATAATAATAATAGTTTTAATTTATGCATTTCATGCTTTAATACGTGCGTTGTCAAAAAAGGCAAAATAGAGAATTAGAACCGTGCACTAAAACGCATTGAAGATTCAGAGAAATGAGAGTATTACTTGAGAACAATAGTTTTGTATCGGCAAAGTGTAGTTTTAATTCTTTAATTTTATCATGATTTTATTTTAGTTTCTTAATTTTAAGGGCGAGCAAATTATTTATGTTTTGTTTTTCTAATATTTCTTACTGTATCCCCTTCCACTCCATCTTTTCCACCAAAAAAAAAAATCCCACTCCGTAGTGGTAGAGTCTCATCTGTGTTAGTCTAAGTGATCTTAGTCACATTGAACTCTTGAATATAAGTGTTTTAAAGTCGTTTAATCCTAACAATATTAATACAAAAAGTACAAACATTGAAATTTTAAATGTTAATAAAATATTTTTAATTATTAATATATTATGTTTAATTTTTAAATGATAATATCTATTGCAAAAAATATCATTTACTAACAGTCAGAAGATTCTAATCAGACTAAAATATTCTATAAAATTAACAACAACAAAAATGCACAGATGACAAATGCTAGCTAGTGTCTATCTGTGCTAAACCCATTTAGATCCAATGAGCCGAACCCAAACATATGGCATCGGCGATGATGAAGCTTCTTTCACAGATTCTTGTTCTTTTCTATATTTCATGTTAGGCATGATTTAAGAAAATGAAAATTAAAATAACTAAAATTATTCTTGTTCAGTCATATGATAAAGATACCAACTTTCAGAAGACTAAAAACTAAAAGGATTGGTTGGGTTTAAGTGACATAAGTTTAATTAAATAAAATGGTAAGTTATAATATCATAGATAGTTGAAAGAATTATGTTAAAGAGTTATTTTTATTTAAATTCGATAATGTTTAAATCTAAATCAGCTGTTAGTTTTTTTAAATCAGTAAATTAGCTGTTAGTTTGAAATCCCAAATAGTTATTAAGAAAATTACATTCCTCAATATTGCAGTAGTTAATCAGAAAGAACTTTGAAATTACGTGTTAAGTTTTGTAAGTGATTACACATAGCTTTACTAGAATTTTGTGTGCAAAAGCTCATATTGAATCTTTGATTTTATTATTTTTTTTAATTTTGTGCAGCACACAAGAGTGACTGTAGTTTTAATCAAAGTGAAGGTTAAAACATATGTTTGGTCTTTAAAGTTACATTAAATTTCAGTTTAATTTTGAGTTTATTAAGTGTGTTTTTACTTCTTTAATCTTCACATCATTACCTCGCCTCATTTAATGAAAAATTTTGACTTGATAAATTTAAATGGTGACAATGCAATTAATTGTTGTCATAACATATTTTAAATTTTAAGTTTTTAATATAGTATTTTATATTTATTGCATGTTTTATCAGTATTTAATGGTAGAGTCGCAATTCAAATGAATTGAATCAATATTTTTTATTAGATGAGATTAATATTTTTAAAATTAAGGGAGCAAAAATACACTTTATAAATAAAAGAAACTAAATCAACACTTGATGTATATAAATTTAAAAAACGAAACGTATAGTTCAACCTAAAATAAGTATGGACTCAGACATTGATCATCAACATAAAATAATTGTTTCTTTGTATACTTGGCCATAATAATTTGTGTGCATCATATAATTTTCATAATGTGAAATTTCATTCTCAAAAAATTAAAAAATTTCACTATTTATTGCATGTTTTTCCTTGAATGTTTTGGTCTTTTGAATGATAACTCCAAGGACTGAATCTTATTTTAAGAAAAATACTTGCATGGCATTCAGAAAATTTGATTCAAGGTCCTTAATTAATTGTCAAATAAAAATAAGATCGTTGGATGTGTAAATATGCCAACTGAGTGAGTAAAGTCACTTTCAAATATAATTTTTTTTTTAATATCAACGGTTAAAGATTTTGAAACATATATATATATATGTGTGTGTATTGCAAATTTGAGGAACTTTCATGTTATTAATTTCAAACAAAGAGCCTCGTTGGTTGTCATTCACCCCATTTTTATCCACTTTTTAGGGGACAAATTGGGCTTTTTCAGTTTACCCATTATAAATGAGCGCAAAATAAAGAAAAAGAATTCTACCAAATCAAAATGAAAGAAAAGAGGTAACATTTGGTCTGTAAAGAATAAAAAGTTTGAGGGGCAAGTTTCTGTTTAATTAGTTGAAAATACTGAGTTCATGCGAAGAAAAAGAACACGATTTTTTTTATACCCATAGAATAAAGATAATAAAATAGATACTAACAGCAAAATATAAATAGAATAATAATATAGATAATTTTAATTGTATAACAAAAAATAAAATAAATTTATTTAGTACAAAAAATTTTATTTTTTATTTAACATTTTTCAACTTGCCTATCTCATCAAGCATGTGTTTAGGGATATTCATGGAGCCCAGTTGCCCGCTATGTCTGCCCAAGCCAGCAAAAAAATGCCCAGCCCATCCTAAAAAAATGGCCTGAAAGAAATATTGGGCATGTTCGGGCCAGACAAATTGTCGGGCAGGACTGGGTATCGGGCACTGTATGCTGCCTAGCTCATTTGGCCCTACCCGTAAAAATATATATAATTGTATTTATATATATTTTATTCACCTCATATTTATCTGCTGAATCAAACGTACTGTTACATCAATATTCAGTGTTCATTATACTTATTTATTTTCAAATGATTTTGAGAGTTAAACGTGTTATCATTTATTGTGATTTGTATAACCATTCTCTTTTTTAATGCAAACATTATAACCATTGGCAATTTGTATAATTGATCCATCCTTTTATGAGTATTTGGAATTTATGAAAAAAAAATATTCATATTTGGTTAAGAAATTTTAGAAACTAGAAAAACAATCAAGTTTGATAAAATATACTAACAACATTTTTGTTTGTCATAGTTCATTCCTCTTAGCTACTATAAAATGTAGTTTCATAGTATCTTAATTAGTAGTAACTAAATTAAGGCCAAGTTGCCATTTTAATATAAAGTTACATTAGATTATTTAGAGGAATATAAATAATTAGTTAATTAATACAATATATTGATTTGTTGAGCATGGAAGCCTGTCCTGCCCAACCCGCATTTGCCCAATCCGAACTTACTAGGGCTTTTCATGGGCAGAGTCGGGCAATGGGCTGCATTCTCCAGCCTATTCATTTTTTGGGCTGGGCATTAGGCAAGGGTCCTGCTTTGCCTAGCCCTACCCATGTGCAGTGCTACATGCATTTGGATTACTGAAGCCACCAAACATGTCTTGGGTAATGTGAAACAGGAGTTAGATGATTGTTTTAATATTCATGTTTGTTTCAATTAGCTTTTCCTCCAACGAGCTTTTAGAGCAAAAGCACGATGTAATCTGTAAAGATATGTAAATATATTTTAATTAATATAGGATCAAAGCAGATATGATAGGATAGGATATTATCTCCTAATAATAAGCCATTAATGGCCTAGGCTCCTCTCTTATGTATAAATTCCCCTTTCTGATCATGAATATATAAGAAATATATTCTATATTATTCTCTGTTTAATATGGTATCAGAGTAGGCTATTTAGGGTTAGGTTTTTCGTCTAGTTTCACTCTGTCTATGCTGTACAGTGGGTCTCTGCTGTCAGCTCTTGTGTTCAGGTTAGGGCTTCTGTGTCAGGAGTTTGGTGGGAGCAGCGCGTGAGCCTCACACGTCGTCGCTTGCGGCGGTACTGTTCACGCGCCGCCGTGGTTTTCACCGTCTGAGCTCTTCTTCGGCTTCGTCTTCCCTTTTCCAGCGAATCCCTGGTGTTTTTCAGATCTGGGTCTCCCCCATTGTGTTGCTTTAGAGCTGTTTGGTTACTGTGCCTCTTGAACAGTAACGTTCAAATCTGGTATTGCTGTTCCTGCCTTATATAGACCATAAGAGGTGCTATTTGGTCCCTGGTGTTATCATTTGTGGCTACTTATTCTTCCTTACCGCCACTAGAATTATTATCTCTTTTCTGTTTATCTCTCATGGGTGATACTAAGTCTACAGTTACCTCTAAAGTGGTTCAGATAGTCGTTAAGATTACTGAGCGCAAATTAAACTAGACAAATTATCTAGATTGGAGTAAGACTATTCATATCTACTTACAAAGCATTGAGAAGCAGAATCATTTAACTGAAGACCCTCCGACCACTGACTCTCGTCAATCATGGTTAAGGGACGATGCACGACTCTTCTTACAGATTCACAACTCTATTGACAATGATATTATTCCTTCTGTTACTCACTGTGAATTTGTTAAAGAACTAATGAATTACTTAGAGTTTTTATACTCAGGCAAGGGAAATATCTCTCATGTTTATGAGGTTTGCAAAGCTTTCTATCGTGTAGAGAAGCAAGATCGCCCTCTCAAAACCTACTTCATGGATTTTAAATGAATGTATGAAGAATTGAATGTTCTAATACCCCTCACTACTGATCTGAAAGTTCAGCAGGCCCAACGGGAGCACATGGCCATCATGAGTTTTCCCACGAGTCTTCTGTCTGAGTATGAGACTGTTCGATCTCAAATTCTATCTGGATCTAAAATTCCTACCCTTTAGGAGGTGTTCTCTCGTGTGATGAGGACTAAGAATCTTTCATCACCAGTTACCAATGCTCTTGTTAGTGCTTTAATCAGTCGGGGATAAAATGAGAATTGTCAGACAACTAACCGTGGTGGTTTTAAGCAAGGGGAACCCCTCCAGATTCAAATGGGGTGATATGGTACTACTGTAAAGAACAGGGCCATACGAAGCGCACTTGTCGTAAGTTGCAAAACAAACAACAACATAATAACTCTGCACATGTGGCAACACTAGCTGATGATGAGGTTAGCTGCTGAATATGCTCAATTAAAATCTCTCACACCACCCGTGAGTGCTCCTGCTACTACAGGTAATCAGGCTACTGCTCTTGTCTCTTCTTCCTCCAAATAGATCATAGATTCTGGTGCTACTGACCACATGACAGGTAACCACCATCTCTTCTCCACATATAATTCTTATGCCAATCCTTCAACTATCACTATTACCAATGACTCCCATTCCCGAGTCCTCGGATCAGGCATTGTTAAACCTACCCCCTCCATTCATTTGTTATCTATGCTAGATGTACCTGACCTTGCATTTAATCTGCTTTTCCCTAGCAAACTTACTCATCAATTAAACTGTTGAGTCTCACTCTTTCTTGATCATTGCTTGATACAAGATCTTTTGACGAAGAAGATTATTGGTAGGGGCTATGAATCTGGTGGACATTATTTCCTTGATGAGCAAGGGTCACGTGCTGTGGCCTGGGCTAGTGGTCTCACTCCTTTTGAAGCACATTATTGTTTGGGTCATTTGTCTTTGTCTTCTTTAAAAAGGGTTTATCCTCAGTTTCAACATTTGTCATCTTTAGATTGTGAGTCATGTCAGTTTGCCAAACATCATCATCTTCCTGTAGTTTCTCGAGTCAATAAATGGGCTTCGTCCCCTTTTGAGCTAGTTCATTCTGATGTTTGGGGTCTGTGTCTTGTTGAGTCAACAGCGAGTTTCAAATATTTTGTTACATTTGTTGATGATTATTCTCGTACAACTTGGTTGTATTTAATGAAAAGTCATTCTAAATTATTCTCTCATTTTTGTGCCTTTTTTGCTTAAATTAAAACTCAATTTCATACTTCGATTCGCACTCTATGTGGTGATAACGCTAAAGAATATTTTTCTACCACGTTTTAATTCTATATGCTTCAAAATGGTGTCCTTCATCAATCTTCTTGTGTTGATACACCAGCTCAAAATGGTGTTGCAAAATGTAAAAATCACCACTTACTAGAGGTGGCACGAGTACTTCTGTTTCAAATGAAGGTTCCTAAAACTTTCTGGGCTGATGCTGTCTCCACTGCTTGCTTCCTCATTAACCGCATGCCCTCTTCGGTTCTTGATGGTAACATTGCCTATACTACTCTTTTCCCTTCAAAACCTTTGTTTCCTATTGATCCTAGGATCTTCAGATGTGTTTGCTTTGTCCGGGATGTACAACCATTTATCTCTAAATTAGATTTGAAGTCTCTTAAGTGTATCTTTCTTGGCTACTCTCAGGTTCAAATCTCTCCTACTCTTAATCGTTATCTCGTTTCTGCAGATGTCACCTTTCAGGAATCGATTCCATACTTTTCTTTGTCCATTTCACCTATCCCTCCTCCATCTGGTGTACCCTTTTCTCCTGCCACCCACTCTACTACCTCTAGCTCCAGCTCCTACTCTGGCACCTGTGCCACCACCCTTGTCTCGTGTCTACACAAGACGTTCCAAGGAGACCAATGTCACCATCCCAGATTCCGGCCCTCCAGTGTCTACTTTGTCATCGGATCCTTGGTTGAGCATCTCTCATCCTGAGCCTACACCTCTCTCCAACTCTGAGACACCTCTTGTTCCTAATCCAGATCCTTCACTTGACTTGCCCATTGCTCTTCGCAAAGGTAAACGCACTTGCACCCATCCTATTTCCTCATTTGTTTCTTATAACTACCTTTTCCCTACCTCTCATGCCTTCATCTCCTCTTTAGACCTTATTTCCATACCTAAGACCCTTTATGAAGCTTTAACCCACCCAGGTTGGCGTGCTACTATGGAAGAGGAGATGGCGGCCCTTGATCGGGCTGGCACTTGGACCTTAGTGGACCTACCAATAGGAAAGAAGGCTATTGGGTGTAAGTGGGTCTTAACCCCTAAAACTCGAGCTGATGATACCCTTGACCATCTTAAAACTTGCTTGGTTGCTAAAGGCTATGCTCAGACCTGTTGATTACTTTGAAACTTTCTCCCCTGTTGCGAAACTTTCCTCCGTTCATTTTTTCATCTCTATGGCAGCAACCTATGGCTGGGATCTCCATCAATTGGATATCAAGAATTCCTTTTTACATGGTGATCTTCTTGAAGAAGTCTATATGGAGCAACCACCAGGCTTTGTTGCTCGGGGGGAGCGTGGAAAAGTATGTCGCCTCAAGAGATCATTATATGGCCTAAAGCAGAGTCCCCATGCATGGTTTGATAGGTTCAATATAGTTGCACAGAAATTTGGCATCTGTCAAAGTTAGTGTGATCACTCTATGTTCTACCAGAGCATAGATACTGGCATGATTCTATTGGTTGTGTATGTAGATGATATTGTGATTACAGGGAGAAATATGTCGGGTATCTCTTCACTTAAGTCCGTTCTTAATTCTCATTTGCAAACAAAAGATCTGGGCCTGTTAAAGTACTTTCTCGGAATTGAGGTCTTGAGAAGTAAGAAAGGAATCTTATTGACTCAAAGAAAGTATGTTCTTGATCTGTTGAAGGAAACTGGAAAGTTAGGAGCTATGCCAAACAGTTTTCCTATGATTTATAATCCACTCCTTGATGCCGATGGAAGCATACCATCTAAGAATCCCTGTTGATGCTGCTAAGAGCAAGCCGTTTGAGAACCCAGAGAGGTATCGAAGATTGATTGGAAAATTGAATTATCTTACTGTTACCCGTCCTGATATCACCTATCCAGTCAGTGTATTTAGCCAGTTTATGGTCTCACCTACTATCAGACAGTGAGAAGCTTTAGAGCACGTGCTTCATTACGTGAACGAGTCTCTAGGTCGTGGGATATTATGTAGAAATCATGGTCATACAGATATTGAGTGCTTTTGTGATGCTGATCATGGTGGTTCAAAGGTCACAAGAAGATCTACTACACGATATTGTGTCTTTGTGGGAGGAAATTTGGTGTCCTAGAGGAGCAAGAAGCAGAATGTGGTGTCATGATGAAGTGCAGAGGCAGAATATAGAGCTATGGCACAATCTGTGTGCGAAATAGTCTAGATACATTAATTACTGAAGGAGGTTGGTCTTAAAACCTCATTACCAGCAAAACTGTGGCGCGACAATAAAACAGCCTTACATATAGCTTCTAATCCAATGTTTCATGAGCACGCAAAACACATTGAGATTGATTGTCATTTTGTTCGAGATAAGATCAAGAAAAACTTCATCTCAACAGGATATGTGAGATTCAGTGATCAATTGGGTGATCTCCTTACTAAAGCTTTGAATGGGGTTCGGGTTGACTATCTTTGTAACAAGTTGGGCATGATTGACATCTATGCTCCAACTTGAAGGGGAGTGTAAAGATATGTAAATATATTGTAATTAATATAGGATCAAATCAGATATGATAGGATAGGATATTATCTCCTAATAATGAGCCATTAATGCCCCAAGCTCCTCTCTTGTGTATAAATTCCCCTTTATGATCATGAATATACAAGAAATATATTCCATATTATTCTCTGTTTAATATAATCAAAAGCCAAAAACTTGAACTTTTCAGTTTTCAACGTGGAGAGGAAAAAAAAAAGAGGTTGCAAAGAAAAAGAAAGGTATTCAAGTGGATTATATCTTGATCCAATATTTTGATTGTTTTAGTAATCATTTAATGTTTATGAACACATTCTAAGAAGAAGAAAAAAAATTAACTAATAAAATTAAACAACTTTACATAGAAAATATTTAGGTCAAGTTTTTTATATCTATTTTGTCAAACTCTTAGTGAACATGTGTTCCAAATTTTTTTTATGTGGGTTTATAATTAAATACTATTAAATGCTAATATTTTAAAAATAGTATATATGATTACGTATAATTAGACAATTTGACATAATAAATATAAGAAACTTGATATAAGTATTATCTATTTTATATTTACATATATTTTAATTTTAATTTATTCGATGCATTTGATTAAATGCTTTTAATAATATATTAACTCCTTTTATTTTTGTTTATTATTTTTCTTAAACTTATCAAATTATATATATATATATATATTATAAAACTCATGTATTTTTTTAATTATTTTACATTTAAACTTATCTTTTCATTACTTATCTGAACAAGCTACAATTTATCAAGCTGACTTTTATAAGAATCAATCCAAACATAAATCATATAATAATTTGTTTTCCTTATGATATAAATTATATTACACTAACTTACTTTTACAAAAATCAAATGAAATGAAAGTTAGTTTTACCACTACTAATTTAAACACACCCTAAGATAGTAGAAAGCTTCAAGTTTTGCTACGTAAGTTAAAAAAAAAAAAAAACAAAATCCTCTATAGCATCACTTTAACCCCGTCACTATTTTTAAGGGATTAATGATTGCAATACTTTTTTTATTAATTAACAAAATGGGCTTTTCTTAGCTGAAAAAGTATACTTTTGGATTTTTCTTTAGTTTGAAAACTGAATTAGCCGATACTACCCTTATAATTATCACTTTCATTCGAATTTATCCTTACTTTAGGGAAGACCTCAAAGGGTATTCAATTTTTTTTTTTTGGGCCAGAACCTCAGAAGGGTATTCATTATTCAAAGATTTCATATCTCTCCCCCGCGAAAAGCATAGTCTTTTCAGGAAATCAAAACAACCTAATTAATAAAGTCCCATAATAAAATGTGCCATATTTATTATTATTACCTAACTTAATCATCTTTTTTATCCAATCAAAATAGTTAAATATATTTTATATTAAAAATTGGAGGAATAGTATGGAATCCCAAATAGTTAAGAAAATTACACTCCTCAGTGTTGCAGTAGTTAATGAGAAAGGACTTTGAAATTACGTGTTAAGTTTGGTAAGCGATTACACATAGCTTTACTGGAATATTGTGCGCGAATGCTCATATTGAATCTTTGGTTTTATTATTTTTAGAAAAAATAATTCTTTTAATCATTTTACCGCATACAAAATAGTGTGTCAAGAATAAAAAATTCAAAAATTGTACTAATCATGAGCTATTGCAACTTGTTTCTGGAATTTTGTGCAGCAAACAAAAGTGACTGTAGTTTTAATCTAAGTGAAGGTTAAAATATATGTTTAATCTCAAGTATGCCTGTTTAATTCAAATATAAATGTTTAGTCTTCTAAACCAAGGTTACATTGAATTTTAGTTTAATCTCAAGTATATCAAGTGTTTTTTTTTTCTTAGTCTTAATATCGTTAGTATCACTTAATGAAAAATTTTGATGCGCTAAATTTAAATGATAAATCTGTAATTATCTGGTGTTATAACTTTGCAATTATTTGGTGCTCTAAATTTTATTTTTTGAATATAATATTTTTATATTTAGTACATGCTTTGTTAGTATTTAAATTTGATATGAATTTAAAAAATTAAACGTACGAAGCTTAAAATAAAATAATAGATATTGACTTAGAAATTGATCATCTATAAAAGAATGGGAAAAAGACACTAAAATACCCCAAAACTAAATGACAAATGAGGGTATCTGAGTTTCAAAATCCCAATTTAGACCCTAGTATTTTTTTTAGAATTTTTAAATCTTCTAAAATTACATAAATGCCATTCACTTTTTTTTTTTTAAATACTACCACCTCAACAATTCTGTCTACCAGAGGTCCAATGCCGACGACCCTACCAGTGACCAACCACCGAGCTCTGGTGACTACTCTTTCTTATATATTGACTATTCTTTTTTAGCTATTGACTATATTTACTTTTAAACTCTAATAACATGTTACTTGTCGCCGGAACTCCGGTGACCACTCTTTCTTATATATTAACTATTCTTTTTTGGCTATTGACTATATTTATTTTAAAACTCTCATGACATGTTATCGAAACTTCAGTGATCGGTCACCAAAGTTCCGATGGCTACTCTTTCTTATGTATTGATTACTCTTTTTTAGCTATTAACTACATTTACTTTTAAACTCTGATGACTATTCTTGTTAAGTTATTGACTACTCTAGTAATGTGATTTACAACTCTTGTATAGTCAATAACTATATAAAAGTAGTCACCGGAACTTTGAAAACAAAGGTAGTCAATAGTTAAAATAAAGTAGTCAATAGCTATATGGAAGTAGTCACTGACAGTAAGGACAATGTTGTCATTTTATCAAATTTAAAAATTCCAAATTGATACCTGGGACCTGAATTGGGATTTTAAAATTTATCTATCTTAATTTGTCGTTTAATAATTTTTAGGGTATTTTACTGGCTTTTTCCCTAAAAGAATTGTTTCTTTGTATACTTGGACATAATAATTTGTGCGTGTATCATATAATTTTCATAAGATGAAATTTCATTTTCAAAAAATTATAAATTTTCACTATTTATTGCATGTTTTTCCTTGAATGTTTTGGTCTTTTGGATGATAACTCCAAAGATCGAACCTTATTTTAAGAAACATGATTACAGGGCATTTAGAAAATTTGATTCAAGGTCCTTAATTAATTGTCAAATAAAAATAGGATTGTTGGATGTGTAAATATGCCAACTGAGTAAGCAAAGTCACTTTCAAATATTTTATTTCAACGGTTAAAGATTTTGAAACACACACACACACACTGCAAGTTCCTGTTTGATTGGTTGAAAATACTGAGTTCTTGCAAAGAAAAAGACGAAATTTTTTGGATACCCATAGAATAAAGATAATAAAATAGATACTAACACTAAAGTATAAATAAAATATTAACATAGATAATTTTAATTGTATAACAAAAAATAAAATAAATTTATTTGGTTACAAAATTTATTTTTTATCCAACATTTTTCAACCTGCCTATCTTGGGAAAAAAAAACTACAAGTGTTGCTAACATCACTTTAAGCATGTCACTATTTTTATGTGATTAGTGAGAATGATACTGCCTCCAGTACTTAATGAGTTTAGTAATTATACATATCAAAATTTTCATCAAATAGTAATTTTAGCTGATACACATAATTAGTAAGGGTATTTTAAGAAAAACAACACATATTTATTACAGATAACTAACTTAAATAATTTTCTTATTCTACTCAAATTAACCAAATAGTTTTTATATTAAGGATTAGATATAATAGTTTTTGTTGATTAATTAACAAAATGGGCTTTTTTTTTAGCTGAAAAAAATGTACTTTTGGATTTTTCTTTAGTTTGAAAACTAAATTAGCCAAAACTACCCTTATGATTATCGCTTTCATTCGAATTTATTCTCATTTGAGGGAAGACCTCAAAAGCTATTCCCTTCTTTTTGGCCAGAACCTCAAAAGGGTATTCATTATTCAAAGATTTCATATCTCTTCCCCACGAAAAGCATAATCTTTTCAGGAAATAAAAAAAACCAAATTAATAAGGTCCCTTAATGAAATGCCACCTTTTGACCAAGCTTCATGCCTTAGCGTACACACAAAACCCAACTCTCCTACATATGACGGCGTTTATTTGAAAACTTTGGAAGCAGTATTTCATAATCTTGGAAGCATATATTATCTTCAAAATTTGATGTTTAGAGTTTATTTTTAAAAAAAAAAAAAAAGCAAAGCTTACAACATTTTGCTATAGAGTTCATCTAATGAATAGTTATTTGAAAAAATGTTATTTGTATCATGTGGAAGCTGAATGTCATGATATTATTAGCACATTGTACTGTACCTCAGTTACATAAGAAAATGCCTATATATACAGTATAAATGAAGAAAATAACTACAAATTGAACAACACAGGGCAAAGAAGCTGAATCTACGTTTTTCTTTTTCTTTTTTAGCAACACGTATTAAAAGAATAAAGACGATGCAAGAGCAAAGTATACATAAAGGACATAGTTGTAATTGACCAAGATATGAATCTGCTTATTCACGTCAAATGCTTATTATATTACAATAATCGAAATAATAGCAAAAGAAAAATAAGCAATGAATATTTTCTTTACAATGAATCAAATGTTAAAAATTTAAAATGCAAATCCAAGGGACCATCACTACACCACATAATGATCTACTAGAAAGTATTCATTGCTTCTTCAGGTTTAGGAAACCAAGCAATGGTCTCTTTGGCACAGGAATGAACTTGACGAGCCAACCAATAGGCCAAGAAATAGCTGCAATTATAATGCATGCACCCCACTGCCCCCAGTTCAATCTCTCAGTATTTGCAAATTTCTTCAGAAACTCCACCATCAACACCTGAAGCACAATGGTTATCCCTATAATCCCCAAAAACAACTTGTTCTTGTGAATCCCTTGAAACACATTCTTCTTCTCCAACTTCCTTGCGTTAAACTCATTGAACACTTGGCATAACACAAATGTGTTGAAAATCAAAGTGTCATTTACCCTTGAACTCACCTCAAATATGGCCTCACCCTTGAACTGTAACGTCAATAGAATTGTGATCTGGTATAAAGCTTGGGCTAAGAGATTTCTCCACATGATGTTGGTGATGAGAGGCTCAGTTCTACCCACTGGGAGATTGCCCAATAACTCCCTTGTAGGCTTCTCTGTTCCTAAAGCAAGAGCACCCAAAGTATCCATTATTAGGTTCACCCACAATAGCTGCACTGCAGTTAATGGCACTTCTCCTGCTGATACTGCTGCCACAAAGTTAATTGCAAGAGCTGCAACATTTACCGTAAGCTGAAATTGAATGAACTTTTGGATGTTGTTATAAACACATCTTCCCCATTTAAGAACTGTGACAATTGAGGCGAAATTATCATCCAAGATAACAATGTCTGAGCTTTCCTTTGCGACTTCAGTGCCTTGAATCCCCATCGAAAGTCCTATATCAGCTTCCTTTAATGCCGGAGCATCATTGGTGCCATCTCCTGTGACTGCAACTACATGACCTTTCTGTTTGAGGCATTGAACCATAAGGAGCTTGTCAAAGGGAGAGGATCTTGCCATAACACAAATTTTCTCCACTTTGTTTAGTCTTTCCTTGAGAGACAAGTTTCGAAAAACCTCACCTTCGATGACTGCTTCAGATGTGTCTTGATTAGGTTGAAGGATGCCGCATTCTGTGGCTATGGCTTTGGCTGTGAAAATATTGTCTCCTGTGATCATTTTGACATTCACTCCCGCTTGTTGGCAATTGTTTACAGCGTTCTTGACTCCTGGACGACATGGATCCTTAATACCAACAAGTCCTAAGAGGGTGAGCCCTTCTTCTCTTACATCTTTGATTCCTCTATCATCTTCTTCAGCTACTTCTGTATGTGCAAAAGCAATACACCTAAGGCTGCTGGCCGCCATCCCTTGAATGATTTGCTCAAAGACTAGCTTTTTGTCATCGTCAAGATCTTTCATATTGCCAGAAGCATCGTAGTACTTTGAACACAACCTGAGCACCATCTCAGCTGCTCCTTTCCAATGTGCATGGATTTTGTCGTCTGCCTTCCTTTTAATCAAAACCCCACTCCTTTTCTTCTTTGAATTGAAGGCCTCCACATGAAGGATGGTAAAACTTTGTGTCAATTCCTCCATGTTCATGCCCAAATCAAGAACAGCCCATGAAAGAATGGCCTTTTCTGTTGGACTACCTGAAAATTCATATTCAGAATTTTTTGTTTTAGACTTGTAAACACTACCTGTGGTGTTAAGGGCAACCCCTTCTTTGATTAGTTGTAGGACATCCGAATGAACTGATGATTGATGAGGTTCCTCTTCCACAGGTTGTTGTCCAAGCCAGAACTTCGTCACTTTCATCTCATTAAGCGTGAGTGTGCCAGTCTTATCGGTACAAATGGTTGTGGCTGATCCCATTGTCTCGCAGGCAGAGAGCTTCCTCACCATAGCCATATCAGCCATCATCTTCTTCATGGAATAAGCAAGTGTCAATGTCACAGCCAAAGGAAGCCCTTCTGGAATCGCGACCACGACAATAGTAACGGCAGCAGCAACGATTCCCACAACTCCATTCATTATGTCATCAAACTTAGCGCTGCTTTCGTTGAACTCCTTATTCCCATTCTCATCAGTTGTGTTTCCTGTGAAGTAGCGAACTAACATAACAACAAGAACAAGAAAAGCCACTGCCAAACCAACCTTGCCAATGGCAGAAGTAAGCTTATTGAGGCGTTCTTGCAGAGGAGTTTCTTCATTATTGTCTCTGCTTATGGAACCCATCATTTGACCCCATGTTGTGTTGGTACCAACGGAAGTGACGAGCATCTTGGCAAACCCATCAGCCACCTTTGTCCCCGAAAACAAAAATGGGTTTTTTCCACCATTAATCTCTACGTGGTCGCTCTCACCTGTCATGCTTGACTCATCAACTTGCAGAGAATGGCCATCCAGGAATAAGCCATCAGCAGGAACTTGGTCTCCAATCTTCAGCCACACAACATCGCCCACCACGATGTCGTATATGGAAACTTGTTGTCGGCGACCACTTCGTACAACATCGACTTGGATGTTATTGCTAACCTGGGACAGCTTGTCGAATTGTCTGCGCTGTCTGAAGTTACTGATGGAAGATACAGCAATAACTAGAAAAACAGCAACGAAGATGCTTCCACCTTCGTACCAGCCTTCCTTGATTCCATTCTCTTTGATGCCGAAGCCAAGAGACAGAGCAGCACAAACCAAGAGAATGAGAATGGTGGGGTCCTTGAAGCCTTCAATCACAAAATGAAAGAAGCCTCTTATAGGTGGTTTGGGATAGGTGTTAGATCCAAACGCGTCGCGCCGTCGCATGACGTCACTGGGATCATCATCATCATCACCGCCTTTGACTCCATTTTCAATGTCGGTTTTTAGAGCCGAGACCACGCCATGCACCCCACCAATATTTTGCAGGGTCTCTTCATTTTTCTCCTTCACGAGATTGGTGAGTGTGTTTTGGCTAACACTGAAGAAGGAATGATCTGTGTCTAAATCGATCACAGTATAGGAGGAACAGGGTGACAGCTTAGGCTTGTTCTTGATGGTGGTGGGGGAGGGAAGCAAAGTGGATTTGAAGTGAGACAAGAGAGCTCTGTAACAATATATACTAACAAATGCAGAGCGCCATTTTTTGTTGGATTTGCTAAGATTCTTTGCGGATGGCAGAAGTGTCTGTATTGTCTCCATACCTGGCAAAAATGCCATTGACATGTTTGCTTTAATAGGTAGAAACTCAGAAACCTGTATGGGCAGTGAGCTATTATGAGGCTATCTAGAAGCTTAATAATATAAATGCATATATATGTATCTAAGAGATGACGTCTCAGGCTCTGTGTGTGTGTGTGTGTATAGCAATGAAATAGAGGAATGCAAAGTGTAACGTTTCTGAAACTGAAGAATGAATAGCAGGATGGTGAATATGCAGAAAGCTTCTTGAGGGCTTAATAGCGTGTGTGTCTATAAGACCTTATTTATGGATGCTATATATGAAATATACATATATATATATATATATGAACAAAAGAACTAATATTATATGTATCTATAAAGCTGTATATATGAAATATGAAGACAGGAGAGTTTCTGTACCTGAAGAATAGAAGGAGAGATAGCAGAGAATTTGAAATGCAGAGTAAGCTGAAGAAGTGAAAGCTTAATGGAGGGTGTGGATATATATGATATACAATGGGATGACGATATGTATTTATATGTGGGCAATAAGTTTCCCTGTAGGCGAAGTCAGGTCGAAATGAAGAATTCTTTGCAAATAAATAATTATTACACGCGGAACAGTATTTGATACGAATCTCTGGATTTGCTGTAACAAAACAAGGAAGAAACGTTGAGAGTTTCAATTACGAGGTTTCGCAGGAAGGTTCAGAGTTGCGTGTCTCTTTTCGTCCCTCTTTGCTTCGAAAATAGGTTCAAAGTATTCTGACTTCAAATTCAAGTTTATAGGTAAGAATATTATTCACATAAATATCCATATATTAAGAAATACTCCTCCAGTCGTTGTTGAGTTGGGTTTGGTTCTAAATATAAGACCCATTTTTCATATTTATCAATTTTCTCTAAACTACCTCTATGGATACTTCTTCAACCATAATCAAATAGAATAGGGAGATGAAGTATTAAGAAAAATGATTATGGTGTTTTAGGAAAAATATATCACTTTTCTTATAATTAACCAACTTACCTAACTTCCTTAATCTAATCAAATTAGTTAAATGGGTCTTATATTAAAGACCGGAGGAATATTTTACTACGTATTGCTATGTGTAATTAATTTGAATTTTTGTAACTATCGATCATCTGCATTCTGCATGAGTTTCTTCGCACGATGATTATTTGGTAAATTTTATAATAATACTAGTATACGTTTTTCATTTATAAATTTCACACCTAAATTTTTACTTGCATATACACGACAAACGACATGAACGCGTGTTATAGGTAGGATCGATGTGGAAAAGAGAGAGAATGATTCATGCAGCACTAAAATGACAATAAATGAAATTCCCATGTCAAAAATAATATCGGAACAACCAAAATATTGCTCGATGGAGAAGCATCCTTTGAACGTCACTTCCTTTTAAAAATAGGATTCTCCTTTTAGTTGCGTGGAATCGCAGTTAAGTTTTTTAAAAAATTAAATTAAATATGAAAAATTGAAATAAAAATTAAAATATAAGACATCAATAAAATTCAAAATATAGCAAAGAATTGCGATTACAAATGGTAATAAACAGATAATAGATATTTTATGATTTAAAAATAAAAAATGAGATAATTATTTTTTTAATAAATAGTACTCCTCCGGTCCTAATTATAAGACCCAATTGACTTATTTGAGGAGATTAAGGAAGTAAGTTAAGTTGGTTATTTATAATAAATAAGTGTTGTCATTCCTAAAATATCCTTGCTAATTAAGTATATTGGCTAAAACTATCATTATTAAAAAGATTGTCTTGGAAAAAAATGCATAAATATAAGAGACAAAATGGATTGGGTCTTATAATTAGGACCAAATAAAAAGTCAAATTGGGTCTTATAATAAGGACCGAAAGAGTACATATTTAATACTCCTCCGATCTTTAATACAGGACTCAATTCTTGAGTTGGTTTTAGTCCTAAATATAAGATCCATTTTTCATATTTATCAATTTTCTCTTAATTACCCCTATGAATACTCCCTCAAGTATAATCAAGTAGAAGAGGGAGAGGAGGTATTATAAAATATGTTTATGGTGTTTTAGGAAAAATGTGTCACTTTTCTTATAATTAACTAACTTACCTAACTTCCTTAATCTAATCAAATTATTTAAATGGGTTTTATATTAAGGACAGGAAGAGTATTATTTTTTGTGGGGCAGATTGAATATATGCCGTCAATGTCAACATAGCAAAAGTTAATCTTCATATAGAGGTATTTGGTTTTTGGCCGAAAAAAGTATAGAGGCATTTGGTTGGGATTTAAGTGCAAATTGTTGCGCGTCAGAGAATGCAATTTTCTCATAAGAATAAAAAGCATTCGTTTTGCTGTAACAGTGAATTCCAAAAAATAATTTTTAATTTAAAATTTATCATTTTAAATCTAAACTATTAAAATTATATCTTAAGAGTATAGATTCCAGGGATGTTTGAATTACTACATTTTTTTAAAAGCATTTTTTTAATAAATTAAGATAAACTCTTTTATATACTACTACCTCCGGTCCTTAATATAAGACCTAGTTTGACTTTTATTTTGGTCCTAAATATAAGACCCCAATATACTTTATCTCTCATATTTAGGTATTTTTTTCCAAGATAGTCCTTTTAATAATTGTAGTCTTAGTTAATATAGTTAATTAGTAAGGATATTTTAGAAAAAACAACACCTATTTATTACAAATAATTAATTTAACTTCTTTCCTTAATTCTCTCAAATTAGTCAACTGGGTTTTATAATTAGGACCGGAGGTAGTAGTATTTATTTTGTATATTGTACATTTTTTTTTTTTTGGGTCAGCGTAGGTGCTGAATCTGTTCTGTTTTGTCGGGGTGTGGGCTGTCGACAGCCGCTAATAGCGCTTCGTCGTTAAAAATCATGACGCGGCAGTGGGAACACGAAGATATATCCAAATTGGTCGTCAACACGTGTGTGTAGAGAACCTGAAACGAGTGGCCTTGTTTGACTTGTAAGGTTCAAGAAGCATCCCATCACAATGTTGGACCTCGGGTCCCCGCTCCATTGTTGAGTAGCCGAATTTTGACTATGATTAAGTTTTTATCATATCAATTTCTTTGAGATTAAATTCTGATTTAATCCATTAGATATTATAAACATATATATTATCTGAATATTATAAATTAAATCACTTATTTAATTTATATTATATTTAATTGGGTGATTATTTTAATTAATGGACTGAGCTAGTCAGCCGAAATATAATCTTACTCTATTATTTTATTTAATTAGGATGTTTTCTAATTTGCCAATCAAATAGTCCGGCCTATTAATGGCAGGCCCAAATCCAAAGTTCAACAAAAACCCAACCTTAAGTTTACTGGTAACGTCATTAAAAAGTAAAATTTGATTTTTGAGAGTTTTATTTTATTTTATTTTTTGAGATTTTTTATTGGATCAGTTAGGTGGGATTTATTTTTTGACTAAAGTATATATTTGATCTTTTAATTTTATACAAAATTTTAATTTAGTTTCTTAACTTAAAAAAATATATTTTTAGCTATTTAGTTCTAAAATCGTTAGACTTAAAGGATAATTTTTTTAATAAAAATCATGATTGTTTTGAAAATAAACTTAATATATTAGCATTTGAGAATGTTTTATCAACATTTAATATCTCAATGTCATTATGTTTTGTTAACAATTTCAATGTCAAAAGACTAAAAATATACATTTTAAAGCAAATACATCAAATCAAAACCCTATATAAAATTAAAAGACTAAATATTTTAACTTGAAATGATGTTGTTTTGATTTTAAAAGAATAGTTATTTATCAAATTTGTGCTTTACTAACTATATTTTATTCGATTACATATGCTTTTTATATGAATGCTACATTTATTTTAATATATTTTAATTTAAATATTATTCTTTTCAAGATTATATATGAATATCATTTTTCAGATTTTAATTAAATCATGCTATTGCCAGCCCCAAAAAAAAAAAAAATACTACTCCTCCGGTCCTAATTATAAGACCCAATTGACTTATTTGATGAGATTAAGGAAGTAAGTTAAGTTGGTTATTTATAATAAATAAGTGTTGTCATTCCTAAAATATCCTTACTAATTAAGTATATTGGCTAAAACTATCATTATTAGAAAGATTATCTTGGAAAAAAATGCATAAATATAAGAGACAAAATGGATTGGGTCTTATAATTAGGACCAAATAAAAAGTCAAATTGGGTCTTATAATAAGGACCGGAGGAGTATTATTTTTGCATGATTGAGTAGATCTCAATTTAACCACATTTTAGACATAATTTTTCGTTCTTGATATAGAAATATTTTGGTTAAAAAATAAAAATCTAAATAAAATATTAAATATTTTTTGTTTAGAAAAATTGTGCTCAAAATAAATTAAGTATATCGACATGCGAGCGAACGCAGTGGCAAACTTACACGTCTTAAACACGCTTTTTTTTTTTGGGCCATTAAAACACGCTTGTTAAATCAACAAAATGATAACCTTATCCCTTAAACTGGGTTTTGGAAACCGAGTTTCTATTACGAATTAATTCTCTGTTCCCCATGAAACCGTCTGGATTCCCTGAAACAGGATCGTTCACACTTCTAATTTGATTCTTTGTCGAGAATGAGAAATTTACATTCACACAATGTTTTTATCATATAATTTCAGCACCAAAATGTACAGATTATTGTGAAGTTACTTTTTTTTTAAAAAAAAAATCTGACTTATAAAACCAAAAAAAAAAAACAAAGCAACAATTCGATCCATAATTAGTGTTAGAATATTTTTAAAATAAAAAGATGTGTTTTTGAAAAATCATGTCTTTATGTAAATTTATTAAATTAGTAAATTTATATGAGTTGTTATGTCTTTATGTAAATTAATGAATTTATTTGAGGAGTTGTGTTTTCATATAAATTAATATATTTATACGAAGAGTTATATAGAAAGTTATAATACTAAAAAACACCACATATTAAGTATCTTTTATTTATTTAAATTATGCTGGTTTATGAACCAACATATGATTATGACTTTTTATTTAATAAGGTATCACTTCAAAAGGCATATCTTCAAGGCATCACTCTATGGTCTATATAAACCCCTCACCATCACTTCATTTGCACACAATACAATACAACACAAGCATATTAAGATCAAACACATTATCTTTATCTTTAAGTGTACGCAGAGATATAATCAAATTATCACTTTGTAAAAGTTATTATTATCTTGCCTTGAATTTTAAAAATGCAATCCATATTTAAGGGTCTTGATTGTGTTCGAAAAAAATTAGCTGGTCAATCTAACTTACACCCTATAAAATAAGAATACATGGAGACGAATTAAAGCTCAAGAAAAATGTCGCACCGGCCTTGAAAACAACGTGCAATGTGGATTACATTTTTCTTCATCTCCTCTTCTTGTATCCCGCCAACAATTAGTAAGTATGGAAAGTAATATTAATTATCAAATTATGATTTAATAGCATGGAGATAATGACCTTTTTTTTTTTTTCCTAAAATAAACTTGTTGTTCCCTCCTCAACAGCATTGAATCGCAATCTAATGATTTAAAAAAGCTCAATGAAAGTGAACCTCAGGACGAAAATGTACAAATTATTGGTCAAAGTATATGGGAAAAAGACAATAAAATACCCTCAAAATTACTAAATGACAAATTAGGGTAGGTAAATTTCAAAATCCTAATTCAGACCCCAAATACCATTTTGGAATTTTCAAATGTTGTAAAATTACACAAATGCCCTTTACTTGTTTTTTTTACTTTTTTTAAAATACTGTCACATCAGCAATTCCAACCACCGGAGCTCCGGTGACCGGTTGTCGGAGTTCCGGTGACTACTATTTCTTATGTATTGACTACTCTTTTTTAGCTATTGACTACATTTATTTTTAAATTCAAATGACTACTCTTATTTATGTATTGACTACTCTTTTTTAGCTATTGACTACATTTATTTTTAAATTCTAATGACTACTCTTGCTAAGTTATTGACTACTTCAGTAATGCAATTTACTACTCTTGTGTAGTCAATAGCTATATAAAAATATTTATTAGAACTTTGAAAACAAAAGTTGTTAATAGTTAAAATAGAGTAGTCAATAGCTATATGGAAGTAGTCACCGACAGTAAGAACAATGTTGTCATTTTACAAGATTTGAAAATTTCAAAATGGTAGCTGGGGTTTGAATTGGGATTTTGAAATTTATCTACCCTAATTTGTTATTTAGTAATTTTGAGGGTATTTTACTGTCCTTTTTCCAAAGTAAATTCTCTTTTGTTAATAAGAAATTAGTTGATTAATTAGCCTTTTGTAAACTGCCTGAGGAAGTGCAAGTTAAATATTATAATATCGCATTTGGCGATGAATAAATTAAAATTGGTCAAGTTCAGTTGACCAAACCGATAATGTTGACCAATTTAACTTAATCCCATCTACAAATTTTGATAACCTAATGCTTGCCACTTTATTAATGTCTATGCAAAGTGACGTCTACAAATTTTATTAATATCTTAGTTCTTAATGACTTTTATATTGAAATTTCAGTTCTTCACATTTCCCTTCACGTTACCTAGTACCCACGTTGCTAGGCATATGGTTTAACAATAAATAAATAAAAATATCAATCGCATAGCCCTTTTTAAAATAATGTCGTGAAATTTTATGGTTTTGAGAAAAATATTTCATTAAAATTATGCAAGGATGATTGATACAATCTATTTTGAGTCATGAATATGAGTTATTTTGCACATGATTAAAAGATGTACATATAAAATTTCGTTTTGAAAATAACTACAAGTTACCCCATAGCAATGGAGGAAAATTTTAAATGATGCATATCTTTTAGAAAATAATTATTAAATATATAAAAACTGACTAATTAACCTGACGTCAAGTAACTTTTTTATATTCTCATCCATGGAAACTTATTATTTTGGAATAAATTTCATAAATTTTTTTGTTTATATTTTCATCCTGAGTTAGATAATTAATTTATTATTTTAAAAAATTAATTATTTATGACAGATGTGTTGATTTTTAAAAAAATATTTTTATTATATTGCCTTAAGGATGGAAACTTTCATTGGCATATGCATTCCATTGCGATAGTTTAGAAAAAAAAATTATTAAATTAAAGATAAAATAAATTAAGATTTTATATTTAAAATCAAAACAAACATATCAACTAGTTTTAATATTTAGGATCGAAAAATGTAGAATTTTTCTCTCAAAAATATGATATAAAATTCATGTGATTATCTTTGAACACTGAAAATATGAATTAATTTACTTCTTTGTCGTGTGTTTATTTTATTTAAATTGGTCCTTATAATAACTTATAACAACTTAATAAGGACTGGAGTAGTATGCGATAAATGTTTTCATGAATGCAATGAGCTTAATATTTTTTTAAGTAAATTCATGAGTCCAAACTTTTAAGGCAAAATATATTGGCACAACAACCTATTTGGCTATTTAGATATGTTAATATTTAAATTTGACTTCCAAAAGAAAAAAATAAATTAATAAAAAGTTGACAATTTGACCAAGAAAAAAAGTGTTGTCCCTTATGCGTTAACAAGTTTTTTTTTTTGGCCAGCGCTAACAAGTTGAAAGAAGGGACTAATTAGTAATGAATTTCATATAGGAATAAAATAAAGATTGTAACCACCAAAAATCAAATATATATATATATATATATAGAGAGAGAGAGAGAGAGGGAAGTACGGGATTAGAATTTGCTTAAGTCAGCCTCAATTAAGAGACAACAATTATTTTTCGAGAAAAAAACAGAAACAACATGTTGGAAAAATAAAAAATGGGGACGACGTATGCCACGTGTGAGGGGTGATTTACATTAAGTTTCCGAGAAATAATTTCAAGCATGATATATATATGGTCAATGGTCAAAGTATTCGTTGATTTTATTTTACTTTTCCTCTACAGCAATTCTCTGGAGAAATGGATATCAATTATTATTATTATTGTTATTATTATCAGGACTAAAATATATATTTGGTCATTTAATTTTATATAAGTTTTAATAATAGGACTTGAATCTAGCAAAAAAAAGATTAGTTTCTTACAATGTGTTAAATCAATGTTTGAATTCTTACTGGTATATGTATCTATATTTAGGGTCTAATAATATCTTGAATATGATTGTTTTTAATAGGATGAGGCCTATACATAGCAAAAAAAATATTATATAAGATTTTAATTTGATCTCTTAAAAACTTATATAAACTTGAATCTAGCAAAAAAAAGATTAGTTTCTTACAACGTGTTAAATCAATGTTTGAATTCTTACTAGTATATGTATTTATATTTAGGGTCTGATAATATCTTGAATATGATTGTTTTTAATAGGATGAGGCCTATACATAGCAAAAAAAATATTATATAAGATTTTAATTTGATCTCTTAATTTAAAAATATGTTTTTATTTTTTAATTTTAAAATTATTAATTTTAAATGATGATTATGTGTAAAAGCTAGTATTGGAAATGTTTTATCAAGGTAACATTTAACATCTGAGGATGATACTTCTTTTTTCCCCTTAACAATTTTAATAACATTTACAGCGGCAGCACGTGGAGGTCCAAAAAACTAGGGATTAAAGTGCTGGTACTTTATGTCCTTATCCATTATTCTTTGTTTTGTCAGCAACCTTATCCATTAATTCATTGAAAGGACATAGTAGTTGCTTATGAATTTTCTATTCGAATGAGGGGAAAAAAAGTACGAGTGAGATTACCCAAACCGGAGCATTGACCAAACATTATTGAAAAAGTGTAGACTTGGAATAAAATGGGTCAACTTTCTAATTGCTCCAAAAAAGTAGTATAATATGTGGCAATCAATAATTGACAGCTGGTCAACAGCATGAGAAAAAATTGTGCAACGTTCCGCAGGGAAATTTTTGTTCATTGCCCGAGAAAATCTTCCCGTAAAGAGGGCAAAAAGAGTATGTAGATATTTAATTAAGATATTTTTTTGTTGTAAATAACGAGAGCCAGGCAGGTATGAGATCCATTATTATTGCCCGTCGAAGCGGAGTCTTCGTTGGAGAGTCTAGGGTCTCTCCTAGGGTTTTGTCGAAGCGGAGTCTTCGTTGGAGTTCTCTCCATCGCGGGAGATTTTAGTAATGGCGTCTTGGGGTTTCGGCAGTTTCATGCTCGAGATTTCGTCAGGGAAGGGATGGGAGGTGTTTGCTAAGGATGCGATAGGAGATTGGGGCTGGCTTTCCAATGAGATGGAGCAGGGGTGTATGCTTCGGGAAAAAGGAGCTCTGAGTTTGGCGGCAATGATTCAGAAGGCTGGCAGGGATCTTAACATTTATCAGCTCGGAGGCTTTGAGAGGGTGGGGATCAAGGCTTGCAAGGTAGTTGAGGAGTTGATAATGCTGGGTGAAGCTTCATTAAAGGTTGGAATCAAGACTCTGAAGAATCTGAAGTTTACCACACTGAAACCGTGGAACGGTCTAAAGCTGGGATCGACGGAAGCTCATCCTACTGATACTTGCTTTCTGAGGGTTGGTGGCTGGTTCACAGCCACCCAAGCACCATGAGGGTTCTTCCTCAATGCTACCAAGGGTGGGGGGGATCTCTGGGTGTGCATTTGGTGGTTAGGTCTCCCCTGTTTGTTTTTAGGATTAAGTACTGTGACTTGTTTTTGTTCTTCCTTTTGTGGCTGTCATGTTTGATCTGTGCTCACCTTTTCTTGTGGGTTATTTTTGTTTGTGCTGGATGCTGGTTTACTTCTGCCATGATCACTGTTTCTTTGGTATTTGTTTTCAAATTCCAGAGGTCTCTTCACCCTTCTGTCATAGAGGGGTCTGTTGAAGCTGCTTTTGTTTTTGCAGCATTGGCATCAAAGAGGGTGGGCTCGGGAGAGCATGTCTTTGGACAACCACCCTCTATTGCTCTTTCTGTTGATCATGGTGGAATAAAACCTAGCCTCCTCACCTTCAACCTGCAAGTTCAGGCTAGTTGTCTTTATTCGATTTGTCTCTGTAGTTTTGTGGTGTCGCTTGGCTTTGGCCTTCGTTTCTTTTCTGTTTCTGCTTAAGTGTCTGTATTATGTTCTTGTTTTAATGATATTAAGCTTTTCCGGTCAAAAAAAAAAAAGGCAGGTATGAGATCCAAGCCTAAATATATATACTCTTTTGATCTTATTTATAAATCACTTTCAACATATTTTATATAGATAAAGAAAAATCTTAAATTTTAATAACTCTCATTTAAAATTTAATAACTTTTTAACTTTATCCTTATTTAATATATATTATATCTCATATAAATAAAGTGAAGACAATAATAAATGAAGGGTAAAATTGTATATCAATACAAAAAATTTCTCTCAATACTCTGTAAATAGGATCAAAAAATGTTTTCCCTCTCTGCCGTATAAATAGGACCAGAAGAGTATATGATTAACACCTAAGGGCTTAGAAAGGTGTTATTATCATTTTTCAGTGTATTCTTATCAATATATGAGTTTTAGGTATTCTTTTATTAGAAACAATTTTATTCAAGATACTGGGTATTAGATGTGAGTACATCTCACAGTGAAAGTTTAAACTTTAGTTTAAGTGAAAATTTAAACTTTAGTTTAAGACGTTATGAGAGACTAACTTCTTAAAATTAAAAAAAAAAAAAAGAACTTTATGATTTTCTATTTCAATCTCAAAAAAAAAAAAAAAACTTCATCAAAGAATGAAAACTTAGAATAATGACGTGCCACGTTTACCTTGAAATCAAAATTTATGCACAGAGCCCTGCTTGTCATACTGTTGAACCAATTTTAGTGTCTCAAACCCATCCACATAATTACCCAAGGATTATTACCTAAACTCATAAAATTAAACTCATAAGAGTGACTAAATTCAATAGAAATAAAAGCTCATAGTAGTGCAGATCCTTCTCAACCATCACATGTAAGATTTGAAAGTCAAGGATTTAATGGATGAGTATGATTCTCTTATCCCTCTTCCAATTCCAACGTGTAAAACGCTCCATGACAACTATCATATCATTAAACAACAATATGAACTCTTCATTCATTTAGCAATAACACAATTCTAACTTAATCTTGTTCATCTTTTTCAATCCTTATTTTCACTGTAATCACTCAACTAGATCCACATTAAGAGGATTTTTAGGGGAAAAAAAGGATATCAAGTGCTTAATAAATTTTGAAAAATAGTATATAAAATGAAAAAGCTTTTAAATATGTCTTGTGCCTCGACAAAATGAACGTAATTTTTGCTAATACAAGAACATTAACTAAAAATATAAAAAAAATCATATCTTTTATAGAATATTCAATATAATAAAATTGAAGTTCCTCATGTAATGATAACTTCTTCATACTTTACATATGCTCTTAAGATTTTCAAGGATTCAAAATAATGTTTTTGCATGTTAGTACCCACTTTATTTTCAGTATGAGATCCTTTTTTCCTTTAAAGGGGCAAAAATTAATGACATAAGATTACAAGTAGAATCAAACCCTAATTAATTGAATGTTTTGGGTTTTTGGAAGATAATTCCAAAGACTGAATCTTATTTTAAGAAAAATACTTCCAAGCAATTAAAAAATCTGATTCAAGGTCCTTAATTAATTGTCCAATAAAAATAAGCTTGTGGGATGTAAATATGCCAACTGAGTGACTAAAGTCATTTTCACATATACGGTTTTTTATTTCAATGGTCAAATATTTTGAAACGTATATTTCTTTTGGAAATTTGAGGACCTTTTGTGTTGTTAATTTTGAAACAAAGGGCCTGGTTGGCTGTCAATCATCCCATGTTTATACACTTTTTTTTGGGGACAAATTCGGGCTTATTTGGTTTACACATTATAAATGAGCAGAAAATAAAGAAAAAAAAATTCAACCAAATGAACATGAAAGAAAAGAAGTGACATTTGGCATGTAAAGTTTCTGTATGATTGGTTGAAAATATTGAGTTCATGCGAAGTAAAAGAAGAGTAAATTGTTATGATACCCATAGAATAAAGATAATAAAATAAATACTAACATTAGGATATAAATAAAATAATAATATAGATTATTTTAATAGTATAACAAAAAAATAAATTTATTTAGTACAAAAAATCTTTTTTATTCAAAATTCTTCAAGTTGCCTATCTTATTAAGATTGTAGAAAACTACAAGTTTTGCTATGTAAGATAAGGAAAAAAGGGCACAAAATCATCTACAACATATCACTTTTTTTTAGGGGATTAGTCAGTGTAATAATTTCATGGTGATTAATTAACAAAATGGGCTTTTTTTAGCTGAAAAAAATTATAATTTTGGATTTTTCTTTAGTTTGAAAACTAAATTAAGCGAAACCACGTTTATGATTATCACTTTCGCATTCGAATTTATTCTCGTAGGAGGGAAGAATTCAAAGGTGTTTTTTTTTTTTTTTTTTGCCAGAACCTGAAAAGGGTATTCATTGTTCAAGGATTTAATCTCTCTTTCCCACGAAAACCTAACAGTAAACAAAAAGCCACACTAGGGAAAAAAAAAACTGTGAATAAAAACCCACACTAGAAGAAATAATATTATTAAAAAAAACCAGCCTCTTAAAGTCAAGCAATTTTTTTTACAAGGGAGAAAACATTAAAAAAATGAAAAAGGTTATAAACAACAATTATTAGACCCATCAAATTAATATCGCCAATCAAGTATTCACTATTCATTGCTTTTTCACGTTCAAGAAACTTAGCAATGGCCTCTTTGGGACAGGAATGAACTTCACCACCCAACCAATAAGTCAAGAAATAACTGCAATTGTAATACACGCACCTCACTGCTCTCAATTCAACCTCTCAGTATCTACAAATTTCTTTAGAAACTCCACCTGAAGCACAATGGATATTCTTATGATCCCCAGAAACAATTTGTTCATGTGAATCCCTTCAAACACATTCTTCTTCTCCAGCTTCCTCGTATTGAACTCATTGAACACTTTACATAACACAAGTGTATCAAAGTGTCATTAACATTTGAACTTGTGAAGACTGTTCTTCCAAAACCCATTTATATTAAATCAAAGAATGAAAGATTGGTCATAATAGAAAAGAAGAAATCTTAAAAGCGTAAAATTCTTATCATGGTTAAAAGAAATAAACTTACATAAAAAATAACCCATATTATGAAAAGGCTTTACACATCTAGCATGATTTAAAGATAAAGCACTATCTTGTTGGAATAGATTAAATTAGTTCATATCATCTCTTAACTTGGGCCTTAAACTTCTAAAGTTCAGAAATAGCATTCAATTATTAACCCAAACAAAACTCATACTTTCAAACGCATGAACTGATAAATCATTTTAAAATGAGCTAGGGAGTCCATTAATCAAAAGTCAACACTTCCAAAAGAGTGCCACATGCAAAGTCTTAGAGGCCTCTTGCCTTCTAACAGCACTCCCATCTAGAGCTAGGAATTAGGGCCGGCCCGGCCCTGGGCTGGCGGGCTTAAAAGGGTCGGCCCTCCATGGCTGGAATTTTAAAAATATCCCAATTTGCTAGGCTCGGCCCTTAAGTTAGAGGGCCAGGGCCGGCCCGCGGGCTTTTGACCCGTTTAAGAAAAAAATACTATTTTTAATATTTATTATATTTTTTATAAAAATATAAAAATAAACCAATGAAATTATTAATAAAAGACATAAATATGAATAAAATTAAGTCACAAATATAAAATATCATCATATATAAATATTCATCAACATCTAAAACATTCATTAACAAGATAACAACATCTAAAAGTTTTATCTATAATGCAATTGTGCAATAAATAAACACTATAATTAATCTTTTGAAACTTCATCATCACTATAATTAATTACTTTTCTTCATAAGTATACTTTTCTTTCGTGACAAAAATATCAAGTTTTTCTTCTTTATAAGAATTTTATTTTTAAATTTTGCAATCTAAGTATTATTTTACTTTAATGTGAGAAACATTGCTCTTGAAACTCATGAATTTCTAATTCAAATTATAGAATCACAAGTTATATAAGTATAAAAATATTCTATTATCAAATATATATATATATAGTTTAAAAATATCAACGCATATAATATAAATCAAATCATTATTAAAGTCCAAATTAACCCATTTTTTAAAAATTTAATTGGATAAATTATTATCTAAAACTAAATTTACTTTTAAAATGATAATAATAACTAAATATTTGAAATATTATTAACAATGTAAAAAATTAATAACATTAACATTATATAAAAAATTTTAAAAAATAAAAAAATATAAAAGGGCTTAAAAGGGCCGGCCCTTTTAAGCCCTCGGCCCTCCAGGGCTTATTTTTCATTTTAAGAGAAAAATATCAAGCCCGGCCCTCATAATTTCAAAGCCTAAAAGGGCCGGCCCGACGGGCTCGGCCCGTTTTCCCGGCTCTACTCCCATCAAATAGCAACAATCAAAATTATTAGTTTATAACAACAGAATAGATGAGCCCTATGTGACAACATATAATAAATCAACACATAAAACAAAAGAAGGGAGGCAATATAAGCTATAATAGCACACTAAGCCTCCGGAGCCTTCCCTGATGGACCACCACCTAAACTATCACCTGAAGATAGTAGAAACTACGGAGTGAGACAAAAATCTTGGTAACCAGCTTTCCAATTAATCATATATACTAACATGTGCTCGTGGGGTATCAAGTAGGACAGTTATTAATTCTCAACAGATATAAATATATCAATAAAAATATAAAACACATATATTAAGATAATCTCAATCATCCAAACCCTCACTATGGGGGATCAATTAGACATATAGGCCTATTTCTCACTTTAGGGGACAAATAGGAAGCCATAAGGACTTATCCCTTACTGTGGGGGATAGAGGAAGCTAACCAATGTGCACTAATGGCTACCTTACCACGTGGTAGAATAGGACTCAACTCAAAATCCAAATAATAAGCAATCATTCACAATATAACAACAAATATATCAGTTTTTTCTCAATATAATCCATAAAATATAAATCATCTATTTTTCCAAATGGTTCAATCACAATTCTAAATGTCTCACAACACAATTTTCATAGCTCAAAAAGGTATAACATATCTCCTCAAATTCCAAATAGCACATCATTATTTCAAAATATCAAAATAGTCACAAACAACATATTAACATATATAACAAGTAAACAGTAGTTACCTTTCTTCAAAGCAATAAAAGAATTACCACAAGGTCAACTGCATGCTCAAACCAATAATTAATTTACACAATAAATATAATCACATATTAATATAAGCTAATTAATTAATTAATTAAGCTTATATATTTTAGTTAAAATTTTAATTTAATTTTATTTAATTGTATAAAATTCTTAATTTATAAGTTAAGGTTCAAACTTCAAAAAAGTTCTCTAATAATATATCCTCAGCATTTTCAACATTCTAAACCAAGTAAAATCTCGATAATATGTCAAACAACCCAAATAAATTATCTAACTTAATTTTAATTGGTAAAAATATGATAAATATATATCATAAATGACAGATTTTTCAACTAAAAAAATTAATTTAATTACTAAAAACCAATAAATGAACAAATCTAAATTGATTAAAATTAACTATTCATTTACCTCTAAATTCTTATAGTCATCTATTGTCAAAACTCAATACTTACTCCATAAATAAATCCCAAAATTTCCTCTAATCACTACAATGATACTGTCATTAGAACGCTTAAATATATAAAAATATTCATGAAGAAAGTTTGATATAAAGAAGTAATTTTAGGTATCTAAATTATTTTCAAAGTTTACCCTTTCCTTCAGAAATGGCAAACAATCCTCTCCATGCTCCCTCTCTCTATCTTTCTCTTCCGCTCCTGCTCCCTTTCTTTCTTTCTTTCTTTCTTTTCCACTCGTTCTCTTTTTATCTGTAACCTTCAACCGTTCCTCTCCCATTTTTTCTTCTTTTATTAATTCCTCCCTTCAACCATCCATCCCTATTTTCTTCTCCTTCGTAAATGTTGCCACCTTTTCCATTGAATTCAATAGACAAGGTGTTTTTTTTTTTAACTTTCTATTTTTTATAATAAAGTATTATTATTTTATTATAATCAAATATTGTTATTTTATATTATTTAATTATTTTTATTTTTTGAGATTTTTTATACTAATATAATATTCAGAATGTTACAACTCTCCCCATCTAAATAGAATTTTGCCCTCAAAATTCAAACAACTACACACAAAAATAAATAAAAAAAATAAAAGCAACTCAAGGTTCTTGCTAAGGAAATGAGTAAGGGTACTCGCAACGCATCCGTTCCACGATCTCCCAAGTGGCATCACCGAGACTCATGCGCTTCTAAAAGACCTTAACAAGGCAAATGGTCTTGTTCCTTAACTATTTGCCCTTAACATCCAAAATCTGCTCTGGTTTTGCTGGGTAGGTCAAATTCTCTCACAACTCGACCTCTTTGAGCTCAATAGCATGAGATGGATCTAGATGATATTTCTTTAACTGGGACATGTGGGACACGTCGTGTAAACTGGAGAGATGTGGTGGCAATGCAATTCAGTATGCAATAGGTCCAATTCGCTCTAAAATCTCATAATGGCCCATAAATAGGGGTGTAAGCTTCTTGGCCTTGATGGATTTGCCAACACATGTGATAGGTGAAACCTTAATAAATATGTGATCACCATCTTTAAATTCTAAAGGTCTCCTTCGACGATCCGCATAACTCTTCTATAGACTTTGGGCTGTTAACAACTTTTGCTTAATGAGCTTAATCTTTCTAGTTGTGATGTCCACTAGATCTGGGCCAATAACTGTTCTTTTTCTTAATTTAGTCCAACAAAATGGAGATCTACACTTCTTCCTGTATAAAGCCTCATAGGGTGCCATCTAAATACTAGAGTGATAGCTGTTGTTATAGGCAAAATCATCTAATGACAAGTGAGTGTCCCAACTGCTCTTTAACTTTATAGCGCAAGCCCTCAACATGTCGTCTTGAGTTTGAATAGTTCTCTCGATCTATCTATCAATCTGAGGATGATAAGCAGTATTAAACTTGAGCTTAGTGCCCATGGTTTCATGTAAGAACTGCCAGAAGTTTGATATTTGAAATAATGGACTCCGGCACTCCATGAAGCTGAACAATCTCATTTATATATAGCTTTGTCAATCGTTCCAAGGAGAAAATACTCTTGATAGGTAAGAAGTATGCTAACTTAGTCATTCTATTCACAATTACCCATATCACATCATAGCTAGTTGGGGTTCTTGGCATACTAGTGATAAAGTCTATGGAAATACTATCTCATTTTTATTGGGGAATATTGAGATTCTTTAATAGTCTTGGAGGCCTCTGATGTTCTATCTTGACCATTTGACATGTCATACACTTCAATGCAAAATCTGTGACATCCCTTTTTATTTTTGGCCACCAGTAGTTCTTTTTCAAGTCCTGATATATCTTATTTATCCTTGGGTGTATCATGTAATTACTTCGATGTGCCTCTTCTAGAATATCCTTTTTGATTTCCTCATTTTCAAGGACACAAATCCTTTTCTTGTACCTTAAGATTCCTTCTTCACTTATTTCATAATCAGGCACATCACGGGTCTCTACTTCCTCTCGGATGCTCAAAAATCGGTCATCCTCCATCTATGCGGCTTTTAAGTCTCGAAAGAACTCATAATCACCCAAAATTGAATGCAAAGTGGCCAGATCCTCATGTACCACTTGGAGATCTCTCAATCTCTCTAAGAAATAGTGTTCCTCCAAACTCATCTGAAACACATGCACCGTTTTCCTACTCAAAGCCTTTGCAACAACGTTAGCTTTACTCGGATGATACTTAAGCTCAAAGTCGTAGTCCTTGATGAATTCCATCCATCGGTGCTATCTATTATTCAGTTCCTTCAGTTTCTTGGTCAACTTAGTTAGAGGAATGGCAATCTAAGAAAATCCCTTAATAAACCTTTGATAATACCCTACTAAACCTACAAAACTTGTCACTTCCATCACATATTTTGGTGATTCCCATTTCAACATGGAATCAACCTTGCTAGGATCAATAGCCACTCCCTTAGCAGATATCACGTGTAACACCTCATTTGATAACCAATAAACTTTCTTTTAATCAATCAAATCACACAAATGCTTAGAGACTTCGTCCCAAACTATACAGGATCTCAATACTCTTTGCCTTAGAAGTCTCACTTCAACACAAATTATAACTACAAGTACTAATATAAAAAGTAGCCTTAAATAAGAAATTAATGAAAACTGATTTTTTTTTTAAAGAATCAGTCCCTAGTGTCATGGCAATTAAATATAATATAGCATAACATACTCAATGAGTACATTAGAGCCTTTAAGGCTCACCCATTTAGTGCATTCCCTTTATCCCTATAAGACTGTTCACCTGGAAAATGTTAAATAAATGGGGTGAGCACTAACGTCTTAGTAACCCAGAGTTTATTAACCATGCACATACAAACCATCACACACAAGTAATCATTAACTAGCTTATGTACAATTACAAAAATAATTTAAATAATCAACAACAAATATTGTCACTAAAGTTCATAATGGGCATATGCATATCATGTCTACATGTAATAGATGCTTCCTCCCTTATTACTCCATCCAATCTTATTCCACTAACGGGAGCAATAGGCTTATTCATAGGCTGGCCCCCACACTGGACCAACCAAAGCTACTCACTCTAGTACTCATGATGTACCCAGCCAAAGGTACAGAGCCAAAGCCTAGATTACGACTCCCCTCCTTGAAGAGGTAAACCAGGAGGTGTCATTGTCTCACGTTCCCCCTCTACAAACCTGGCCTGGTAAGTATTAAGGAACAGGGCCCTAAAAAAGCTAACCATTGTGCGTACAGTGGAGGCAAACCACGTGGTTACTATATATCACATAGATAAGTATCATAAACTTCAGCTCAACCACTAATGCATGTCATGCATATGCAACAATTCCAGTACATGCAAGCATGTTTGAAAGAAATAAATTACCAAAAATTTTAACAACTATAATCCTAACATAAACATGCTTAACAAGAGAATCCAAATAACACATATAATAATACAATCATATCCCTTTATCTTTTCATAGTCTCAAAAATTTACTTGCGTTTAAGCAAATGGAGTTATACATATATATATATATATATATATATATATAAATCAGTGTACATTTAATCATGACACACACACAAGGCTTGCACACACATGGAAAAACCCTAAGTTACCTGGTCCTCTCAAGCTCCCAAACAGTCAAATAGCAATTCCACACAATAAAATCTCTCAACAAGAGTCTACAAGAATAACACATATACAAAAAGTATTAATTTATAACTCAACACTGCCTATAATCATCTTAAGGCTATTCTAAAGTCACTCAAAAATTATTCTACAGTCTCACTGCTACTTTAGAGGACCCAAGATAAATATCATTAATTTTTTTCATAATTAAAATTCTATAAATATTACTACCTATTTTTTTTTAAACAATTGTAAAGTTACTTTGAAACTTTAAAATTACTTTGAAAGACTAAAATTTCATTATAACGTAAACATTACGCACACTCACGTGTGCATGTGTAAATATCTATATTAGCTATTTCAAATTAAATTGTTTCCTATTAAAAGAATATTAATTGAATATATAAATTACCTCAGTAAGATCGACATCAGAGCATCTGAAAAGTATGCATATTAATGTGTGAATGACATTCTTCTGGGTTTTCGATTGTGTGACAACCAAAGGAAAAAAGAAAAACACAAGGAAAAAGAGTGGATGGAAAGAGAGAAGGAATGATGGTGTGAAATAAGATGGAAGATGGTTGGTATATGTGTATATTTATTGTTGGAAGGCAACCGAAATGCTGGCAAAGAAAGAAGAAGATATGAACGATATATATATATATATATATATAACTGAGAAAGGAAAAATATGTATTTGGTGGATACGCACACATCTTTGATGGCAAAGAAAAGAACCTCCAACTAATCAAAGAAAAAAAGAATATGAAGGAAAGCAGAAAGAAGAAGAGGAGGTGGCTGCAAGGGGAAGAAAGAGTTATAGCACGGTAGATCTATCTTTAGGTTCTCTTCATTAGGTTAATTAAAGATGGATATATATATATATATATAAACAAAGACAATTATATTTTATCTGTTGTATATATATAATTTATAAAATTTTGAGTGTATTGATTTTAAAATTCTCCATCCATGCAGATAATAACTCAAAAATTTCATAACTAAATTTATCTGAATCTTTTAAAAATCTCAACAATCTTCTCATTATTACCCCAATATAATGCTTAATTTTTTTCGTAAAATAACGCCCTGGTCTATACAATATATATAAAGTATTTGTTTCAATAATATTTTATTTGATATCTTTTTTTAACATACTAATGGGTAAAAATTAATTTTACAACGTATAAACTTAGAAACTATAATATATATCATTCTTATATTCGAAATTAGACTTAACCTCTAAATTTGAAAAAATAGGATGTTACACCACATGACCTAAGAACTTCATGTCTCTAAGCCAGAACTCACACTTGCTTAACTTAGCATACAACTAGTGATCCCTAAATATTTGCAAGGCAATACGAAGATACTCTTGGTGTTCTTCCTCATTCTTGGAGTATATCAAGATATCATCTATAAACACCACAATGAACTTATCCAAGTACAGCCTGAAGATCCTGTTGATATAGTCCATAAACACCGTTGGAGCATTCGCCAAACCGAAGAATTACTAAAAACTCGTAGTGCCCATATCTAATGCGAAAGGCCATCTTCTGGATGTCTTCTACTCTGACTCTAAACTGGTGATATCTTGACCTTAAGTTAATCTTGGAAAACACTATTGACCCCATTGGCTGATCTAGCAAGTCATTAATACTAGGCAAAGGATACTTGTTCTTGATAGTCACTTTGTTCAATTGTCTGTAATCTATACACAATCTCAAAATCCTATCCTTCTTTCTTACAAACAGTACTGGTGATCCCCACAGTAAGACACTTTGTCTAATAAATCCTTTCTCAAGTAACTTTCAATTTGCTTTTTCAACCCTGCCAATTCAAAAGGTGACATTCTATACGGTGCTTTAGAAATTAGAGCTGTCCCTAGCACTAGCTCAATAGAGAACTCAACTTTCCTCTCTGGGGGTAAGCTAAACACTTCCTCAGGAAATACCTCAGGAAACTCCCTCACTACCTCGATCTGCTCAATATCAACTTCTTTATCTGTGGTAACAAAAAAGAAAACAGTGTAGGCCTGATAACCCTTCTGAATACACTTAGTTACTTGAGTAGTGAACAACCATAAAAGACCATTAATAGTCTCAACTATCATAGTGCACAAAGGAAAGGGTTACCATCTTCCTTTTGCAATCCAAAATGGCATTATTTGCTGATAGCCAATCTATGCCATTAATCACATCAATACCTTTGAGGGGTAGACAAATCAAATCAATCATAGACTCACGATTCTCAAATTTAAGCACAAGACTCAAACAAGCCAATGTGGTTAACACAGTGGCTCCCATTAGAGTTGACACTTTCAACAAGTAAGACAAATCATGCATTAGAAATTTAAACTTCCGAGAACAATCCGCAACAATAAAAGAATAAGTGGCACCAGAATCAAATCATGTCCTTGCAGAGAAACAGTACCTCTAATCAAATTAGGAGACGTACTGACCTCTTCTCTAGACAAAGCAAAAACTCTCCCTAGAACCATATATATGAAACTAGGGGTTTGCTACGGTGCCTTTGGACAATTGTAAGCTAAGTGTCCAAACTTATGGCATATGTAGCATTCCCAACACTGCCCTGCATGATTCTTCCCACATCTCAAGCAAGGACCACTAACACTTGGTGTGGATCAGGCAGACTCACAGTAGACACTTTGATCTCCTCCCATACGACTACCCTGAGCCAATTTCCTCTGCATAAAGCCTTCAATGGCTTAATCCTTTTGACTTTGGCTCTTTCTTTTTCCTGAGCTCTTAGAAACTACTTTTCTTATTGATTCCTCCTATTGACCTTATAAAACTAGATAACCTGCCCTGGCTATCCCGGCAATGGCTCTCCTCTACCTCTCAGGTCCTACTTGCTGTCATCCTGAGTTTTATGTAGGCATCCTCGAAACTTTTAAACTCGTATAAGGCCATTTGCTGCTTCAACTCTGGCATTGCCCATTCTATCAATTGTCAGGCTATCCACTCTAGGTTATCTTTCTGCTGCAGGTAGGTAACATGCTTAGAGAGGTCAATATACTTGGCAATAAACTCATCCTCATGTATGTTCTCCTGTCGAAGAGCATAAAAAGCTGTTTTTTCTTCTTGTCTAAGGGTTGGGGAAAAGTAGTTATTAAAGAACATCTGCTTGAATTCTTTCCAAGTAACTCCCGAGTCATCTATGCTGCTTCCGCACCTCCACCACCTCTTAGCTCAGTCCCTCAATAAGACCGTCGCCGCTTGTACCTCCTAATAGTTTTTGTTTAATTGGTTGAGAATACTGAGTTCATGCAAAGAAAAAGAAGAGTAAATTGTTTTGATGCCCATAGAATAAAGATAATAAAATAAATACTAACAACAAAATATAAATAAAATAATATAAATAATTTTAATTGTATAACAAAAAAATAAGTTTATTTAGTGCAGAAAAATTATTTTTATTCAACATTTTTCAGCTTGCCTATGCTAGTAGAAAACTACAAGTTTTTTTAACATCACTTTAAACATACCACTATTTTTAAGGGATTAGTGAGTATAATTCTATCTCTGGTACTTAATATAAGAACTAGTTTAAAATATTATTGAGTGTAGTGATTGTACATATCAAAAGTTTCATCAAATAGTAGTTCTAGCTAATACACATATTTAGTAAGGATATTTTAAGAAAGATAATACATATTTATTACAACTAACTAAATTAATTTTCCTAATTATGACTCTGTGTGTGAATATGTGTGTAGCATAACATGATATAAAAGTCCCACATCGACTAAATACTAAAATTAAGGAGCTTTAGGGGTCTATATATAGGAGGCTATAGATAGAGCTAAAAATAGGCCAAACAATTTTAACATACATCTAAGAAAGTCTCAGAAAAGTGTCATTTTTGAGTTTGTAAACTGTTTGATCAGGCTGAAATTTTATCAGCCTATTTGTGACATCTAATTTGTCAGTTTCAATGGTTGGATTGTTGATCTAATCTTTGAGGTAAGTTATTAGGTATGCTTTGAACTCATTTTATTAAATTTTGTAGATAAAACCCTGAATAGTAAATTGTTGTTTTTAAATTCGTTCACTGTTGGATCGAGTCACAATTTGGAGAATAGACTCTTGATAGATAAAAAAAATTAATTTAACTATTGGATCAATGATTTAACTTTTGTATTGAGAATAACTTAACTCGTATTAAATTTGTTTATCTAAGTTCTTTGAAGATAGAACATAAGCTATAAATTGGGGGTTTTCTATCTAGGTTATAAATTTGATGATTCTAATGATATAACCTAATAATTAAAGGATAATTTAAGCTAAGAAAATCTAAAAATTGAATCTAAATCATCATATATATATGTTTTTACTCTAAACCTTTAAAAAAAAAAGCCTTTCGAGCTACAACTTTGTGAGTAGCTTACTCTAATACTGTAGAAATAACATTGTAATTTCATTTATAGATATAAACCCTATTGTGGCATTTTTTTAGTACAGGTCTTGGTTATATTTGACTGTTAACTAGAAGATCAGGTAACTAAATTTCTATCTATTAGATGCTTTGATATGAGATTATTGAGTGGTTTTATCACCAATTGTTGTATATGTATATTATGTTTTGTATGAACTGTCTTGTGGGATGTTATTTTGAAAAAGGTTAAAATCGTTTGTGTTATTAGAAATTAGTAATTATGACTATGAGATATTATTCTGAAATTCGTTTGATTATGCATATAAATGTGTTATTATAAACCTTGTGCATTTGATTTGATTGGGGGAAGAGATGATTAGAGTATGTAGTTATACACATATCACGTGGTATTAGCCACCATATAGAGCTCTATGGTTGGCCATTATTATTGTCCCACTAGTACTTCAAGGGCTTGCGACACCCCACTAGTTTTTCGAGGAGAGACTCATGCTCAACCTAGTGCTATGATTTTTCGTTAGTCCACATCACTCGTATGGTGAGCTTGTGAGAGTAGCCACTCAAATGTAAAAAAACTTGGCCCATGAGTCCAGTTAGAAGAAATGTGGAGGATATAAGGTTGGATTTGGGTTTAGTGATTGCAAATGACATGAAATCTTTATTGATATTTATATTTTGTGAATAAATGTAAAGTATGATATCTTTTATGACATGATCAATTGCATGAGGCTGGCTGAAATATCTGACTTATTTGGTCATTATAAGTTTAACTGTTAAATAAATGTCTAGTGACTGTTACTAAATCTGTGTATTCCACCTCACACCTCCTAACCCCATGCTAATATGTGTGATAGGTAGGGATTTAGTTACTAAGACATTGTCTCATTGTGTTGTTTAATGTTTTTCCAAGTGAAATTTTTAGAGGAAGGATGTCAGTAAAAACTCAGGAGGATTGTAGCTGCACTGGCGACTTGTAGCGCTTCTTCAATCTATGAGTTATGTTGTTTACTGCATATTGCCACCTTAGAACAATCAGTGTTTAACTTATTAATGCATTATTATCTTTTTATGTCCTTTCAATTAAAATAATGAAAATTATTCTCATTCAAACAACCAACTTTCATATGACTAAAAACTAAAAAGATTGGTTGGGCTTAAGTGAAATAAGTTTAACATTAAATAAAAAGGTTAATGCAATTTTTGATCCCTCAAGTTTCAAATTATAAATTTTGGTCCCTTGATGGGCTAAACGGTTTAAGTTTCTATTAAATTATAGGGACCAATGTTATAAATGAAAAGAAACTTGAGAGAACCAAAAGCTATGATTTGAAACTTGAAACTTGAGGAACTAAAATTAAAATGAAGGAAAATTTAAAAGACTAAAATTTGTATTAACCCAAAATAAAATGGTAAGTTAAAATATCATAGATAGTTGAAAGAATTATGTTAAAACAGTTATTTTTATTTAAGTTCGATAATGTTTAAATCTAAATTAGCTATTAGTTTTTTTCAATCACTAAATTAGCTGCTAGTTTGGAATCCCAAATAGTCATTAAGAAAATTACATTCCTCAATATTGCAGCAGTTAATCAGAAAGGACCTTGAAATTATGTGTAATGTAAGTTTGGTAAGTGATTACACATAGCTTTACTAGAAGACTGCAGTGTGGAATGGTCATACTGAATCTTTGATTTTTTTTTTTTTTTGAATTTTGCGCAGCACACAAGAGTGACTGTAGTTTTAATCAAAGTGAAGGTTAAAATATGTTTAGTCTTTAAAGTTACATTAAATTTCAGTTTAATCTTGAGTTTATCAAATGTGTTTTTACTTTCTCAAATTCACATCTTTAGTCTCATTTAATGAAAAATTCTGACGTGATAAATTTAAATGATGACTATGCAATTAATTAATTGTTGACACAACAACAAATTTCAAATTTTAATTTTTTAATATGGTATTTTTATATCAGGTTAATATAACTTTTGATCCTTTAAAATTATCCATATTTTTGTTTTGTTCCCTTAAATTTCGAACTATAAGTTTTGATCTTTCAAAAGGTAAAATAGTATATGTTTTTATTAGATTATAGGGATTTATATTTTAAATGAAAAGAAACTTAAGGAACCAAAACTAAAATTAGGATAAACTTGAAGGACCAAAATTTATATTAACTTTTTTATATTTATTGCATGTTTTATCAGTATTTAATGGTAGAGTCACAGTTAAAATGATTTGAATCAATATTTTTTTATTAGATGAGATTAACATTGTTAAAATTAAGGGGGCAAAAATACACTTTATAAATATAAGAAACTAAATTAAAACTTGATATAAGTTTAAAAAACTAAACGTATAGTTTAGCCTAAAATAAATATGGACTTAGACATTGATCATCATAAAAGAATTGTTTCTTTGTGTACTTGGACATAATAATTTGTGTGTATCATATAATTTTCATAATATGAAATTTCATTCTCAAAAAATTTTAAAAAATTTCACTATTTATTGTATGTTTTACCTTGAATGTTTTGGTCTTTTGGATGATAACTCCAGCGACGGAATCTTATTTTAAGAAAAATACTTACATGGCATTTAGAAAATTTTATTCAAGGTCCTTAATTAATTGTCAAATAAAAATAAGATTGTTGGATGTAAATATGCCAACTGAGTAAGTAAAGTCACTTTCACATATAAATTTTTTTTTTATTTCAATGGTTAAAGATTTTGAAACGTGTACGTGTGTTGTATTGCAAATTTAAGGAACTCTTATGTTATTAATTTTCAAACAAAGAGGCTGGTTGGTTGTCATTCACCCCATTTTTATACACTTTCTTGGTGGACAAATCTTTTTTGATTTACACATTATAAATGAGCAGAAAATAAGGAAAAAGAATTCTACCAAATGAAAATATGAAAGAAAAGAAGTAACATTTGGTCTGCAAAAAATAAAAATTACGTTTAATACGAAGCATTGAAAATAAAAAAAAAGAATTGGAATTGAAATTGAGAAAAACTCTTAAAGAGTGTTTAGTATAAGTAATTTCTTGTTACATAGAATTATTCAATCTCATGTAAGTGGAATTAAGAAATACCACATCCCCATGGTATTCTCCCATCTCACATATATGAATTTGTCTAATCCCATATAATAAAAAATTACTCCTACTAAACACTCCTTTAACACATTTTTCAATTTCAGGGGCAAGTTTCTGTTTGATTGGTTGAAAATACTGAGTTCATGCAAAGAAAAGAAAGAGTAAATTGTTTTGACACCCATAAAATAAAGATAATAAAATAGATACTAACAGTAAAATATAAATAAAATAATAATATAGATAATTTTAATTGTATAACAAAAAATAAAATAAATTTATTTAGTAAAAAAACTATTTTTTATTCAGCATTTTTCAACTTGCCTGTCTTATTAAGATAGTAGAAAACTACAAGTTTTGATTTGCTATGTAAGTTTAAAAAACAAAAGAAAGGAATAAAATCCTCTATAACATCACTTTAAACATGCCCTTATTTTTAAGGGTTTAGTGAGTGCAATACTTTCTTTTATTAATCAACAAAATGGGCTTCTTTTTAGCCAAAAATATTATATTTTTGGATTTTTCTTTAGTTTGAGAACTACATTAACCAAAACTACCCTTGTGATTGTCACTTTCATTCGAATTTATTCTCATTTGAGGAAAGACCTCAAAGTGTATACTTTTTTTTTTTTTTTTTGCCATAAACTCAAAAGGGTATTCATTTTTCAAAGGTTTCATATCCCTTCCTCACGAAAAGCATAATCTTTTCAGGAAATCAAAACAACCTAATTAATAAGGTCCCTTAATAAAATGTTACCTTTTGACCATGCCTCATGTCATAGCGTACACACCAAACCCAACTCTCTTGCACATGACGACGTTTATCTGAAAACTTTGGAAGCAGGATTTCATAATCTTGGAAGCATATATTATCTTCAAAATTTGATATTTAGAGTTTATTTGGAAAAAAAAATAAAGCAAAGCCCACAACATTTTGCCATAGAGTTCATCTAATGAATAGTTTCATGTAATGAATTGTTTATTTGGAAAAATGTTATTTATATCATGTGGAAGCTGAATGTCATGATATTATTACCTCATTGTACTGTACCTCAATTACATACGAAAATGCCTATATATTGACATCATGAATCCACGTTTTTCTTTTTCTGTTTTAACAACACGCATCAAAAGAATAAAGACGATCCAAGAGAAAAATAAACATAAAGGACATAGTTGTAATTGACCAAGATATGAATCGGCCCATTAACGTCAAATGCTTATTATATTACAATAATCGAAATAATAGCAAAAGAAAAATAAGCCATGAATATTTTCGCAATCAAATGTTAAAAATTCAAAACGCAAAGCAAAGAACCTCACCCCATCACTATACCAACATAATCATCTACTAGAAAGTATTCATTGCTTCTTCAGGTTCAGGAAACTAAGCAGAAGTCTCTTTGAGACTGGAATGAACTTCACGACCCAACCAATAGGCCAAGAAATAACTACAATTAGAATGCATGCACCCTATTGCCCCCAATTCAATCTCTCAATATCTACAAATTTCTTCGAAAACTCCACCATTAGCACCTGAAGCACAATGGTTATCCCTATGATCCCCAGAAACAACCTATTCTTGTGAATCCCTTAGAACACATTCTTATTCTCCAACTTCCTTGCATTAAACTCATTGAACACTTGGCATAACACAAATGTTTTGAAAATCAAAGTGACATTTACCTTTAAACTCACCCCAAATATGGCCTTACCCTTGAACTGTAAGGTCAATAGAATTGTGATCTGGTATAAAACTTTGGCCAAGAGATTTCTCCACATGATGTTGATGATGAGAGGCTCAGTTCTACAACAGGTGGTTTATCCAATAACTCAATTGTAGGCTTCTCTGTTGCCAGAGCTAAAGCACCCAAAGTGTCCATTATTAGGTCCACCCACAACAACTGGACTACAGTTAATGGCACCTCTCCTGCTCATACTACAGCCACAAAGTCAATTGCAAGAGCTCCAACATTTATTGTAAGCTAAAACTAAATGAACTTTTGGATGTTGTTATAAATACATCTTTCCTATTTAAGAACTATGGCAACTAAGGCGAAATTATCATCCAAGATAACAATGTTTGAGCTTTCCTTTGCCACTTCAGTGCCTTGAATGCCCATCGAAAGTCCTATATCAACTTCCTTTAATGTTGGAGCATCATTGGTGCCATCTCTTGTGACTGTAACTATGTGACCTTTCTGTTTACGGCATTGAACCATAAGAACCTTCGATGACTGCTTCAGATGTGTCTCGATTAGGTTGGAGGATGCTGCATTCTATGGGTATGGCTTTGGCAATGAAAATATTGTCTCCTGTGATCATTTTGACATTCACTCCAGCTTGTTGGCAATTGTTTACGGCCTACTTGACACCTGGACGACATGGATCCTTAATACCAACTAGTCTTAAGAGGGTGAGCCCTTCTTTTTACCTTTTTGATTCCTTCATCATCTTCTTCAGCTACTTCTGTATGTGCAAAAGCAATACACCAAAGGCTACTAGCCGCCATCCCTTGAATGATTTGCTCAAAGACCAGCTTTTTGTCATTGTCAAGATCTTTCATATTGCCGGAAGCATCATAGTACTTTGAACACAACCTAAGCACCATCTCAGTTTCTCCTTTCCAATATGCATGGATTTTGTTGTCCGCCTTCCTTTAAATCAAAACCCCACTCCTCTTCTCCTTCGAATTGAAGGCTTCCACATGAAGGATGGTAGAACTTTGTGTCAATTCGTCCATGTTCATGCCCAAATCAAGAACAGCCCATGAAAAAATGGCCTTTTCTGTTAGACTACCTGAAAATTCATATTTAGAATTTTTTGTTTTAGACTTGTAAACACTACCTGTGGTGTTAAGGGCAACCCCTTCTTTGATTAGTTGTAGGACATCCCAGTGGATTGACGATTGATGAGGTTCCTCTTCCACAGGTTGCTTTCCAAGCCAGAACTTTGTCACTTTCATCTCATTAAGCGTGAGTGTGCTAGTTTTATCAGTAAAAATGGTAGTGGCCAACCCCATTGTCTCGCAGGCAGAGCGCTTACTCAAGATAGCCATATCAGCCGTCATCTCCATCATGGAATAAGCAAGCGTCAAAGTCATAGCCAATGGAAGCCCTTCTAGAATCGTGACCACAACTGTAGTAACAGCAGCAGCGACAATTCCCACAACTCCATTCATTATGTCATCAAACTTAGTGCTACTTCTGTTGAACTCCTTATTCCCATTCTCATCAGTTGTGTTCCCTGTGAACTAACATAACAACAAGAACAAGAAAGGCCATAGCCAAACCAACCTTGCCCGTAGCATAAGTGAGCTTGCAGAGGGGTTTCTTCATTGTTGTCTCTGCTTATGGAACCCATCATTTGACCCCACGTGGTGTTCGTATCAACAGAAGTGAGAAGCATTTTAGCGAACCCATCAGCCACCTTAGTCCCAGAAAACAAAAATGGGTTTTTGTCGCCGTTAATCTCTACGTGGTCACTCTCACCTGTCATGCTAGACTCATCAACTTGCAGAGAATGGCCTTCCAGGAATAAGCCATCTGCAGGAACTTGGTCTCCGATCTTCAGCCACACAACATCACCCGCCACGATGTCGTATATGGAAACTTGTTGCCGGTGACCACTTCGTACAACATCCACCTGGATGTTATTGCTAACCTGGGACAGCTTGTCGAACTGTCTGCTCTGTCTGAAGTTACTGATGGAAGATACAGCAATGACGAGAAAAACAGCAACGAAGATGCTTCCACCTTCGTACCAGCCTTCTTTGATTCCATTCTCTTTGATGCCGAAGCCAAGAGACAGAGCGGCACAAACCAAGAGAATGAGAATGGTGGGGTCCTGGAAGCCTTCGATCACAAAATGAAAGAAACCTCTCGTTGGTGATTTGGAATATGTGTTAGAACCAAACGCGTCGCGCCGTCGCCTGACGTCATTGGGCCAGGGTCCAGATAGCGACAAGGCGGTGCTTGCTTGGCTTCTAGATTCTTGACCAGTCCACCTTCCCGGACTTCAAGTCCCTCCTTGTATCCTCTTCATAGCTTCATCTCGATTCCTTCGAATCATCATTCATCGATTCTCATGTAAAGAATATTTTTAAAAAAAATCAGTTACATATACTCGTATTTTGCAATGAGATTTATATAATCAAGAGCACCGCAATTAAGAAAATTAAAAATATATAAGTCATTTGATAATATTTTCAAGTTTTATTTTGGTACGTGTGTACTAAATTAGCATTTGTCATATTTATAGAATTGATATTTAATCTATAATTGAAAAGATTGTAAGGCCGTAATGAAAAAAAAAAAACTATAAATACCTAACTAAAAGTTAGTTGAACATTCAATTTTGATTTTGAGTTGTTTTTTTTTATTTATCAAAATGCCCTTCTTTAACTTAATAATTATTTAGACATTTATATTTTTTTATAAAATCAAAAAATAATTCTAATACACATATTTTTAAAAGTATAATTTAGAAATTTATTAGTATGAGGGGTAAAATAGTATATAAAATTTATTTTAATTTAAATTTTATTTAAAAATAATATTTTTAGAATCTTTTTAGAACATTCCTAACGGTATTAACTGATTGGACAATACTGTATGTTTTTAAAATAGAGGGGAGGCCTGTGTAATTGATCTAAACTGGAAAGGTAGTCAGAATATTTTACTCTAGTATTTATTATCCAACTTGTCCCAATTGTGATTATTACCTAATTCTACTTCTCTAATGATTCGTCAGGTCTAAATTAATTGTGCGATTACTAATTTATATGTAAAATAATTAATGGAGAAAAATAGTCCATTGAAATCTGGGGAAAAAAAACAAATGAGTAAATACAACACGATCATAACGATTTACGATTAAAAATATATCCAAACATCCACCATCCATTTTCACCTTGCGCGTTTTTGTAAATAATGAAAGTTTAAGTTGGATTCTGATGACATACTCGTTAAATTACTACACCCTTTGTGTGATATATGCTCATTAATTTTAAATTTACATGCTTTTTCCCCACTACCTAACTTGTATTTAGTATTTATTAACTCTGAACCTTAATGTAAAAATTTGTTTAACCTTTATTTTGGTCATAAATATAAAACTCCAAATATCCAATCGACTTTGTCTCTCATATTTATTTATTTATCTTTCAAGATAGTCTTTGTAATGATAATAGTTCTAACAAATATACTTGATTAGCAAGGATATTTTAAGAAATATAATATCTATTTATTATGTGCATTTCACACTTTAATATGTGCGTTGGCAAAAAGGGCAAAAAAGAGAATTAGAACCGTACACTAAAACGCATTGAAGATTGATAGAAATGAGAGTATTACTTGAGAACAATGGCTTTGTATAGGCAAAGTGTAGTTTTAATTCTTTAATTTTATATATGATTTTATTTTAGTTTCTTAATTTTAAGGTCGAGCAAATTATTTATATATTTTTTCTAACATTTCTTACTGTGTCCCCTTCCACTCCATCTTTTCCCAAAAAAAAAAATCCCACTCCATAGTGGTAGAGACTCATCTTTATTAGTTTAAGTGAAGTTAGTCCCGTTGAACTCTTGAATATACGTGTTTTTAAGTCGTTTAATCCTAACAATATTAATAGAAAAAATTCAAACATTGAAATTTTAAAATGTTAATAAAATATTTTTTAATTATTAATATTATGTTTAATTTTTAAATGATAATATTTATTGCAAAAAATATCATTTACTAACAGTCAGAAGATTAAAAATCAAACTAAAATATTCTATAAAATTAACGACAATAAAAATGCACAGATGACAAATGCTAGCTGGTCTTTATCTGTGTTAAACCCATTTAGACCCAATGAGCTGAACCCAAACGGCGTCGGCGATGATGATGCTTCTTTTAAAGATTATTGTTCTTTCTATATTTCATGTTAGGTATGATTTAAGAAAATTAAAATTAAAATAACTAAAATTACTCTTATTCAATCATATGATAAAGATACCAACTTTCAGAAGACTAAAGACTAAATGGACTGGTTGGGTTTAAGTGAAATAAGTTTAATATTAAATAAAACGGTAAGTTAAAATATCATAGATAGTTGAAAGAATTATGCTAAAAGAGTTATTTTTATTTAAATTCGATAATGTTCAAATCTAAATTGGCTGTTAGTTATTAAGAAAATTACATTCCTCAATATTGCAGTAGTTAATCGGAAAGGACTTTGAAATTACGTGTTAAGTTTTGCAAAGTGATTATACATAGCTTTACTAGAATTTTGTGTGCGAATGCTCATATTGAATCTTTGATTTTATTATTATTACTTTTAATTTTGTGCAGCACACAAGAGTGACTGTAGTTTTAATCAGAGTGAAGGTTAAAATATATGTTTGGTCTTTAAAGTTACATTAAATTTCAGTTTAATTTTGAGTTTACTAAGTGTGTTTTTACTTCTTTAATCTTGACATCATTAGCTAGCCTCATTTAATGAAAATTTTTTTGACTTGATAAATTTAAATGGTGACTATGCAATTAATTGTTGTCATAACATATTTTAAATTTTAAGTTTTTAATATAGTATTTTATATTTATTGCATGTTTTATCAGTATTTAATGGTAGAGTCACAATTCAAATGAATTGAATCAATATTTTTTATTGGATGAGATTAATATTTTTAAAATCAAGGGAGCAAAAATACACTTTATAAACACAAGAAACTAAATTAACACTTGATATATATATAAATTTTAAAAACTAAACATATAGTTCAACCTAAAATAAATATGGACTCAGACATTGATCATCTACATAGAATTGTTTCTTTGTATACTTGGCCACAATAATTGGTGTGTATCATATACTTTTCATAATATGAAATTTCATTCTCAAAAAATTAAAAAATTTCACTATTTATTGTATGTTTTTCCTTGAATGTTTTGGTCTTCTGAATGATAACTCCAAAGACTGAATCTTATTTTAACAAAAAATACTTACATGGCATTCAGAAAATTGGATTCAAGGTCCTTAATTAATTGTCAAATAAAAATGAGATTGTTGGATGTGTAAATATGCCAACTGAGTGAGTAAAGTCACTTTCAAATATTTTTTTTTTTTATTTCAACGGTTAAAGATTTTGAAACAAATATATATATATATATATATATATATATTGCAAATTTGAGGAACTTTCATGTTACTAATTTCAAACAAAGAGCCTGGTTGGTTGTCATTCACCCCATTTTTATCCACTATTTTAGGGGAAAATCGGGCTTTTTCGGTTTACACATTATAAATGAGCACAAAATAAAGAACAAAGAATTCTACCAAATCAAAACGAAAGAAAAGAGGTAACATTTGGTCTGTAAAGAATAGAAAGTTTGCAGGCAAGTTTCTGTTTGATTGGTTGAAAATACTGAGTTCATGCGAAGAAAAAGAAGGCGAAATTTTTTGATACCCATAGAATAAAGATAATAAAATAGACAGGAACACTGAAATATAAATAGAGTAATAATATAAATAATTTTAATCGCACAACAAAAAATAAAATAAATTTATTTAGTACAAAAAATTATTTTTTATTCAACATTTTTCAACTTGCCTATCTTAGTAAAAAAAACTACAAGTTTTGCTAACATCACTTTAAACATGTCACTATTTTTAAGGGATTAGTGAGTATAATACTACCTCCGGTACTTAATGAGCATAGTAATTGTGCATATCAAAAGTTTTATCAAGTGGTAATTTTATTTAGTACACATGATTAGTAATGATATTTTAAGAAAAAAACACATATTTATTACACATAACTAACTTAAATAATTTTTTTTAATCTACTCAAAGTAATCAATTAGTTCTTATATTAAGGATCAGATATAATATTTTTTTTGTTAATTAATTAACGTAGGCTTTTTTTAGCTAAAAAAAAATACTTTTGGATTTTTCTTTAGTTTGGAAACTAAATTAACCGAAACTACCCTTATGATTATCACTTTCATTCGAATTTATTCTCATTTGAGGGAAGACCTCAAAGGCTAATCCTTTCTTTTCTTTTTTGGGCCAGAACCTCAAAGGGTATTCATTATTCGAAGATATCATATCTCTTCCCCACGAACAGCATAATCTTTTCAGGAAATCAAAACAACCAAATTAATGAGGTCCCTTGATTAATAAGGTCTCTTAATAAAATGTTACCTTTTGACCAAGCTTCATGCCTTAGCGTACATACAAAACCCAACTCTCTTGCATATGACGACGTTTAATTGAAAACTTTGGAAGCAGGATTTCATAATCTTGTAAGCATATATTATCTTCAAAATTTTATATTTAGAGTTTATTTGGAAAAAAAAATAAAGCAAAGCCCACAACATTTTGCCATAGAGTTCATCTAATGAGTAGTTTCATGTAATGAATTCTTTATTTGGAAAAATGTTATTTATATCATGTGGAAGCTGAATGTCATGATATTATTACCTCATTGTACTGTACCTCAATTACATAAGAAAATGCCTACATATTGATGGTCAAAGTTGGAAAACGTTACAAAAGATAAGCGATGGTTGTGTTTATACAAGTTGTTCCAAATTTTACAACTAGAATGTTCTGCAGAATGAGATCTGATGAAAGATATGCCGAAGTTATCTAAAGCCAAACAGAGGAAGTGGAATTTTGTTTTATGTGGGAGTGGGGCAACGATGTGCGAGCTAAAAAGATTCTTTGGCACGTCCTAAGACTAGCATATATCCTCCCCAACAGAAACTGAACATAAAATCTGGCCAGTTCACTGCAAATTAGACTGATGACAGACTGTACATGAAATATTAGGGTGGAAACTACAGCTTCCGAAAAGAATGGATATGGAGGTCAACGTTTATGTGTAATGTAATACTAAATAAATAAAAGCAACAGGATAAAGGTAAGAGGAGTGGGCAGTAGTATTATTTTAAGCTCAAGTTGCACATGATGAATGGAGGAAAGGGGTAGGAAACAGAAGAGAGTTGGCAGTAGCCCAGCGCCCAAACAACGAATTCAATCCCCTAGCGTTGAAAGTGCCATTTAATTTCCTCCCACCACAAATTAAAGCAAAAGTACAATAAAAGTTTATTATATTTAAAGTTATGACAGTGGAAACCAGTTATTACTGCCTTGTCTAACCGCAAAGAGTTGGATATGATCCCCCTCTGGAAGTATTTATATGTGCACTATGTTTCTGTACCTCAAAGGGACCTGACCCATCACTATACCATCATAATCATCTACTAGAAAGTATTCATTGCTTTTTCAGGTTCAAGAAACTAAGCAGTGGTCTCTCTGGGACGGGAATGAACTTGACGACCCAACCAATAGGCCAAGAAATAGCCGCAATTAGAATGCATGCACCCCATTGCCCCCAGTTCAATCTCTCAGTATCTGCAAATTTCTTCAAAAACTCCACCATCAGCACCTGAAGCACAATAGTTATCCCTATGATCCCCAAAAACAACTTGTTCTTGTGAATCCCTTGGAACACATTCTTCTTCTCCAACTTCCTTGCATTAAACTCATTGAACACTTGGCATAACACAAATGTGTTGAAAATCAAAGTGTCATTTACCTTTGAACTCACCCTAAATATGGCCTCACCCTTGAACTGTAACGTCAATAGAATTGTGATCTGGTATAAAGCTTGGGCTAAGAGATTTCTCCACATGATGTTAGTGATGAGAGGCTCACTTCTACCCACTGGGGGTTTGTCCAATAACTCCCTTGTAGGCTTCTCTGTTGCTAAAGCGAGAGCACCCAAAGTGTCCATTATTAGGTTCACCCACAATAGCTGGACTGCGGTTAATGGCACTTCTCCTGCTAATACTGCAGCCACAAAGTTAATTGCAAGAGCTGCGACATTTACCGTAAGCTGAAATTGAATAAACTTTTGGATGTTGTTATAAACACATCTTCCCCATTTAAGAACTGTGGCAACTGAGGTGAAATTATCATCCAAGATAACAATGTCTGAGCTTTCCTTTGCAACTTCAGTGCCTTGAATCCCCATAGAAAGTCCTATATCAGCTTCCTTTAATGCTGGAGCATCATTGGTGCCATCTCCTGTGACTGCAACGACGTGACCTTTCTGTTTGAGGCATTGAACCATTAGGAGCTTGTCAAAGGGAGAGGATCTTGCCATGACACAAATTTTCTCCACTTTGTTTAGTCTTTCCTCGACAGACAAGTTTCGAAATACCTCACCTTCGATGACTCCTTCAGATGTGTCTTGATTAGGCTGGAGGATGCCGCATTCTGTGGCTATGGCTTTGGCTGTGAAAATATTGTCTCCTGTGATCATTTTGACATTCACTCCAGCTTGTTGGCAATTGTTTACAGCTTTCTTGACTCCTGGACGACATGGATCCTTAATACCAACAAGTCCTAAGAGGGTGAGCCCTTCTTCTCTTACATCTTTGATTCCTCTATCATCTTCTTCAGCTACTTCTGTATGTGCAAAAGCAATACACCTAAGGCTGCTGGCCGCCATCCCTTGAATGATTTGCTCAAAGACTAGCTTTTTGTTGTCATCAAGTTCTTTCATATTGCCAGAAGCATCATAGTACTTTGAACACAACCTAAGCACCATTTCAGCTGCTCCTTTCCAATGTGCATGGATTTTGTTGTCTGCCTTCCTTTTAATCAAAACCCCACTCCTCTTCTTCTTTGAATTGAAGGCCTCCACATGAAGGATGGTAAAACTTTGCGTTAATTCCACCATGTTCATGCCCAAATCAAGAACAGCCCATGAAAGAATAGCTTTTTCTGTTGGACTACCTGAAAATTCATAGTCAGAATGTTTTGTTTTAGACTTGTAAACACTACCTGTGGTGTTAAAGGCAACCCCTTCTTTGATTAGTTGTTGGACATCCGAATGAACTGATGATTGATAAGGTTCCTCTTCCATAGGTTGCTGTCCAGGCCAGAATCTTGTCACTTTCATCTCATTAAGCGTGAGTGTGCCAGTCTTATCAGTGCAAATGGTTGTGGCCGACCCCATTGTCTCGCAGGCAGAGAGCTTCCTCACCATAGCCATATCAGCCATCATCTTCTTCATGGAATAAGCAAGGGTCAATGTCACAGCCAATGGAAGCCCTTCTGGAATCGCGACCACGACAATGGTAACAGCAGCAGCAACAATTCCCACAACTCCATTCATTATGTCATCAAACTTGGTGCTGCTTCCCTTGAACTCCTTATTCCCATTCTCATCAGTTGTGTTCCCTGTGAAGTAGCGAACTAACATAACAAGAAGAACAAGAAAAGCCACTGCCAAGCCAACCTTGCCAATGGCAGAAGTAAGCTTATTGAGGCGTTCTTGCAGAGGAGTTTGTTCATTGTTGTCTCTGCTTATGGAACCCATCATTTGACCCCATGTTGTGTTCGTACCAACGGAAGTGACGAGCATCTTGCCAAAACCGTCAGCCACCTTAGTCGCAGAAAACAAAAATGGGTTTTTGTCACCATTAATCTCTACGTGGTCGCTCTCACCTGTCATGCTAGACTCATCAACTTGCAGAGAATGGCCTTCCAGGAGCAAGCCATCTGCAGGAACTTGGTCTCCGATCTTCAGCCACACGACGTCACCCACCACGATGTCGTATATGGAAACTTGTTGCCGGCGACCACTTCGTACAACATCTACTTGGATGTTATTGCTAACCTGGGACAGCTTGTCGAATTGTCTGCTCTGTCTGAAGTTACTGATGGAAGATACAGCAATGACGAGAAAAACAGCAACGAAGATGCTTCCACCTTCGTACCAGCCTTCTTTGATTCCATTCTCTTTGATGCCGAAGCCAAGAGACAAAGCAGCGCAAACCAAGAGAATGAGAATGGTGGGGTCCTTGAAGCCCTCAATCACAAAATGAAAGAAACCTCTCGTGGGTGGTTTGGGATAGGTGTTAGATCCAAATGCGTCGCGCCGTCGCATGACGTCACTGGGATCATCATCATCATCACCGCCTTTGACTCCATTTTCAATGTCGGTTTTTAGAGCGGAGACCACGCCATGCACCCCACCAAGATTTTGCAGGGTCTCTTCATTTTTCTCCTTCACGAGATTGGTGAGTGTGGTTTGGCTAACACTGAAGAAGGAATGATCTGTGTCTAAATCGATAACAGTATAGGAGGAAGAAGGTGACAGCTTAGGCTTGTTCTTGATGGTGGTACGGGAGGGAAGCAAAGTGGATTTGAAGTGAGACAAGAGAGCTCTGTAACAATATATACTAACGAATGCGGAGCGCCATTTTTTGTTGGGTTTGCTAAGATTCTTTGGGGCATGCAGAAGTGTCTGTATTGTCTCCATATCTGGCAAAAATGCCTTCGACATGTTTGCTTTGATTGGTAGAAACTCAGAAACTTGTATGGGCAGTGAGCTATTATAAGGCTATCTGGAAGCTTAATAATGTATATGCATATATATGTGTATATAAGGCATGACGTCTCAGGCTCTGTGTGTGTGTGTGTGTGTGTGTGTGGCAATGAAATAGAGGAATGCAAAGTGTAACGTTTCTGAAACTGAAGAATGAATAGCAGCTTGGTGGATATGCAGAAAACTTCTTGAAGGCTTAATAGTGTGTGTTCGTGTGTGTATCTATAAGACCATATTTATGGATGCTATATATGAAATATATATATATATGAACAAAAGAAGTAATATTATATGTATCTATAAAACTGTATATATGAAATATGAAGACAGGAGAGTTTCCGGACCTGAAGAATAGAAGGAGAGATAGCACAGAATTTGGAATGCAGAGTAGGCTGAAAAAGTGAAAGCTTAATAGAGGGTGTGGATATATATGACATACAATGGGATGATGATATATTTATACACAGGCAATAAGTTTCCCTGAAGGCGAAGTCACGTCGACATGAAGAATTCATTGCAAATAGCTTTTGGGGCAAATAAATAAATATTACACGCGGAACAGTGTTTGATACTAGAGTCTCTGGATTTGCCGTAACAAAACAAGGAAGAAGCGTTTGAAGTTTAAACTACGAAGTTTCGCAGGCAGGTTCCCAATGAAGTTGCGTGTCTCTTCTCGTCCCACTTTGCGTCGAAAGTAGGTTCCAACAATTATGACTTCAGATTCAGATTCATAGGTACGACAAATTATTCATATAAATGTCTGTATATTAAGAAATCTTTTACTACGTAGTACGTACTGATATTATTTTTATTGTGACAATATTATGTATTGCTATGTGTAATTAATTTGAATTTTATTTGTAACTATCGATCATCTGCATTCTGCATGAGTTTCTTCGTTCGATGATTATTTGAATTTTTTTTTTTTGCAAGTTATATTGTCAAAAAAGAATAGGTTTCGACGGTTAGTTTTATAATAATATACTTTGTTTTTATTTATAAATTTTACGTCTAAACTTTTACTTACACATACACGGCATTAACGCGTGCTATAGGTAGGATCGACGTAGAACAGAGAGACAATGATTCATTCAGCACTAAAATGACAATAAATTCCCATGTAAAAAGATATCGGAACAGCCAACAAGTCATATGGAGAAGCATCCTTTGAACGTCACTTCCTTTTGCAAATGGGATTCTCCTTTTCGTTGCGTGGAATAGCATTTAAGTTTTAAAAAAATTATTAAAAGATGAAGGGACAATCACAAGAAAGACTTTGAAAATAAAAAAAATTATAAATAGAGACCCGTTACAATATTAGTATTGGTTTTGACAATAATTGATAAGCAAACGATAACAATTTTATGAACGGGTCCTTGTATATAATTTTTTAATTTTCAAGATTTTTTTTGTAATTTTTTTAAAAATAAGATGAATGCAACTCCTACAAGTCATTAAGAGAATCATAAATAGTACTACCTCCTACAAGACTTTGTTTGTAAACTACAAATAAAATCTTATAATTAGAATCAGAGGTAGTACTTCATTTAGCTTTTTGCTCTCAGCCTTTCTAGTCACAAACCTTCCATAAGTTGCCATTTTCAATTGACTAGCTCTCAATAAAAGCACTACTATGACAAGCACAGGGCCTTAAATATGAAAAATTGAAATAAAAATAAAATATAAAACAACAATAAAATTAAAAATACAGTAAAGAATTGCCATTACAAATGGTAATAAACAGTTAATAAATATTTTGTGACTTAAAAATAAAAATGAGATAATTATTTTTTTAAATATATAGTACATATTTAATATTTCTTCAATTCATATAGTTGTATTTGGTTGGGATTAAGTGTAAATTTTTGCCCGTCAAAGAATGTAATTTTCTCATTAGAATACAAAGCATTCGTTTTTTTTTTTTTAATGAAAAGCTGAAATTACAAACCATGCTAAATCCAATATCTAGCCTATAAGAAAGTTCCCCTGAATGATCAACTAGGGAGTTAAATTCTCTACAAAACTTGACTTGCCAATCCGTATTCATTAGGAGTGTCATCTATTAAGAGGTCGTTATCATCATAACCTCTGGGGGCCACATTAATTGCTACAATACTGTCTGAATACAGATAGATCTTTTTAAGACCTGGTAAAAGCCAAGGATGTCGGCAATGACTTGGGTACTCATGAGTTTACAGCTAAACCCACAAACCCATCTGTTACCATTTGCTTCTTTCCTGTGATTGGTTTTATACTCATTAAAAATTTTAAGACACCTGAAAGGCCAAATATCCCAACAGATAAGCATTCGTTTTGCTGTCCACCAGGGAGGACGCTCATCCTATCCTAACCAAACAAATTTAGTATGGACAGCCAACAGTTAAATTTTAAAATTTTTGTCTTTAAAAATATTTTTTTAATAGATAAGAAATTCAAAATAAATACAATCTCTTAAAACTACATTTTAATGGTGTAGATTATAACCAATAATGTGCTCATCGTAAGTCCTGAATCTGTGCTGTTTTGCTGGGGTGTCGACTGCCGACCGCCGCTTTTAAGCTAATGGCGCTCCGTCGTTAAAAATTATGACGCGGCACGCTTGTGGGAACACGAAGGTGTATTGATCCCCGACATATGTGTGGATACAACCTAAAATGAGTAGCCTTGTTTGACTTATAAGTTTCAATAAGCATATTATCAAAATATTGGACTTGGGGTCCCGCCCCATTCTCGAGAAGCCGATTAATTTGATTATGATTGAGTTCTCATCATATCAATTTATTTTAGATTTAATTCTGATTTAATCCGTTGGATATTATAAACATATATATTATCTGAATATTATAAATTAAATCACTTATTTAATTTATATTATATTTAATTGGGTGATAATTTCAATTAATTGACTAAGTCAGCCGAGATATAATATTACTCGATTATTTTGTTTAATTGGGATGTTTTCTCATTTTTCAATCAGAAAATCCGGCCTGTCAAGATATATTTTTGGAATAAATCCCATAAATTTTTTATTTATATTTTCATCCTAAATACAGGAGTTAGATAATTAATTTATTATTATAAAAAATTAATTTATTTATGGTAGATGTGTTGATTTTTTTAAAATATTTTTATTACATTGCCCTGCGGATGGAAACTTTCTTTGGCATATACAATCCATTGCGATAGTTTGGAAAAAAATTATTAATCTGGAGTTAAAATAAATTAAGTTTTTATATTTAAAATCAAAACAAATATACCAACTAGTTTTAATATTTAGGATCAAAAAGAGTAGAATTTTTCTCTCAAAAATATGATATAAAATTCATGTGATTATCTTCGAACACTGAAAATCTGAATTAATTTACTTCTTTGTAGTGTGTTTATTTTATTTAAACTGGTCCTTATAATAACTTATAACAACTTAATAAGGACCGGAGTAGTATACTATGAATGTTTTGATGAATGGAATCAGCTTAATATTTTTTTAAGTAAATTCATGGGTCCATACTTTTAAGGCAAAATATATTGTCACAACAACCTATTTGGCTATTTAAATATGTTAATATTCAAATTTGACCTCCAAAAGAAAAAAGTAAATTAAAAAGAAGGTAACCATTTGACCAAGAGAAAAGTGTCGTCCCTCATCCGCTAACAAGTTTTTTTTTTTCGGCCAGCGCTAACAAGGTGAAAGAAAGGAATAATTAGTAATGAATTTCATATAGGAATAAACTAAAGAGTTGTAACTACCAAAAATAATATATATATATATGGGGGAAATATGGGATTAGAATTTGCTCAAGTCAGCCTCAATTAAGAGACAACAATTCTTTTTTGAGGAGAAAAACAGAAACAACATGTTGGAAAAATAAAAAATGGGGACGACGAATACCATGTGTGAGGGGTAATTTACAATAAGTTTCTGAGAAATAATTTCAAGCATGACATGTGTGTGTGTGTGGGTCAATGGTCAAAGTATTCGTTGATTTTATTTTACCTTTCCTCTACAACAATTCTCTAGAGAAATGAATATCAATTATTGTTATTGTTTTCAAGATTAAAACATATATTTGATCATTTAATTTTATATAAGTTTCACTAATAGGAGTTGAATCCAAGAGAAGGAACTAGTTTCTTAAAATATGTCAAACCAAGATTTGAATTCCTGTTCGGAGATGTATCCATATTTAGTGTCTGATAATATCTCGAATAGAATTACTTCTAATAGAATAATACCTATACATAGCAAAAAAATTATTATATAAAATTTTAATTTGATCTCTTAACTTAAAAAATATGTTTTTATTTTTTTTAATTTTAAATGATGATTATGTGTAACAGCTAGTTATTGGAAATGTTTTATCAAGGTAACATTTAACATCTGGGGATGATATTTCTTTTTTCCCCTTAACAATTTTAATAACGTTTACAGCTGCAACACGTGGAGGTCCAAAAAACTAGGGATTAAAGTGCTGGTACTTTATGTCCTTATCCTCTTGTTTTTTTGTTCCGTCCTTATCCATTAATTCGTTTAAAGGACATAGTAGTTACATATGAATTTTCTATTCGAATGGTTAAGAGGGGAAAAGAAGTACGAGTGAGATTCCCAAAACTGGAGCATTGAACAAACATTATTAAAAAAAAGTGTAGACCGGAATACAATGGGTCAGCTTTCCAATTGGTCCAAAAAAGTAGGATACTATGTGTCAATCAACAATTGACAGCTGGGCAACAGCATAAGAAAAAATTTATGCGACATTCTGTAGGGAAATTTTCGTTCATTGCCCGAGAAAATCTCCCCGTAAGGAGGGCAAAAAGAGCATGTAGATATTTAATTAAGATTTTTTTTTTTTGTAAATAACTAGAGCCAAGGATTGGCAAAAAAAAAAAACTAGAGTCAGGGATTTATGAGATCCAAACTCACAGGTATTTATAAGTTGCTTTTGACATATTTTATACAGATTAAAAAAAATTTAAATTTTAATAACTCTCATTTAAAATTTAATAATTTTCTAACTTTATCCCTATTTAATATACATTATACCTCATATAAATAAAGTTAAGACAATAATAAATGAAGAGTAAAATTGTACATCAATACAAAAAATTTCTTTCAATACTCTATAAATAGGATCCAAAAATATCTTCTCTTTTTGTCCTATAAACAGGACCAGAAGATTATATAATTAACACCTAAGGGCTTAGAAAGGTGTTATTATCATTTTTCAATGTATTCTTATTAATATATGAGTTTTAGGTATTTTTTTTATTAGAGATAATTTTATTTGAGACATTAGGTATCAGATATGAGTACATCTCCCAGCAAAAATTTAAACTTTAATTCAAGACGTTATGAGGAACTAACTTCTTCTTCAAAAAAGCAAAGAACTTTATGGTTTTCAATTTAATCTCAAAAAAACTTCATCATAGAATCAAAACTCAGAATAATCAAGTGCCACCTTTACCTTGAAATCAAAATTTATGCAAAGAGCCCTACTCGTTAGACTGTTAAACCAATTTTACTGTCTCAAACCCATCCACATAATTAACCAGGGATTAGTACCTAAACTCATATAAAATTAAACTCATAAGAGTGACTAAATTCAATAGAAACAAAATCATAGTAGTGAAGATCTTCTCAACCATCACATGTAAGACTTGAAAGTTGAGGATTTAATGGATGAGTATATATGATTCTCTTATCCCTCTTCCAATTCCAACGTGTAAGCCACTCCATTGTGGTTCTTTGTTGCAATAACACAATTCTAACTTAATCTTATTCATCTCTTTCAATCCCTATTTTCACTGTAATCAGTCAACTAGATCCACATTAAGAGTATTATTAGGAAAAAAAAATATCAAGTGCTTAATAAATTTTACGAAATACTCCTCCGGTCCTTATTATAAGACCCAATTTGACTTTTTATTTGGTCCTAATTATAAGACCCAATCCATTTTCTCTTTTATATTTATGCATTTTTTTTCAAGATAATCCTTCTAATAATGATAGTTTTAGCCAATATACTTAATTAGTAAGGATATTTTAGGAATAACAACACTTATTTATTATAAATAACCAACTTAACTTACTTCCTTAATCTCCTCAAATAAGTCAATTGGGTCTTATAATTAGGACCGGAGGAGTAGTATATAAAATGAAAAGTTTTTAAAATGTGTCTTGTACCTCAAGACAAAGGGAATGTAATTTTCGCTAATACAAGAATATTAACTAAAAATATAAACAATCATATGTTTTATAGAATATTCAATAATAAAATTGAATTTCCTAATATAATGATGATTTCTTCATACTTTATATATACTCTAAAATTTTCAGGGATTCAAAAAATCATATCTTTTATAGAATATTCAAAATAATATAAATAATTTTTTAAAATTAAAAGGACAAAAATTAATGACAAAATTACAAGCAGAGTCAAGTCCATGACCCCCCCAGGTTATAAAAAAAGGGTTTTTACCCCCCCCCGGGAGGTTATAAAAAAAAAAAAAAAAGGGTTTTTATGCTATGGGACCGTCAATACTTATACTATGATATCTAAATTCAGCCACATGTCCGTTGTCGGTCTTTCCGTCTTTTTTAGCTGTTCCTTGTACGTGGGAACAGGAAAATATATTGGTCCACGACATATGTGTGTATAGAACCTTAAATGAGTGGCCTTGTTTGACTTATAAGTTTGCAATAAGCATGGTATCAAAATATTGGACTTTGGGTCCCGCTTCATTCTCGAGAAGCCGACTTAATTTGATTATGATTGAGTTCTCATCATATCAAATTATTTTAGATTTAATTCTGATTTAATCCATTAGATATTATAAACATATATATTATCTGAATATTATAAATTAAATCACTTATTTAATTTATATTATATTTAATTGGGTGATTATTTCAATTAATTGACTAAGTCAGCCGAGATACAATATTACTCGATTATTTTATTTAATTGGGATGTTTTCTAATTTTTCAATCAGATAATCCGGCCTCTCAAGAACGGCCTGTCAAGGGCAGACTCATATCCAAAGTCTAATAAAAACTTAGCCTAAGTTTATTGGTAACATTAGTAAACCGGAAAATTTGATTTTTTTTTTTTGGATTTTTTTGAGAGTTTTGATTGGATCAATTAGGTGTGATTTATCTTTTAGCTAAAGTATACATTTTGTTTTTTAATTTTATATAAAATTTTAATTTATTTTTTTAACTTTAAAAAGTATATTTTTAGTCATTTAACTATAAAATCGTTAAGCTTAAATGATAATTTTTTATAATTTTTTTTTTAAAAATTAATATGTTCAAAGAATGTTTTATTAACATTTAATATCTCAAGATCATTATTTTTTGCTGATAACTTTAGAGTCAAATAACTAAAAATATATATTTTAAAATAAATAGATCAAATCAAAACAATGTATAAGATTAAAGGACTAAATACTTTAACTTGAAACTACGTTGTTTTGAGTTTAAAAAATAGTTATTTATCAAATTTGTTTATTTGATTATATATGCTTTTTATATGAATACTTTTTTAGGATTATATATGAATATCTTTTTGTAGATTCTAATTGCCAGCCAAAAGAAAATTAAAATATACTATTTTTCTTACATGATTGAGTTTATCTCAATTTAACCACATTTTAGACTTAATTTTTAATTTTTGATATAGAAATATTCTGGTTAAAAAATAAAAATCTAGATAAAATACTAAATATTTTGTGTTTTAAAAAATTGTGCTTGAAATAAATTAAGTATATCTTTTAAAATATACTTGTTTAACAAGTGATTTTGCCTTGAAAAATACTTTCAAGATCCTGACAAATATTTGTAACAAAAAAAATTTCGTTTCATTCTTTCTTCCAAAAAGGAAAAAGGAAGGTATGTTAGGTACCACAACATAAGATTACGTACTTTGATAGAACCACATAAGTTGAATTAGCTAATACTCCTCTGATTTTTAATATAAAATTTATTTAACTAATTTTATTAGATTATAAAAGTTAAGTAAGTTAGTTAATTATCAAAAATATAATATGTTTTTCTTAAAACACCATAATTATCTTCTTTAATATCCTTTCTCATTTTGATTATAATTGAGGAAATATCAATAGGAATAAATTAAAAAAAATTAATAAATATGAGAAATAAGGTTTATATTTAAAAATAAAAAATTAAAAGAATATTATATGATACCGACATGCCTGCGAACACAGTTACACGTCTTAAACACGTTTGTGGAATAATATAAACAAAATGATAACCTAACCCCTTAAACTGGGTTTTGGAAACCGAGTTTCCATTACGAATCGATTTTCTCTTCCCAAAGAAACTGTCTGGATGCCCTGAAACTGGAGTGTTCACAACGATCTTTAAACCACCCAGGACTTCTGATTTGATTCTTTGTCAATAATGAGAAATTTACATTCACACAATAAGTTTTTATCATATAGTTTCTGCACCAGAATGTACGGCAGATTATGGTGAAGTTATCTGTTTTTTTAAAAAAAATCTGACGTGTAAAACTTAAAAAAAAAAAGGTAACAACTTGACCCATAATTAGTAGGCACGAAAAGTAATATTCTTCCGGTCCTAAATATATAATGTAATTTATACTATAAAATAGGTCTTATATTTATGATCGAAGAGAATATTAATTATCAAATTATGATTTAATATATTGAGATAATGGCCCTTTTTTTTGTCAAAAATAAACTCGTAATTCCCTCCTCAACAGCATTGAATCGCAATCTTTTCATTTAAAAAAGCTCAAAGAAAGTGAACCTCAGAACGAAAATGCACAAATTATTGGTCAAAGTAAATTCTCTCTTGTTAATAAGAAATTAATTACCTAATTAACCTGTTGTAAATTGCCTGAGGAAATTCAAGTTAAATATTATGAAATAATGTCACATGTGGCGATGAATAAATTTCTAAATTAAAATTGGTCAAGTTTAGTTGACCGAACCGATAATGTTGACCAATTTAACTTAATCCAATTCCAATCTACAAATTTTGATAACCTAATGCTTTCCACTTTATCAATGTCCATACAAAGTGACGTCTACAAATTTTATTAATATCTTAATTCTTAATGACTTTTATGTTGAAATTTCAGTTCTTAACGTTTCCCTTCACGTTACCCAGTACCCACGTTACAAGGCATATGGTTTAACAAAAAGTAAATAAAAATATCCATCACACAGCCCTTTTTAAAATAATGTCGTAAAATTTTATAGTTTTGAGAAAAAAATATTTCATTAAAATTATGCAAGGATGGTTGATATAATCTATTTTGAGTCATGAATATAAGTTATTTTGCACATAATTAATAGATGTACATTTAAAATTTCGTTTCCCGAAAATTTTAAGTTATGCATATTTTTGAGGAAATGATTGTTGAATATATAAAAACTGGCTAATTAATCTGACCTCAAGTAACTTTTTTATATTCTCATCCATGGAAACTTATTATTTTGGAATGAATCACATTAATTTTTTTATCTATACTTTGATCCTAAATATAGGAGTTAGATAATTAATTTATTATGATAAAAAATTAATTAAATTAATTATTTATGATATATTTACTGATTTTTACAAATATTTTTATTATATTGCCCTACGGATGTAAACTTTCTTTGACATATGCAATCCATTAGGAAAGTTTAGAAAAAAGATTATTAATTTGGGGTAAAAAAAATTAAAATTTTATATTTAAGACCAAAATAAACATACCAGTTAGCTTTAATATTTAGGATCAAAAAGAGTGGAATTTTTCTCTAAAAAATATGATATAAAAGTAACGTGATTATCTTTGAACACGGAAAATCTGAATTAATTTACTTCTTTGTAACATGTGTTTATTTTATTTAGATTGGTCCTTATAATAACCTATAAAAACTTAATAAGGACCGGAGTAGTATGCTATAAAAATATAAATGTTTTGATGAATGGAATGAGTCCAAACTTTTGAGGCAAAATATATTGGCACAACTACCTATTTGGCTATTTAAATATGTTAATATTTAAATTCAACTTACAAAAGAAAAAAAAATTAAAAAGAAGGTAACCATTTGACCAAGAAAAAAGTGCTGTCCCTTATCCGCTAACAAGTTTTTTTTTTTATTGACCAGCGGTAACAAGTCGAAAGAAAGGAATAATTAGTAATAATTTCATACAGGAATAAAATAAAGAGTTGTAACTACCAAAAATAATATATATATATATATATATATATATAGGGGGAAATATGGAATGAGAATTTGCTCAAGTCAGCCTCAATTAAGAGACAACAATTCTTTTTTAAGAAAAGAAAAAACTAATATGCGGATTCTTGTAGTTTTATCATATTTTGAATCAGGTCCTTGAACTTTTTTTATTTTTTATTAAATCCTTATAATTTAAATTGTTTGAGGCATCCATCCTTCCGTTAGACAAAACATTAACGGCATCGACGGGAGAAATTTGACAACTACGTGGGATCAATACGTGGCAACATGGGTTTTGACTTTTGACTTTCAGAAATGAACAAGCAAGCTGCTTCTACACTGGGAAAAAAGTAGCATTTCAAAAGAATAAATCAACGGGCTTCCAATTTTACAGCTAAACTACAACACAATAGATCACACCCATGACTCCTACCAAAATATTAGTTCACCATCACCAAGATGAGAGCTAAACTCAAGTCATTCCATAACTTGAAAATGTTCCTCCAGATATGCGAGCTGTTAATTTTCTTTAAATATTTTTTGGCCTATAATTTTTCATTCAAATCATTGTTTCTCTTGCCCTCTGCTTGGATGCTCAGAAAATACCCAAAGCCTATCGTAACGGTCAAATTCTTTGTGCCTTTGTAGTATTCGTCTGAACACTTTCTCAGCATCCAAACAGAGTTTGCAGTATTTTCCACAAAAATAGAGTGAAAAATAAATGAAAATTTAAGTTTGTTTTCACTATGGGCGCACTTTGCAGTAATGAGAAAATAAAGGGTAAACCATTGAAATTTCTAGATTCTTTGTGGTTTGCGCTTATTGTTACAGGAAAAAAGAAAACTCTTCTTTTTAGCATCCAAACAAAGTTTACAGTTTCTCCTTGAAATTTGGCCTTTAAGTTAGGAATTTATATTTGTATTGGCCTGCAATTTTTGTTGGAATTTATGGAAAAGTGTCGATGTGGCAAGATGGTTTCCACCATGGAAGAGTTTTATACTATTTGGAAGACGTGAACAGAAAAGAAGATCGTGAAACAAGCAAACAGAGCCACACGTGCACTGCTTGCCTCATATGCGAGGAAGTGAGAGCGTGTTTGAATTCGAAGACTTGAAGAAGAACCACCCTGCATGATGGCATTGCTCGGCGACCTTCTCTTCCCTCTTGCCTCATATGCACTGAACTCAAAGACTCTGTCTTAATGTAACGCGATAGCGAAACATGTGCCTCTAACCCGATTTTTTTCCCCTCACACTAACAAGGGAGAGTCCATTCACAGCCTAGTTGGACTTGCTTACCCGCCTGTATGCTAGTCATCTGCCACCTCACTTATAATAAACAGTGTTATAACTTCTATTAGTCATTTATGAACAGTATTAACCTTCAAAGATGAATGCCTCTAATGGTTTAAAGTATAAGGAGCTGATAAAAAAAAAAAGATCAGAAACGTCATTCAAAATTAGAAGAAATTGGAAGGACCCTCGTATGTGTTTTCCCTTGAGAAAAAAACCAGAAACAACAAACATGTCGGAAAAATAAAACCTGGGGACGACGAGTGCTATGTGTGAGGGGGTAATTTACATTAAGTTGCCGTGAAATAATTTCAAGCATAATATATAAATCCATGGGTCAACGGTCAAAGTATTCGCTGATTTTATTTTACCTTTCTTCTACAACAACTGTCCGGAGAAAGGAATATCAATTACTGCCAGCTGTAGTAATTATAAAATTTCGTTTACATAAACAAGATCTTATAATTAAGATCAGAGTATTATTGTTGTTGTAGTTAATATTAGGACTAAAATATATATATATTTAGTCATTTAATTTTATACAAGTTTTATGAATAAGAGTTAGATCTAACGGAAGGGACTAGTTCCTCACAATATGATAAATCAATATTTAAATTCCTATTGGGAGATATGTCCATATTTAGCATCTAATAATGTCTCGAATAGGATTACTTTTAATAGGAGGATATCTATACACAGCAAAAAATTTATATAAAATTTATCTTTTAATCTTAAAATTATTAATTTTAAATGATAATTCTGTGTAACAGTTAGTATTGAAAAATGTTTTATCAGGGTGACATTCAACATCTGAGTGCGATACTTTTTGCCTTAAAAAAATTTGTGTTTTTGTTGCAGAAAGGGGGCCAAAGCCCAAACAAATTAAAACTGAATATGACGGGGGCAAGATCTGCCCAATCTATCCCTATCAAGCCGAAAAAAAATATCAGCGGGAGGACTTTCCAGGCAGTATGAACCAAGATTGTTACTTAGGCTCATCTTAGCTAGCTGATTGCCTTAAAAATTTTAATAACGTTTACAGCTGCATCAGACGGAGGTCCCAAAAACCAGGGATTTAAGTCCCGGTACTTTATGTCCTTATCCATTAATTTTATTTTATTTTTTTTTGGCCAGCGACCTTATCCATTAATTCGTTGAGAGGACATAGCACCTCCATGTAAATTTTCCACTCGAATGATCGAGAGGGAAAAAGAAGTGCGATTGAGATTCCCAAAACTGTAGTGTTCACCAACCCTTATTAAAATAAAATGTAGACTTGGAATACAATGGGTCAACTTTCTAATTGCTCCAAAAAATACGATATTATGTGTAAATCACTAAGTGACAGCTGGTCGATGGCATGAGAAAATTTATGCGACATTCTGCAGGGAAATTTTTGTTCATTGCCCCAGAAAATCTTCCAACGAAGAGGGCAAAAGGGATATGTAGATATTTAATCAGATTTTTTTGGTTGCTCAAAATATTCTCCTATCTGAACGGTGAGAAACTAATCTCTCAGAGTGCTGTCAGGTGCCGTAATGGGAACTCATCTCAACATTATTTTTTTATACATACCATCCCAATAATTGAATCCAGAACATGATGTTTAAGATGTCCAAGTTCTTTTTACTTGGACCAATACTTGTTGATGATATTTAATTAAGATATTTTTGTTGTTGTTGTGAATAACTATAGCCGGATAGGTATGAGATCTGAGCCTACATATGTGTACAATTAAGATCTAAGGGCTTAGAAAGGTGCTAGTATCTGTATTCTTAGAAGAAATTGGAAGGACCCGCGCAAAAAAAAAAAAAAAAACGAATATCAATTACTACCTACTGCTATGCTAATTATAAAATCTTATTTATATAAACGATATCTTATAATTAGGATCAGAAGTAATATTATTGTTGTTGTAGTTATTATTAGCACTAAAATATATATTTGGTCATTTAATTTTATACAATTTTTACTAACAGAAGTTGGATTTCACAGAAAGCACTAATTCTTCATAACACGATAAATCAATGTTTAAATTCCTACTAAAAGAGGTGTTCATATTTAGTGCCTGATAATGTTTCGAATAGGATTATCTCTAACAGGAGGATACCTATATGTAACAAGAAAAAACTTTATATAAAATCTTAATTTGATCTATTCACTTAAAAAAAATGTTTTTTTAATCTTTTAATCTTAAAATTATTAATTTTAAATGATAATTCTGTGTAACAGTTAGTATTGAAAACTGTTTTATCAAGGTGACATTCAACATCTGAGTATGATACTCTTTTCCTTAAAAATTTTAGGAAAAACCATATTGGAGGTACTTATACTTTCTCTCAATTTTCAATTTGGTACCTATGTGTTTTTTGTTCTTAACTAAATCTTTAATTTTACTCTATTAACATCATTAATCCTTATGTAAAGACTAAAAATATCAATAGAACAAAGTTATAAGAGCTAATGTTGCTAAAAAGATAAAATTAAATGTTTAATTAAAGGGGGAAAAAAACACATAGGTACCAAATTAAAAATTGAGAGAAAGTATAGGTACCTCTAATATGGTTTTCCCAAAATTTTAATAACGTTTACCGCTGCATCACATGGAGGTCCAAAAAAGTAGGATTAAAGTCGACCTTATCATTCGAATTGAAAATTTACAAGGAATAACTATGTCCTTTCAACGAATTAACGGATAAGGTCACCGGCCAAAAAAAGTAAAATAAAATTAATGGATAAGAAGTACGATTGCGATTCCTAAAACTGTAGTATTCAACAAACATTATCAAAATAAAATGTAGACTTGGAATACAATGGCTCAACTTTCTAATTGCTCCCGGAAAATACGACACTATGTATATTTCAATCAATAAGTGACAGCTGGTCAATGGCATGAGGAAAAATTTATGCGACATTCTGCAGGGAAATTTTTGTTCATTGCCCCAGAAAATCTTCCCATGAAGAGGGCAAAAGGGATATGTAGATATTTAATAAGATATTTTTGTTGCTGCTGTGAATAACTATAGCCGGATAGGCGTGAGACCTGAGCCTACATATGCGCCCACTTAAGACCTAAGGGCTTAGAGAGATGTTAGTATCATTTTTTTTTCTAATAGAGATTTAAATCTTAACTTGCGATGTTACAATGGACCAGCCCCTTGGGAAAAAACAAAAAAAGAACTTTATGGTTTTTCATTTCAATCTCAAAAAAAAAAATCATTAAAGAATCAAAACTCAGAATAATCAGGTGCCGCCCTCGCCTTAAAATCAAAATTGTGCAAACAGCCCTGCTTGTTAGACCGTTAAATCAATTTTACTGTCTCAAACCCATCCACATAATTAACCAAGGATTATTACCTAAACTCATACTCTTGTAAAATTAAACTCAAAAGAGTGACTAAATTCAATAGAAATAAAAGCTCATAGCAGTGAAGCTCAACCATCACATGTAAGATTTGAAAGTTAAGGACTTAATGGATGAGTATATATATGATTCTCTTATCCCTCTTCTAGTTCCAACGTGTAAGCCCCCCCATGACAACCATCATATCACTAAACAACAATATGAACTCTTCATTCATATAGCATTCTACTTCTTTGTTGCAATAACGCAATTCTAACTTAGTCTTATTCATCTCTTTCAGTCCCTATTTTCACTATAATCACCCAACTAGATCCACATTAAGAGGATTATTAGGAAGAAAAAAGGAATATCAAGTGCTTAATAAATTTTGCAAAATAGTATATAAAATGAAAAGTTTTTAAAATGTGTCTTGTAACTCAAGACAAAAGGAATGTAATTTTGGCTAATACAAGAATATTAATCGAAAATATAAATAATCATATATTTTATAGAATATTCAATAATAAAATTGAATTTCCTAATTATAATGATAATTTCTTCATACTTTATATATACTCTAAGATCTTCAAGGATTGAAAATAAGTTTTTAGCATATTAATGTCAGGCCCAATTTATTTTCAGTATGAAATCTTTTTTTCCAATTAAAAGGGCAAAATTAATAACATAAGATAACAAATAGAATCAAACCCAATTATAGAAAAACTTCTTAGGCTATAAGACCATCAATACTATGAGATCTAAATTCGACCGCATGTCCGTTGTTTCCCGTCTTTTTCGGCCGTTACCTGTACTTGGGTTAAGCCCAAGTTTGGCTGAAAGGGTAAGAGTTAAGCCCAAGTTTTGCTGGTTCCCTAGCTTTTCTTTGGGCATTTAAAGTGTAGTTGTTTTATCACGGAGGCCTATCGAAAATGATTAATTTCTCACAATATCATAAATTAAGATTTAAATTTTTATTAGAAAAGGGATTTATATTTAGGACCCAATAACATCTCATACAAAATTGTTTTTATTAAGGGGATACATATGCTTAATATAAAAAATATAATTATTTTTTCGAGTGAAAAATATAATTGTAAAACCACATGGGAACCACCCAGTAGTTACCTCACTTGGCCTCTTGACCAAGTGGTGGGGGTTTCTATCCTACTCTTTGACATGAAAAGCATCTTGTGAGCAACCGGACCCTTAAATGGAAGCCCCGCGACAAGGGGATTAGTCACAATCATCCACGGAGGATGCCCTGGTGTGTAAAAAAAAAAAAAAAGTAATTTGTTTTCCTTTAGTGGAAAAAAAGCCATCGAATACCATCCTACATTCATGTACGTTTCATGTTGATACATAATGTTATACAACGAATGGACAAGACATACGGATTGATAAACCAGAGACTAAACGTATTAGTATTGTATTATGCCACCGCCATAAATAATCCCATAACAATGATGCTTGGCTTTAATACTAAATTCTAGAACCTTTAATCCTCCATGTGGATTCAATCTGCTACAATCATTTCAAGTTTTGTTTTGCTTTTTAATGGCTTCCTTTTTCCCCCTCCGCCCAACTTTTTTGCTTTTTGGGATGCAAAGGAAGGCAAAAAGAAAACAAGATAAAAAATAAAATACTCTTCCAGTCATTAATATAAGGCCTATTTAACTAATTTGATTACATTAAGAAAGTTAGGTAAGTTAGTTAATTATAAGAAATGTTATGTTTTTCCTAAAACACCATAATCATCTTCCTTAATATCTCCTATCTCTTTTCTACTTGATTATGGTTGAGGAAGTATCCATAAAGGTAATTTAGGAAAAATTGATAAATATAATAAATAGATCTTATATTTGGAACCAAAATCAACTAACAATTAGGTCCTATATTAAGAACTAGAGGAGTATTAAAAATCAAATGAGTCATATTGATCCAAATATGATTAAAATAATGTGATTTAATTTAAATATATAAAATTTTTTCTTTATAGTATGAAAGGAGTCATATTTAAATGAAAGAAGGCATTATTTGCGGGTAAACAGACCATTCAAGTATAACATCACATAATTCAACAAGCAGAGCTACTAAAACACAAACCACAAATTTAATGGGTTGTTATTTTTTCAACTTAAAACAATGTCATTTTCAGCTCCAAAAAAAGAGCAAGGAAAAATATAAAAGCTGACCATTCAAAAATTTTGACTAGAGTAGCCACGAGATTGGTTCACCCATTTATCAATCTTACCAGTCAATCTGAATTGAGTTATAAGACCATGAAAAAAGCTGTAAAGTCTATGAATAATAAAAAGAAAATGACAATAATCCCATTTCAAAAGTTGGGCTTTCAATCCACGCGGAAAATTTATGTCTTGTGTGAGGGTTCATCCACCTTCAACCGGTTGAATTATGAAATTGTTTGAATGAACTCTTGGTAACATCTAGGCATTTACAATTATTATAGGAAAAGAGTGGTTTTTATACCAGAAATTTCTCTCAAAAATTTTATCGGATTTTCTCTCTTCATGACATTCCCTTGCAGTTTCTCCTGCAAAAACAGTTGCTAGAACACTCAAGATACAATTGAACAGAAAATATAGACATGGTAGTATTGGCAAGAAAACTTTCTCATGGAAAAGAAAATCTAAAAGAAAAGTATGAAAAATTGTACTACTTCCCATACTATTTATAAGATCTCGCTTGCAGTACAAGACATACACAAGAGAAACTCTTTTTATAAAAGGCTTCCTCTTTTTTTTGGATAATTAAAGGCTTCCTTTGTTACTCATCCTATTTGTCACTAAAATACTTACGTAACAATATTAATTTTGTCATATGCATATATTTTTTATGTTTATATAACAACATACATACATACATAATTTATTGTCACAATATTTGTTACTTGCAAGAAATGTAATATATAGCTATTATATACAGTATTGTCACACAATTATTCATTTAATCATCTCATTTTGTTTTTTGGTTCTTGAATATTTTAGAGGGAAATTTGAATTTTCTTTTGGAATATGTTGAGAGGAGGCTTTTCCTAGACAAAACCGAGAGAGGTTTGATTAGTTCTCTCAATATTTAAACGCAGTATTGTGAAAGAATAAATTAATTTTTTAAAAAATAAATAGAAAGAAATTACCTACACACATTGTTTGGCTCAAGGGAGGGAAGGGGTCTTGGTAATATTTTCTAATAAGCAATGAGCAGTAAATTTAAAGGACGTCAGGATCAATTTAATTTTATTTATGTTATCTAGAAAAGCAATTTTAACTTTTAAGATATTTGATTATTATTCGTACAAATCATGAGTAAATAAGTTTCATTTTCCCAACAACTTACCACTTGTCATTTTGAAAAAGCTTGGAGCCACAAAAGAGAAAATGCAATGCTCACTCATCCATCCATAATGAGCCCGGCACCAAAGTGTGCCCTTTTTCGTAGCCTCCCAGCTCTAAAGTACATGAGGCTATAAGCACCTAAAGCCTACAAATGCAAATCAACTGACCCACAGTTTCGGTGTATTTATGTTTCGGTGATTGTCTTGGTGGGATCTAATTCAGAAATTTGTGTGTGTAAATCTTAATGTAGCCAATTGTTAATGGAAAGTGGTTGAGTTCCATTTTTTAACGCGGCTGGATGGGTCCTGTGTCTTCTGTAGTCACTTTCAGGCAACCCATAGCTTTTGGTTCTCTCGCAAAAGAAAAGCACATGGACGTCTTTTTTAGATTGAATACGTATAATCAGATTCTTAGAATAATAATTTAATAACTTGCAGGTAACTATCCTCAACTTTCTCTCTTTTGTGTCTGCCAAATGTTTGTCGTAATGTCAGCGAGAAGGATTATTATAGCTTCCTCGGTTACATGCCTTTTATACAAGGACGGTTTAAGAAAACCATAGAGCAAATCATTAGTAAGAGCAAACCAGGCTACTTATTAAGGATGGACCCGCAAGAACCTTATCATAAGTTCCAATGCAAGCACAAATTAGTAGTGCCAGATATGTTCAAGTATATACTTGATGGTACCTACCTATTATTAGGCAGACATATGACTCAAAATAAGGCTTTTGTTGTAAGCAATACGGTGTTAGTATCTGTTACTGATCAAGTATAAACACTCTGGCAATCCCAAACTCAAGCTGTCCTCAGATGTTGAAAGCTGAGGGGCATGTGAATATCATCATGACGACCATGGTATGGTCTATGATGTACAATTGTTGGCCTTTTAGATATCAAACTGGGAGTTCTTTCCTTTGATGCATTCTTCTTTATTAGAAGCATTCCATTTGTTTGAAGAATAGTGTATTAGTCTGAATTCTCCCTGTTTTGCTTATATTGTAGGATTTGGCAAGTTGAGCATGGGCAATGAAATGGGTAATAACAACACGACATCTGCTCTCAATGGTATTTACTTTGTTATTGGAAGTATTGAATTGAATATGGTGAGGTAGAGTTCTATACTTTTTTTTCATTTGATTATTTTCATTCTTGTTTTCACTTATGCAGAGGAAGCTAATTCAAGCGAAGCTGAGAAAAAAACTTTTAATGAGGAAGTGAGAGCAGAGAGCAAGGAAGGAGAAAGTCAGAAAATCTCTGCTGCTAAAGGCAGTGATGATGAAACAAAAGCTGATGGATTGGCTTCAAATGATAGGAATGAACCTGGAAATGAGACATTGAAAGGCGATATTCTTGGAGATGGTAAGAAGGGAGAGAATCAGACAGCCCCAACATCGGAAGCCAGATGTCAAATAGAAGAAACTGCAATGGCTTCTGATGATGCAATAGTTGAACCTGGAAAAGATACACTTGAAGAAGACAGTCATGCAGATGATGTAAAAGGGCCAAATCAAATGATCCCAACGGCTGATAATGAAAATGTTGAAGAGAAAGCTAGAGGATTGACTACTGTTGAATCGGCGATCATGCTTGAGAATGATTCACCAAAAAGTGATACTCATGGAGATGTTGTAATCGTAGAAAGTCAAATGCCTCCTGCAGTTGAAGTTGAAGATGTTCTGAATGATGATAGGTCACTGGTTTCTAATGATGTGCCAAATGAGCTTGAAAATGCCATAGAGGAAGGAAATGCCTGTGAAGACGATAAAAATGGAGATCATCAAAATCATCCATCCACCGAAGGCGAAATTGTCCAGGAAAAAGCTGCAAGGATTGATTTAGATGACAGAACAATTGAAGTTCAACACGAAACACAAAAGAAACTCATTATAATGATGAACCACGTGAAAATGCAATGGATCCTATTTCCAGAGACTCGGATGGTTCAGGAAAAGCTACCAACTTGTCTTCTGATGATCAAGCTAATGTCAAAGATTCCTTTTCCGATTCAGGTCAGCAGTTTCTTTTTTATATGCCATATTTCAAGAAACTAACAAATATAAAGTATCTTAGTTTAATGAATATTTGGTATTCTAATCTGCAGGGAATCAAATAACTGAAATCATTCAACTTGAAATGTATCCAAATGCTGGAATGGCAGATAAAGGAGCTGAGAACTGTAAAACCCTGTCAGAGTTTTCGTTGAAAAGTACTGAAGAATATGACGGGCAAATAGATCTATGTAAGGATCAGCCTGTTGCATATGATCACCACCTTGATGAAGAGTCTTCAATAAAACAAGGTTAGGCCGCTCATAGCCTTACCCCATCATATATGACTACATAACATGTTACATCCAATTGCTGAAAGTAAGAATCTAAATTATCCCTTGTAAACATGAATACCTTATGACCTTGAACTACGTTGCTTATAATTCCTGCAGAGGAAGAGAACACTGTCGTTTCAACATCAAATGATGTAGAACTTCAAGAATCATCACAGATACATTCTTTGCATGTTGAGTTTGGTGAAGTTCTTGAAGAACCATCACTTCAAGGCAGTGAATCACTGAAAAGAAGTGATCTTTCTGATACTGATACCCTCCCTTTAATGGATGATGATATCAGTTCAGATAAAGAAAAGGACAGCCAAGAAAACGTGTTATGTGGAGTCAGCTCTGAAGGCGGAGAAAGAGATGAATCAGGAAGTAGAGAGAGACGTGCTTCGGAGATAACAGATAATTTTTCTAGCATCAATGAAAAGAGCGATTGCAGTCTATTGGCCGAGGCCAATTGTATTACCGATCATTCTGTGGATTCACCACCAGAATCCAATGATATGTATAAGGGACCACTGTTTGACAGTGAGAAAATGTGTAAGGAGCTTCAAGAAGACAGAAAATCGAACCTAAGAGGATCAGAAATGGAGAATTCACAAGATTTTCAGGCTGACATCATCAATAGAAGGTCTAATGGAGAAGAGAATGTAGTTCTTGCTGGGGTTGTTCATGGGATAGGCGAAACAGATCAAGTTGAGGAAAAATTTACTGAGAATGGACACCGATTTGATGCGTGCATTAATAACAACACAAATTCAAATGAAATCAGCACTACTCTAGTTCAACAAGGTTTTATGGTTCCTGAAGCTGAAGGAGATGGACTTATCCCAGGCCCAGCAGTTGTAAATTGCAGACCTGAACAGGAAAAGAATTATGAGGAGAAAGTTCTTGACGAAATAGAGAAAAGGCCAGAGGCTAAGCCGTTAAAAGACTCAGATGGGAACGACATGTCAGAACAATTTGACTCTCATCTTTTAACTTCAGGTCAAAAAGAATCTCAGACCCTGCAGAATTCTTGTTCTATGTTACCTATACCTAGACATCAAGACGACAATGTCAGCCAAACCAAGATCTTTACTTTTGCCAACCTGCAAGCTTCAGATCACCAAGAGGGCAACACTGATCTTCAAATTTGACCATGCCAGCTCTGGACATCGTCGATAATGAAGCATTCGAGAAAGAAGAGAAGGACTATTCCCAACAAGCAGAAGCAACATCACCAAAAGAAGCAGAAATAACAACTTCAAAGGCCAATCTGTCCGGTACACCGCTTCTTAACAATCCTGTAGTTGCAAATGGAGGTTATGAAGTTATGGAAAGTACAACAAGGTATAGCACGGAATCAAACCCTGAGAATCCAAATATCTCTTGTCTGATGCAAAAATCTCCAAGTTTCAATCTCAATCTCCGAATAGAAGCGACAAAAGAAGAATCGGATCACATTCCGTTGCTTCATCAGGGCAAGACTGCAACCGAAAGCTCGTCAAACCAGAGCAATCTAAATCTTGAGCCTTGCGCTGAATATGAACGAAGCATATCTCTGCATGAAGAAATGCCAGTGGAGGAGAAAATAGTGACTATGGAAAGAAGTTACTCTGAGAAATTCCATGCCCCATTCTTAGGTCTGTTGAAAGAAGAAGAAGAAGCTCATCTTCTAGTCATGCCAAAGAAACAAGAAAAACAAGATGGAACAGTGAAGGAGGTGAAAGAAATGGAGTATGCTTCGCCTAAAGGAAAAGAAAAACGCAAGCCAAGGCCTTCGCTCTTCAGCAGCTGCATGTGTTGCATGACTTTGACAAACTAAAACACTCATATACCAATTGCTTATGCGCCTGTTTCGGTTTTTCTGCTTTGTGGTGCTGAGTTCTACTGCTGATTGACTTCTTTTTTTCTTTTTCAGTCTTTTCTGAAACAGATTTTACATGTGAAATTCTGAAGAGATATTGGTTTGCAGAATGGTGAGATGAGTTAAGTTTGAAGTTTTTTGGGAGACATCAAAAGGTGGGAAGAAGAGTGGGGATTTTATTACTGAGGCATCTTGTCTTCATATCTGTACTAAGAAGGAAATGCCATGTTTGGTACATTTACGAAATTTATGGTTGTTTCATTTTAAGCGGTGCTTAGTTTAACCTTTTGGTGGCAAAAAACAAAAGTTTTACCTTTCACCGGAAATATTGGCTTCCGTGGAGCATTCTCTCCTTTCTTCTTCTCCAAATCTTCCGTCAGCCACAACCATCGTCCTCATTTCTTCCTTCGTACCTTCCTCTCCGGTGAACAGTAATCGCAGACGGGTGGTCAACGGCCTCTCCCTCGCCGCCGCTTGCCGTGAAATAATTTGGTATATATAGAGTTATATAGCCCTCTTGTCTCACTTCAAATCCACTTTAATTTGCTTCCCCCCTCCACCACCACCATCAGGAACAACAAGCCCAAGTTCTCACCTTCTTCCTCCTACACTTTTATCAATTTAAACACAGATCATTTCCTTCGGTGTTAGCCAAACCAACCTCACCGATCTTGTGAAGGAGAAAAATGTAGAGACCCTGCAAAATCTTGGTAGTGTCCATGGCGTGGTCTCGTTCCTAAAAGACGACCTTAATCACTGGGATCGTCATGACCACCGCCTTTGACTCCATGGTCAACGTTGGTTTCTAGAACAGAGTTCACGCCATGGACACCACCAAGATTCTGCGGGGTCTCCACATTTTCCTCATTCCCGAGATTGGCGAGGTTGGTTTGACTAACAGTAAAACAGTGTAGACGGAGGGAAGATGACGACGACTTAGAGCTGCTCTTGTTGATGGTGGTGGTGGTGGGGGGAAGCAAACTGGATTCGAGGTGAGACAAGAGGGCTCTATAACGATATATATGGAAAAAGATTATGAGAGATAACAGAGAGACATTGAAATGCAGTGAGGTGAAGAAGTGAAAGCTTACACACACACACACACACACATATATAGGGGAGGCCCCCTGGAGGCAAGTGATCACGTCGAAAGGACGAATTCGTTGCAGATCCCCCCCCCCCTCTTTATGCACAAGGAATAGTGTTTTATGCACAAGAACATCGTTTGAACTCCGAGGCTTCGCAGGAAGGCTCCGAATGAAGTTGCGGGTCTCTCACGTTATAAAATACACAATCCGCAAACTCATAAACCTTTTATTGGCTTATACAAGTACCCGGTCAAAAAATTGGCTGATATAAGCATAACATCTAATTGTTGACCAAAAAGCTGGCAAAAAAAAGACAAAAAATCTATAATTATTAATGTCCACATGTAATTATTAACTGAAGTCTTCAATGCATGAGGAATTAATGACAATTTGATCATTATAGAGTATAAAGTATAAACTTCAATTTTTAATTTCTGATATATTTCTATTTTAACAGACATAATATTACAAATACTACATCTTTGAATCTCATATTAACGCTTAATATATATGTGTGGATAATTAACATTAGTTACCATTTCATTATTGCAATTAAACTAGTTAAATTTAGAAAGCTTTCAGTAGTAAAAGGAAATCGGAAAATCCAAGTTACAACAAGCTTAGAATATGAAAACGATTTTTTAAATTTAATTTTTTTAAAAAATAATAACTGTTAAAAAATGATTCTTTAATATTAATGGTTACAATTGAAAAAAAAAACAGTGTTAGGATTAGAGACTGAGAGGAATGAAAAATAAGGACTAAACTAAAATCTTATATAAAGTATAAACTTACGGATGTACTTTTGCCAATTGTTAATATATTATCAATAATATAATAAATTTTGTATTTAATTGTAGTACTATTCAGAGTTCCAGATTGATTTAATTGGATCCCAATGTTATCATATAATTTTGGACCGAACTCTGCTACGGATTCATCCATTACAATGGAAGATAGTATAATTTCCACTTCAATTAAATAAGAGGTCAGGGGGACAAGTGCATGCTCTAATCTAAAGTTCTTTTATCAACAGGAGTTGGATCTTACAGAAGAAGTTAGTCTCTCTCATAACGTGATGAATCAAAATTCAAATTTCTACTAAAAGATACCCACATTTAGTAGCTAAAAGTGTTTGAACATGATTATCTCTAATAAGAGCATATCTATGCCTATCAAAAAATAATCTGAAATCTTCTATACTCACTCTGTCAATCTCTCTGTTCTCTATATCTCTTGAGTCTTAATCTCGTGTCAAGTCAATTTAATATTCTTCTAATTCTTAATATAAGATCTACATAATTAATTTAAGGATGTGAAAAGGGTCAAATAAATTACTTAATTATGTAATAAAAATCAACTGATCTCTCAAAAAAATACTTCTAAATAATCTTAAATTATATATTAATTATAAGTTAAGTGGATTAAATGAGAAAAAAAGTGATAAATATTAGAAATAAATGCATAAAAAATCCTGTATTTAAAATCAAAACCAAACTCCTTATCAGCGCTCATAACTGGTGCATTGATTTTTGCTTCAAAAGGTCACTTGGGTTGGTCTTAGCACCGCCACACCCCGTATCGAGAGTAATACAGTAGTGTTGACAAATTATGAGTAGATTGGCTTTTAATAAATTTCAGCACCCAACTTATCCTTAATATTACCTATGATCCTTAATGTAAAAAATAATATGAGATTTAATTTAGTATTAAATATAAGACTTCAATTTATTTTATTTTTTATATTTATCTATTTTTTAAAGATAATCTTTGTAGTAGTTGCACATATTAAATGTTTCATTAAATAATAATTTTAACTAATAAACATGAATAATAAGAATATTTTAAGGAAGATAATACCTATTTATTAAAAATATCTAACTTAATTAATTTTATTAATTTACTTAAATTAGTCAAATAATTCTTATATTGAGAAACGAAAATAGAGTATATATAAAAATATGCAAGCATACTAGTAAAAAGTCATGAAAAAGTGCAATCCGTTACTTAAAGTTAATGTAATATATGGGGAAAAAACAGTAATATGACGTAAGAAAATGGATAACCTACTATATACCTCTAGCGATTCTCTATAGATAAATCAATAAATTCTTTAGCAAAAAATAATCAATCAATTCAAATACGTAATGCACTAATTTATTTATTCAGAAAACCATGTCCATTGAATCACTCGTTGTATCTCATTAATGATTAAACCTTTTTTTTTGCCATTTCATTAATGATTAAACCTACAACGTAGTAAAAGCATATCTGATTATTAGTACGAGAGTATCTTGGAAAACATGATTGATTAATTTATGTTCATTGAATCTACTACTATCTTCTTTAGCGTTGTCATAATTAAAGCATAGATTTATGCACCCCGCAGAAGAGAATTGATAAAGCTGTATGCTAAGATCATGGCCACTTCATTAATGCTTTCCCATTAATGCTTGCCTCTGCTTGGACCACAAAGTTAATTAACCTTATGATTTAATTAATTATGCTTAGTGTTCACAAACTAAACTCCGCCTATATTGTATAGCCGGTCCCAAACCCAGACAAAAAAGGAGGGTTGTGTTAGGCCCTCGACAGCTAACGTAAAAACCCGTCGAATCTCATGAACATGGATCAACGAAGTAATTACACTAATGCTATGTCGTTGCCCAGAAGTGACGCGTTGTATGGCTCAAGTACAGTGAGAAAGGAGTTAGAGCCGCTGCATCGTTGCCCGGATGTAGTGTTAAATGAGTGAGGGCTACCGCACTCTCTTGGACGGATGCGGCTAAAGAAGTTAGTTCATGAGACTGAGAT